>NC_140834.1:1997500-2597500 GCF_050613455.1 Vespa mandarinia | reverse complement strand
TTACTAATTTGTTGAAGTAATTAAATTATATTTTTTTATCTCAAAAATTTGTTATTTAGAAAGTCAGCAAACTATTGAAAAAATCGTTATTTGAGTTTTCTGAGAACAATAGAGTTTTTAAATCCACGTCTCGTACATTTGTTATTTTGTGCATTTTCTACGACGCATATTTCAATAGTAACATTCGAACAGATTGAGAATTCGCTTGAAATTTATATCTTTTTCCTTTTTTTTTTTTATTTTTTTAATATCACTTTTCAACCTGCGACAGATGGTCACCATCATGAGGAGTAGAAGAGTATCAGACCTTCGAAATGACGCAAAAAAGATCAAACCTGCTCGAAATTTTATGAGTAAAAATTCTCTAAAATATCTTTAACCCCTACCAAAAGTATCTCTACGTCTCATCAAACCATTTAACAAAGATCCCTTATTATAAAAGAAATAATTGACTTATATTATGGTGAAAGAGTACATTATTATTATTCCTCCTACATTTTCTTTGACAATCTTGCTTACATCATGAAGACGGTAACGTTAGAAATAGCCCGGGAACGCTCAATAAAATAGCCCATATGATCACAAAAAAATACAGGCTATAAAAAGTTTGAATCCTTGATAGGTCCAGTAAAGCCTTAAAAAATCAAATAATCAATATCATTTGTAAATGATTGTCATAATAAACAGATGATGAATTAAAAATGCAAGAAACAAGATACCTTCGCCATTTTATACGAGGTTGCGGAAGCGTTTCGATGGGATTCTTTAAGATGTATTTTCTCATTCTTGAAACTTATGTTGTAAAATAAATATCCCAAACGATATCTTTCATATCACAAAGGAATAAATCGCGATCTGCGGGTGTCAACTTCTTCATTAGTTCATTCCATCTTTCATTCGTATACCTCCATTCGTTCGTACAAAAATAATCAAAAACGTCCGCCATTTGGTGAATTTTCTTATACATTCCGAGTGACCTTTAACGAAAAGTATAATATATCTAACCAAATGAAGTCTATTTAGATTAAATAAAAATTAAAAAAAAAAATATAATGTTTTTAATATTTATTAAAAATCCGTCACTTCATAAAGACCAAACTATTATATTCGAATAAGGATGAATTAATTTAATTTGTTCTAAAATCATTATTTTATTCATTCGTGAACGATATCATTTGACGCTACCTTAAATTATTAGCAATGCCCCAACCACTACCAATTAATCCATTAATCGTCAGAACTCCGATTACCAAGTTCACTTCCATCGATGCATCCATGCATGAATGAATTCACATTATTCCCATTAGAACATTTGCTATAATTCCTATAGGTCCGTACATATTATCTACCCATCCTTGAATAGGTTCGCGATATCACTAGGAATATTTAATTGATTAACATACATCATTTATTGTTTTATTCTATAATTTATTACATACATTACATTACTACCAACCAATTCCAGGTCAAAATATTCCAATTGGTATCGTGTCAGCATGCTTTTTTATCACATTCTCAGCAAGGGATTTCCTATACACATAACTATTTGGCCATCTTCCAAGTAAACGAAAATTAAAAAATTGTACCAGTGTATTATCAACCAACGTGCACCATCTATTTCTTTAATATCTTTATTATAAATAAATATGAAACGTACTGCGGTGTAATATCGTTAACTAATTTTTCTTCTATAAGGTCAATCAAATCGATCAATTTGTCAGCATCTATCGGTGGATCATAAATCTTTTCCTCGATCCGATTGTAAAGGCAGTTGACATAAACCGTGGATACGTGAACGAAACTCTGACATATTAAAAATAACAAACATTTATTATAATCAGAGCTTTCATTAAAAGATCTTGATAATCATTAGTAAGTATATATAGGATAAAGATGATACCTTCAGATTCAGCATTTGGACAAATTTATAAAATCCCTTAGACTTTGGACGTTAATAGCTATCGCCGCTTTCATTGCTTCATTGAATCTCACGGTCGCGGCGACATTGAAAACAATTGATACTTCGCTTGTGAGTGTAGCTCTATCAATTTTGAAAATACCGAGATTTGGCAAGCTACAATCTCCTTTAATTGTGAATAGTCGTTTTCGGAATTTTGGTTCTTTCTTCCTCAACTTGGAAAATAACTAGAAAACGCACAGAATTGTAAATTTTGCCTATTTCGTTTAAATAAATGTCATAACAAAATAAATAACATTAGAAGACTTTGTACATGTTCAAAGTACACTAAACCAATAATATATTCATTAATTTCTTGTTTCTTATATCTAGCAAGTATATGCAAGGTATTCAATTTATCTCAAATAATTAAAACTTGAGAGACTGAAGCGAACAAAAAAATTTTTGAAGAGATTTGTTTGGTATGATCGGAAACATTGGATGGTGCCAAATTTATTTATTGTAATTCGAACGATATGGAAAATTTTACAGCTAAGTTCATTTTTTTAATAGAAATATATATTCTTTTTTCACGATAAAATGATTTTTTGAGACGAATTCGACGAGTTTCTATATGAAGTCATTTATTATTATAAAATACTATAAATTACATTATAAATTCGTGAGATCTTAAATAGAAAGGAACACAAACATACATCATTAGTTCCTGACTGTTATACTCCATACAATTCAACATGAATGTAAATCAGTCCATCAAAAAGCAATTATATAGTTCGATTTAAAAAAATGAATTTGACTTTGAAATTCTCCCAACGTTTAACACGCTTAAAAAGAAATTGAAATTGAATGATGGATCTCTTCACATTAAACAAATCCGTACAAAAACTTTCTTTTTTAAGTTCGACCTCTCACAAAATATTCCCATTTTTTAAAAATGAATAAGACACGCTGTATACATTATTTAATAAATACAAAATCTCATAGTTAAAGAAACAAAGAAAGTATAGAAATAATAAACAACTTACCGAATCTTCCATAAATTCATCCAAGCGTTCAAGAACATTTTTCCCTTTTTTCGAACGTATCAAAATATAAATGCATCTGATGCCAGAACATCCTCTTAACAATTTCTCGATTAATAATTTTCCCATGAATCCAGTTCCGCTAGTTAAAAATACAATTTCATCGTCGTAAAACTTTTGAATAGGTGTAAGTTTGTCGATTATTTCGACGGACGATTCTATAGTTTATGTTCCAACTGTTGAATCAAGGGCCACTTCTTGGTCATACTCTTCTAACAGCGGTTTCATCATTTCTACGCTTCCAAATCGATCTATAAAAGTAAGCGTGAATTAGAATTTTTTTAAATTCTATATCATAATTTTCTCTTTCAGACAGATTTTTTTAATCCGCTTCTGAAAAGAAAACTGATAATTTTATAATCTTAACATCAGAGTATATATGCTAACGCGACGAAGCTTCTATTCTAATTGCTTCTTTTCTCTTATCTTCATATTCATGTGACGATCACTTTCAATTATAAAATATATATTCATGGCAAGCACGTTGTGTATGTATACCTATATACTACTTTTCTGAGATATGAACGTACAAAAAGTAACAATGGGAAATAAAGAAGGTTAAATACGGTTGACAAAATATCCTCGAATAAATCTACATTTCAATTGTTTATTACAATATATTTTCTTCTTTAATCTATTATGATTTTGATCAAAGAAGCAATTTTTCGTGAGAAGAATTTTTCACCTTTTTGGCTAGTCTTGAAATTATTCGAAAAAATCAATTGACACAATGCGTTATGAGGGTAATGAGAGTCGATTGTGACATTGGTTCGTCGAAATTTATTCACAATAAGTATGTAGCGAATATCAAATACATATCTATATCTATAATAAATAGGTATCTTATTTTCAGCCTACCGTTTTGAGACATTGTTCGATAAAAAAAAAAAACAACCGCTAAGGTTATGCATTCATTATCTTTTTTTTTTTAATCTTACGCCGAATTTTACGATAGTTTTCTCTCCATTCTTGATTTATCGTCACACAATTCAATTAAGAAATATAACGTTTAGATAACATTTTATATAACATTTTCTTTTTCTTATTTCGACTAATAAAATATACTAATAAAGTTTGACAATTACAGCCTACGATAATTAAATCCTGCATATATTTTTCCGAGATGCAAACGTGCAGAAAACAATAACAAGAAACAGCAAGTGTTAAGAACAATATGAATAATCAATCCCACTAATGTTACATTTACCAACTTCATGATCCATCTGCTCAATAAGTAATGAAACTTTACTAAGTCATTTATATGCTTCGAGAACTTACTTCTCTAGGTTCACTGGACTACATATGTTAGGGGTCAAAATGAAATTTTTGTTCTATCTAATTATTCTAAATTATCTTCTTTTTATTCTTTTGAAAATTATTATAAATTTAAATATTCGGTATCAAAAGAATATTATAAATGAACTGTAGAAAAATCAAGAGCAAATCTTAAATAATTCGAGAGAAAACGAATTATTAGTCTAAAAAAGAAGGAAGCTTTTCAGAAATTAGTATAAAAAAAATTATTTTAGTAAAAACTTACTTTTCAGTAGAAAAAGCAACCAAAATCCTCCGCTATTGTAAAATTTATCTCCTTCCAAACCGTCCAAGCTTATCAAAGATAACATTCTCTTAAAAATTTTTCAAGCTTGTAACTTTGTCTTGAAAATCACTTCATATCCTCAGCTACGACTGTCGTATTCCATTCCCAGCTATTCTGAGCCACTTTCAATTTGCCAGCATTACCATCATTAAATGTAATGACAGTATCATATATACCAATCTGTGATATATGAGATACAGACGAAGATATTTTTTGATATTCTTATCAATAGAATACAATAGAATGATTTATTTACATTTAATGTTTCCTATTTAATTCTTCGATAGTAGTTTCTGGTAATTATCTTCATAACTGATATAACAGATTAACGCATAGTTTTTACAAGTTAACCAATACAGAGTTTCAGCTGCTTCAGCAGTTTTACATTTAAATCAATCGTTTGAACAAAAGTTGTGACCGCCTTGAAATTTCATGGAAAAATGTTGTCCTATATATTATCTAGATTATGTTCACTGCTTCTTACGGCTTGGCCATAATATTTTAATAGCTGATTGACGACATCTGTCAGATGATCCTGTATAATTACACTGTTAGAAAGCGGTATCTTAGAATACTCATACTTCTTTCATGAAAGTCGGTTATAAATAGTATTTTATATTACTGCACTTACTCTTTGATGTAAAAAATTGTTCTGAACATCTTCCACGATGTTTATTTTCTTTCTTGCTGCAACTTGTAAACTCATCGAACAGCGGATTTGAATATATCCAAATCTACAGTTATATTAATATCTCTTTCATTCAAATTTATCTTATTTGAGTAGACTTCATTTCATTCTTAAAGTAACTTGAAGGAGTACAAGTCTGTGAAACGGATGTATAGGATATAGTTTCAATCCTAACCTCATTCGCAACTTTCGATATAATTTTGTAGTATCGAATCCCATTGTTTTTTACTGTTTTAAACATTGTTTTACCTCGTATCATGGTTAAATCTAATAATTAATAAACAAGATTAATGCACTAGAACAACAGGAGAAAGAATCAAAAAATTATCACGTTCGTAAGACAAAATCGATTCTGAGAGAAAACACATACTGTATACAATCGTCAACGAATTAGAAAAATAAAAATTCCAGTAATCATATTTTCTCAATAAAAATAAAATCGAGAGCACAAATTCATTTTTTCACATATCAATAAATAATTTTCTCTACACGATATTGTAAGTGACGTCATAAAAATTTACTAATAAAAGATAAATATATATTTGTTCGATAATTTGTTGAAAAAATTATATTTTATATAATAAAAGTACTTACATAACATTATAATCCAAACATTAATGTTACTGAGGTATACTTTATTTTAGAAAATGTAAATAATAAACTTCACTTCTTTTATCAAAGTATGTAACAATCTGTTAAAGCAACGTAAATCGGTACGCAGTCAACAGAGAGCGCTGATGACCACATCGAAGAAGATGACCAATCATATGTTGGTGAAGCAATCAATGGGAGCGTAGCATTCGACACGTTGTACAGCTCGAAAAACAAAAAAAGTCTGCCGAAAGTTCACTTTCACTCAATTCGTATTTTATAAGCACGAAGGACCTAGGAAGAAGGATTACTTAAAATTAACTGTTAAATTGGAGATATATTATGTATAATGTAACTAATAAAAAATCATTCAATATAATATCGTAATATGCTGACGTCGAACTAACTATGATTCTTTGATTCCAGAAATTCAAAAATGTACTTAGAAGTAATAAACTTTCACACGGAGTATATATGTGTTGATAATAGTTGAATGTATAGTTAATTGCAACATTGAGGATTGTATCGAGCTTTTAACTTTTAAAATTATTAAAGAACCGAGAAGTTGGTTAAACTCAAAACGATAATTCTTATTAACAAGATGTTAGCTAAAAACACAAAAGAATACCATAGATTATAATTTGTTGTGACGTTATTCGATCGAAGTATTCATAAAAGGTTCAACTTACGCTTATTCAAAATATTAAAAAAAGTTCGAACCTATTTCTCGTTTGAATTTACTTGAAATTACTGATTTTCCTCTTTGAAACAGATATGAAACATTCGAAACTATCCAATTAGAATCGAATCTACTTGTAAAATACTTAATTCCATTCCTGAATTCGAGAGTAATATACGCCTATAGATATGCAATCGTTAACTAATCATCTTCATTCAGGGGTACTACCATGATCAAAGTATATTCATGAGCTGTAGAAGAATATTTATAGAGGAATTATTCATTGAGTAATTTTTCAGAGACGTCAAGTTTTATATCTTATAAATTTCGAAATATTTTTCGATATGTTCGAAAAAAAGAAGAAGATAATTTGAGGATTCAATGAGTTATTATTTTTGATCGATAATTATTTCTATATTTTCTTTCATCTTTATTTAAATCATAGATTTCTTGATTCCGTTTAAAAAACAAAGTAGATATTTTCTACGATGAGAGAGAAACAATCGGAATTCCGAACGAAAAGGAAACGAAACTATTTCCCGTGATCGAGTGTAATTGTAATTTGAAGAATTTTGTTATTCCGATAACCGATAGAATTACGCACATACACGAAGTATCAGTTGTTTTTTATGTTACGCCGTAATCATAAAGTTTAACGAAAAAATCTTCTGCAGTGGTCTTCACTTGATGAAGGAATTTGCTTATACAAAATGCAGATAGCAAATGATATATAAATATTTCAACATTAATGTGTTTGTGAGTATGAGATTGTAAGGGATCTTAAAGTTCATCGTAAATGAATACATTTATTATTTTTTTTTTTATTTTACGTTCACTCTTCTTCTTGCAACAATTGAATGCGATGATTATGTTTTCATTCACATAACTTGCCCAAAGAAATGGCAAAATTTAGGTGCACATCTTTATGTGCGTCTATATGTGTTACGTGCCAAAACGCAATATGAGTTTGTCTCCGCAATGCGATGAATAAAAGATATTTTCGCTAGATTGGAAATGTTTAAATGTATAATTTATTCTCTAGATGGTTTGTATTCCTAGATGGTAATTGAAGAGAAAGTTTTTAAGAGTAGACAGTAGATTCAGAGTGATGATTGATTTGCAGGAGAGATTTTCGAAAAAAGGCAAACTGAGGAGGAGAGATTTGTTTTAGAGAGTTGGTGAGAAATAGAAAAAGTCCTGTAAGAGAGGAGAAAGCGTTGGCTGGGGATAAGGATGTCTTGTGGTGTTATGGTTTCGTGAGGATATCTATATTTAACAATCTTACAATGATTAAATATAGTAATTACAATAATAATGATAATAATGATAATAATACAACTAATAATATGGCTAATGATAATGATAATGATGATAATAATGATAATAATATCATAATAATAATAACAATTATGATAAAGATATTAATTACAATGATAGTATTATAGTAGATATAGATGACATGGAATTGAACATAACATTCCGTAGATCTGGCATCTACGGGACTTGCTTAATCGCGGCAATAATTTTTACATTTTTACATTTGAAATAAAACTTTAGAATAATTGTTATACTTGTGAAAAGTATGAAATATTTTGGTTTGAAAATGAAGCAACGTATCTATGCCACGATTACTTTTATTATTAATATTTTCTTGTGAAATAATTTCATTACTAGCATTTATTACAATTTGAAGTTAATAGTAATCATTAAAAAATTGTATTTAACAATTAAATAGAAGTATGATGAATGGTTAATTAGATTATAAAATTATATATATATATATAATTATTATAATATTATATAAATAATATATATATATATTTCTTACTCTTTTTTCAATTTATCAGCAAAAATCCTTGACCGTTTAATTAAGTCGATTGGTAATTTATCAAACCTGATTGTTATGTCGCATCTGTACAAGGCCTGAATCACAAAAACATATGTATTTACTTTTACATGCGAACTATATAACCCGTATGAAAATGTTATTCTAAAATGATTTGTGTCCATTGTCTTCATGTAGTCATAGTCATAGTCATAGTCTCGTTTTAATTTTTATTCGTCGATGTTTATTATAAGTTAAGTTTTCGGGCGCACGTACAAGATTAGATTACTAATATTTTTTGTTAAGCGGTTACGTTTTTGCTTTTTTCTTGCATTGAATTTGCATCTCTTTTAATATTATCGATAAATTTGTATAATCGTGCTTACGTGTATGTAAAAAAGAAATGTAACAACATAGAAATGATATTTTCTTCTAGTACAATATTAATCGAATAATCTAATGCAAATTGAAATGATATAAAATTTTTGACTTCAAACGTTAATAGCTGACGTTGATTTCATTTTCTCATTGCATCTCACAGTCGAAGCAACGAAGAAAACAACCGGGACCTCTCGTATAAGTATAGTTCTATCGATCATTAAGATACCGAGATTCGGCAAATTACAGTCGCCCTTGATTGCGATTATGCGATGTCGAAATTCTGATTGTCTATTCCTCAGCGAGCAAAATAACTATCGAAATCACACATTGAAAGTGTTGTGAATCTTTCAGGTTTTTTCCACATATGCATCATAAATAAGTATTATCAGGTCAGTCCAAAAGTTCGTGTGCATTTTGGCGAATCCCATGCATACTACTAATGCGCACAAACTTTTGGACTAACCTAATATTTCATGAAAGACAACTGTTTGCAACTTCTAGCATGTTCAATGTGCATCATTTTACGAAATTTATTTTTCAATTTTTTTTCTTTTTACATGTACTAAACATTAAATTTTAAATACCGTTTCTAGTGGTAATAGGGAATCTCAGAATTTAATCAGAGTGATATCATATATAGACAATTTAATTATATTATTAGATATTAGTATGAAATAATAATCGATCACATTTAAACAACTCATTATTCGAATCTTCATTCATCGAGTTTCTTCATGCATGGAAGCACGTTCTTTAATAATTTTCAAAAATATCGAAATTTAAATGAATCTTATGACATGCTAATCTCTCAATAATTTTTCGTTGAATAATTTCATCTCGTTACCGTTGAAAATTATTTATAGAGTTAATAGAATTATCGGAGTAATTTTAGAAATATATGGAAAATAAATAAAAAAAGATGTATTAAAAATCAATGAGTACAATGAAGAAATACAAAAAATAGAGAAATAAGTCATTCTAAATTAGATATATTACATAAGCTTTAATTTCTGCCGATCATCCGTCATCTTTTCTAAATATTTATTGGTAATATTTGTCTATATACTTGAGTCGATTTGAAATTTATCGGACCTGATTATTATTTACACTATATCATGCCTTGTGATTGAATTTAACGTCGATAAATAAAAAATAGAAGAAAAAAATATGCAAGATATAGCAAAGACTAAATAATGCATAACGTTGTTCCTTTTTTGAGCAAAAATTCATCAGCGAAAGTTCATTAATCATAATATGCACAAGATTAACTTAGATAAAATAAATGTGTCAGGTTCACATAAATGAGAATTTGTAAAATTTGATTTCCTTAACGTAACATGTTTATTTAATAGAGTAGTGGTGGACATGGAACAGCAACGACAAAATATGAAATTATAGCGATATGATGAAACAGGAAATTTTCATAACTTCATTTTATTTTTCTCGGAGTTCTTTGATTTTTAATATTTTTATCGATTTTAGACAAATTCCAAACATTTAATCAATACGTCGAGATTTAATTTTAAAATGTAGAGTTTTCGTTCGTTATTTGTTGTGTACAATGATAATTAAAGTTTTGAAAGGTAGAGGGAAAGGGCTACCAACTTCTACTAGACTTTATAATTTAGTGCAAGAATGCCATTCTTTCGTGTAGCATCTAAAAATTGCATGAGCACAAGAGAAAAACGTTTATAACTTCGATGAATGTGCGTCAATTTTAATTGTGCAAAACTAAATATACTTCTAAGACTAAGTTAAGTTTATGTAAATTTGCATTAAAAATTCATAATTATAAAATATGTTATAAAGATTTAGTCATAGTCCTCTATGATAATTCAACAAATTCCAAGTCTACATTGAAAAAAGTATAAAAAAACTTTTTGAGTTATACGCAGTTATGCGAAATATTTTTTCAGTTATTTAGATATTATCATAATTTAACAAAATAAAAAAAAAACTAGCTGCAAAAGATTGCACTCTAATTGTAATGAGATACTGCTAAACCGATCATTTAAATGACCCGTGATAATTAAAATACTAGCATATTTTTCATAATTTGAAATATTAAATATTTTTGTATAATCATAATTTAAATAAATATAAAGAATTTAAATTAATATATTATTATTTAAACAATTAAATTAATAAATCACAATTATTACGATTACAATTTGGCAATACAAAAATTTTTTAAATATTAATGTAATACTTTAATACAGAAAATTTTTATTTTTACTAATATTTATATTTATATCTTTAATATAAAGATCAAAGGAGAAAATAAAAGCAAGCAAATGAGGAAGAGAGGATGTAATTATATACGGAGACAATATTCTACATTCGATCATAGCTAAAAACTTGATGAATTTAAAAGGATTAAAGATTTTTTATGACACTTACACGACAATTAACATAAAAATAGAGAAGAAATTTATTATAAGTAAGTCCTCTTTCACTCGTCTCACTAAGACGCTTCGTATCGATTTATTTTACAAATAAAATCCGGTTAAACCTGATTAAAATTAGAAATCATATTTCTCTATTCTCCATGAATAAAAGAGAAAGTATAGCGTAATAATTATGGTGGAAGGTCATAACAATGAATGATATTCATTTCAAAGATACTTTGAGAGACGTAATAAACATTTTTCACTACGTATTACGTATTATTTTGGTACTTTTCCATTTCGAAAAAACACTGACGTATTCATATGTGATGATATCAGATTATTCACTAGAATCATGGATGTTGCAATTACGAAACTTTTTATTTAACAGCGTTATAAACATTTAATTGAATAATGATCTTTCGACCATTTCGACCAAAAATTAATATGTAAATAAATATGTATAAAAGGGGAAATAAAATCAACGAGGTAATGATTGACCAAGAAATTGTGAAGAGGATATCATTTAAAAAAAAAGATATGTCTTTTGACACGCTCCGGTAAAAAGAAATTAATTGACCATGAAAATCGTTATCTGATTGCCTGTACCAATAATTACATAATTTCTTGCATCATTTCCAAACTCATCTAAAAAGCAACATGTAAATTCGAATGTAGAAATTTTTTCTGTTATTCTATCTTACACGTTAATTTTGATCTTCCTTTCTTTTTTTCTTCGCATGAATGTTTCATCCATTTCTAAAATAATATTAATTTGTATGATAATATTATTTTAATATTAATATTAATATTAATTTTCGTTTAAGTCTCGTTCGTAATGTTTAAATACATACTATTAAACATATCTCCTACGATAAGAATATCTTAAATATGCCATTAAAACGCTTCTGCAAGCATATATAAAATAACAAAGACATCTTTTTTCTTGCCATTTTTTTTTAATGTTTCTTTGTCATTAGAATTTAAAATAATGCCCTCTTTCCGAATTTAGGCTTTATTGAATACATCAAGCATTAAAACAAGCAATAAACTCTGTGTACTGATCGCTACTTTTGGAACACATGTATTTTCCAGAATACGAATTATCTTCGAATATAAGAAAAAAAAGCAAAAGTGTCGAAAAAGATCAAGAATTGATCAATGAAACGTAGTGGGAGAAAAAGGTTAAATGCTTTTGGTTGTTTCTGTATTTCAGTTCAAAAGTTAGCTTCGTTCAATCAACACCTATTACGGTCTTAAGGATTAAAAAGAAATCTCTACTCCGAATATACATAACTTTACAGTAAGCCTGTCTATTTTAATTCTGCAATATGGAAAATAATTCTGAAAGTAAGTAAATTTTATAGAAGTATACACTTAAAAAGAATCAGAATTAACAGATGTGTTATAAAAATTTAGTAACATTCTTTTATGAAAATTCAAGTAAATAATTACGTGAAAATTTTAAAAAGCATGAGGTTTGTGACTTACACGAAATTACAGAAAAAAAAGAAATTAAGACATCCGGTTAATACTACAATTCAACAAAATCTAGAAGAATTAGCTGCAACTACCATAATTAAAACGATAAATGGAATACGAAAAATTTTTTTTTAATTTTCGAAATATTCAGAAGTGTAAACACGGAAGGTGATCAGCTTTGATTATTCTTTTGTTAGTGGACCGATCAAAAATATTTTTATATGACATAAACATTGTTGAGATGGAATATGTAATGTAATTATCTACAGTAAATTTCTTGACACTCTTTTTTGTCGGTTTTTATATGATCCCCTTTAGTTTTATATAGACTAACTTTTAACTTTTTTGCATTTATCTTTTAACAAATATTGAAAAGGTTTCTCCAAGAATCATAATAAATATATTTTTCCTGTCTGAAACGAAGGAAGATTAAAAAATTTGTCTAGTTGAAAGAATTTCGTAACATTTTATTAACGAGGAATATCACACTTTGTTCTGTTTGCGTAGTACCTGGAAAAATTATAGGTATACTAGTACAGAAAAATGATCGCAGTCGAAAACTCAATTGATTTTTCTTGTATAACTTGTTTTGTGATATTCATTTATTACATATTATTATGAGACAGGTTGAACGATACGTTTGCAATTGAAGTTTTTCATACGAGGTCATTTCATTCTTATAATAGATAAAAACCAATATCATAAAGCAATTAATGTTAATATACGTACATGTTTCTTTCTTCCATGTTACGAGTTATTTTTCCCTTTCGAATTCAGTACACCAATTATCGATCATTTTCTATTATTACGAAATTGGCTATTTTAAATTATAAATATGTACTAGGATGAGTAATAGGTGCCATGAATGGCCTTTAATAATCGATATTAAGATAGAAAGAGTCAACCCATCGAAATAAAGATTGTGTTAATGATAATTAAACGTTCGATTATAATATTATCAACGGACACTTGAACTTACTTGCATTATCGTTTAAACGATTAAAATAAATAAATACGATAGAGAAACAGAAAAGATTTCTACATTTACGTTTATGTTTATGTTTATAGATCGATCTAGAAAAGCAAATATGATAGACGTACTGCCAGAAAGAGATGAACAAGAAATAGCCCTATCCGGAAGTCCTTTGAGAGATGCTACGGAAACTAAATATGCACCTGTGTGTATTCAACCCATCGAGGATAATTACGAACTTACACCCATTCAAAAATTTTACAGTGGTCAAAGTATTTTTATAACTGGTGGAACAGGATTCGTAGGAAAGTTATTGATCGAGAAATTGTTAAGAGAATGTCCCGGTATCACTTGCATTTATCTTTTGATACGTACAAAAAAAGGAAAAAGTGTGCATCAACGCATGAAAGAACTAATCGAAAATTCTGTGAGTTATTATATGTATTACAGAGATAAGTAAATTATTGTTTCACCTTTGATTCAACTTTGATATTATCTCTTTCTATTAAATTATATAATTGGTATATAAAATAAAGAAAATTGAGAAACAAATTACTAGTCTATCATAACCAGTGGAAAACACCGAAAAAAGTCGTTTTCCTGTCATTTATGATAACGAACGTGAGAGAGAACATATTTACAACTCTGTAAACTTTCCAGTTATTTTCCACTTTGAGAAAGAAACAACCAACATTCCAGGATCGTATAGTCCCAATCAAGGGCGATTGTACCTTGCCGAATCTCGATATCTCAATGGTCGATAGAGCTACATTAATACGCGAGGTCTCAATTATTTTTCATGTCGCCGCAACCGTTAAGTTCAACGAGAAAATAAAATTGGCGACAGAAATCAACGTTCGAAGTGTAAAGGATATAATACATTTGTCCAAAGAAATGTTAAAACTGAAGGTGCCACTTTTGTCCTCTGTATACGTATTAATAACAATCAGGGACTTTCAAAATCTGACTTTAACAAATCTTTGTTATCCTTAAAATTTCAGAGTGTTGTGCATGTATCTACGGCTTATGCCAATTGTTTTCATATTCCACTCGAGGAGAAATTTTATGACCCACCGATAGATCCCGATAAGTTGATAAATTTAGTGAACTCTTTAAATGAAAAATTGCTCAACGATATTACCCCACAGTACGTTTATATCTCGGTGTATCGATTATTTAGTTTCATATTTATTTATAAAAAATATAAACTGAATAGATAGTGCACTTAATTACACTCACACAATCGTTTTATTGTAGATTACTCGGAATATGGCCAAATACTTACGTTTATACAAAAACAGTCGCAGAGAATCTTATAAAGAAACATGCTGACTCTATACCGATTGGAATATTTCGTCCAGGAATTGGTTTGTAGCAACACAATCTTCATAAAACTAAGTAATAAATAATGTATATTAATTGATGTATTATTTCTAGTGATATCCACGTACCGAGAACCTATCCGAGGATGGATCGACAACAGGAATGGACCAATAGGAATTACAACAAGTGTTTTTATGGGATTAATGCGAACTCACCATTGTGATGGATCGATAAATGTGGACTTTGTACCTGGAGATTTTACCATCAATGGAATAATCGCTAGCGCATGGGAGATTGCAAATAATCGAAAGTAACGACAAATACTCGAAACAATATTTTTAGTTTCAAATTAAATAATGATATTAGAAAATATTGAATTAATTCGTCTGTATGAATACATAATCTTTTTAGATCCAATGAAGATATTCCCATTTACAATTATGTATCAAAGGACAATCCATTGACTTACGGCAGATTTATAGAAATGATAGTTTCGTATGGAGGAGTGGTACCGTCTGAAAAGGCATTTTGGTGCCCCATCTTTGAAATAACAAAATATCGGCCAATCTATCTTTCCTACGTATATTTTTTACATTTACTACCAGCTCTTATAATCGACACAATCTTTTTGTTCAGGGGTAAAAACCAAAGGTAAATTTCTCTTATCTTATTTTCTGGAGAGAGTGCATTAGAACGATAAAGAAGCGAAAAATTTCATCTGGCGCTAATCCTTTTCGTTCAAGGTTACTCAGAATGTACAATAAAATTCACGAAATGTCAGATCTACTTAGTTATTTTTCTATAAACGAAAAAAAATTTACAAATGAAAGATGGAACGAATTGATGAGGAAGTTGACGCCCGAAGATCGTGAATTATTCTTTTGTGATATGAAGGATCTCGTATGGAATACTTATTTTGAAACATACTTCACAGGCGTAAGAAAATATATCTTAAAGGATCCTATTGAAACACTCCCACAAGCTCGTATAAAATGGCGAAGGTATTTTTTTTATTGCATTTTTACTTCATTGTCCCTCTGTTATTGACAATCACTTTCAAATAATATTGATTTAAAAAATTTTCAAGGTTTTATTTGATGCATCAAGCAATGAAACTTTTTATCGCCTGTGTCCTATTTATCATCACATGGGCTATGATTTCCAGACTCCTTGTAACGTTTGGATCTTTGTAAAAGAAGCAAAAATAAGCAAAAGAATGAAGGATAAAAATAATCATAATTTAGACTATCGCGTATGTACGAATCAATAATTTCTTGAATAAAATTATATCAAAATTAAACGGTTTTTAATTCGTGATATCTCGGACAAATATTTGGGTCAGAACTTTTTCCTTATATACTACGCCATTTATTGCATATAATGTATACTTATTTTTTTATATTTAATTTTTATTAAATGTTAAATTGTGGCCGAATACTTAGCCACATGTTTCATTCATAAACATCTTTGAAACAATGTATCTCCTTTACTGGATTTTCTCTTTCTTCGTGAAAATTAAGGTAAAATGATTAAGACAATAATTCAAAGTTCAATCGACAAATACGTATTAAGTAATCATAACTGCTGAGTTTCATTGCCGACATACTTATTAATTTCGTATCATTTTTACTGGGAAATTCATTACTTTGGACTTATCTGTTAAATGTATTCACCATACTGATCTTAAATCCCAAAAATTTAACCGAATCGTTGAAAATTAATTTCTAAATATAAAGTTTTGGATCGTTATAAATTGCGTACATTGACAGTTTAAGCCTTCCATGATTCAAGAGAAAAGGCTACCTACTTCTACTAAACATTATAGTTCGGTGCTACAGTGAGTACATTCGACAACAACATCTGTACGTGACATGAAAATAAGGATAGAATGCTTGTTCAAACGTTTATAATTGCGATAAAAGTGCGTCAATTTTAATTATGCAAAATGGGAAATACTTCTGCAATAAGTAAAATATATATAGATTTTAGTTCCATTCGATATTTCTCACATATTAACACATTTATGAACGGTGTTTTTCGATCGAGATGCTTAAATGAATACCTCATATAATTTTAAAAAATCTATAGGTAAATATTGAAAGATACAAATATATAAATGTATATCAATATAATAAAAATATTGTTTACTGATATCATTTTTATAATTATTTGTCGTTTAAAACGAGCTGATATCATCAAAAGAAAACGTCCTTATGCCAAATAAATAAGAGTATTTGCAAATAAAAATAAATTGAAAAAAGTCGGAATGGATTTCAAACAGATGTAAGGATAAATGTTGA
Source organism: Vespa mandarinia (assembly GCF_050613455.1). NCBI lineage: Eukaryota > Metazoa > Arthropoda > Insecta > Hymenoptera > Vespidae > Vespa > Vespa mandarinia. The sequence goes on along the minus strand of NC_140834.1, from coordinate 2,580,271 downwards.
ATTAAATTGATTTAAAGAAAATTCACGATTTTTCTTTACCAATGTAGAGAACAATTTTCTTTATCCTGGAGTTCATACTGATATCTAGTAGTTATATTTTTATAAAAAGATGTATGAACAAGATTAACAGAAAAATAAAGACCAAAGAAAAACAAAAATTATTCTAAAAAATGCGGATTAAACAGGATCTACGAAAAGTATACGTGCATTGACAGAAATGGATCGAAAAATTGTTAGAATAATATAAAATCAAATAATGCGACGTAGTTGCATTACCTGTTGATACGAATATGTAAATGGAAAAATATAAAAAGAATGAACGATGTAATATTTGGGTTTATCAAGAATTCAGAGAAACACGAACAGAAATAAAACGTTTTAAAGTGAATACACGTAAATAATAAGGTACTATGGAGAATTTGAAAAGATAGTTAATTGTACCACTATACCTTATAATTAACAAGTATTTCATACAAAATTATTTTCCAAAAATTGTTTTATTCTTCACAAAATCTACTGTATTTCTGGTAATCTTTCTCCAGGCACGCTCTCGGCATCATTATCGAGCCTAGTATATTATTCAATTTTTGTATGTTGGCTACCATGTCGATAAATAAGGAAGCTATATTTCGAGGGAACTTATGATTTGATAGTCCAGCCGAAACTACAAACTCGAACACCGCCATAATAAGCTTACACATTACCACCGCAAGGTGTCGCCTAAGATATTATTTTGATTTTTCCACTCTTCTACTAACCAAAATAAAAATTTTTTAACAAAGATCTACGTACATCTTAATAAAAGTTCTGGCTGTAAAAAAACCATTATTATCAATTAATTAATAAAGTTGATGGTGACGTAAAATATTATTAAAATTAGTATCATTAAATGCAGTTTTGAAATATATTAATATGAAGACCAGATCAACACGTCATAAATGGAAAGATACATTTCAGGTTATATTATGTTATTAATAATATAATAATTTTTGAGAAAATTAAATGTTATTTAATAATATTAACTATTGTTATAATTCAAATCGTTCTTTTGAAAAAGTACATGAGACAAGTATTTTCTTTGTGTAGCTTGCAGAAGGGAAGAAAACGACGAGGAAGTGGAAATGTATTTTCATGAAACGACACAAAAATGGAATGTCCTGAAATTAACATATGACTATTGCCGTTCTAAAATATAAATGAGAAAAATTATTAGAATTTTGTAATCGCTCGATAAGGAACAATATATCATCGAACGTTTCTAAAATATATATAGTTAAAAATTAAATGAGAGTAAGTATTACATTTTCTTTTTAGAAGAAATTGCAAGATAATAAACATTAACTTACTCGCTTTAAAAAGTTAATGTCTGAAGATGTGATAGACTACATCGATTTTATTTCTTTGTAAAACAGACATTATAACTTTATTCCAATAAAAAAATGAATTCGTAAATCAAAATTTTATTTATACCAATTGAAAAGAAATATTCAATTTCAGCAACAAATTATCCAGGAAAACTCGGAATTATCTACAAATGAAAATAAGCTTATCTCTAAAAACAGTGAAAAAGAAAACGAAGATGGTAATGACGATAATGAAAACGTGATGATGAAAATAATACTTTAGTTGACCAAGACAAAGAAGAAAGAATGGAATAATATGAAATTAAATAATGAAAATATTTTATATATTTAGAAGATAAAGATGAAACGACAGATGCACATTTGTTTGTCATACGAAAACATATTGAATTTTCATAATATAGACCAAACTATAATTCGATAAATATGCAACATTAGAGAATTATGGTTATGCGAATCTGATACTTTCAAGATTTTAACTTGGATTATAATCGAGCGATTACAAATAGGTTTCCATTCATAAAATTCATAAAATTAGTGAATATATTTGTCAAAAATTTAATTCTCATCGTATAGATCTCGAAATAAGTTAAAAGTCATATTGTTTACTCAGATAACGATTATTGATTATATAAAAAGAGTAATACTTTAACTCTTACTTGACTACTGAAATGATTAAGAAAAACTATAGCTATAGAAGTAATTGAGGCACTTAGTTTGTTATCAGTGGTATCACTCCATTTAATATTAATTAGGATCTCTATTCTAAGTATACAAATTTATTATGTTCAGAGAAATACAATATTCAAATGGGCCAGTGATATAATAGGTACTATATAAATGGGAACATTAAATGAAATACTTTTTAATGTAAAGTCTCTTTTGATACAGGAAATGTCCAGGATTATAGAATCATCTACTTTTGGAAAAATTGACAAAGGTGATAACTTCTGTGACAAAGAAATAAATGCGTAAGGAAGAAAATACGAAATTCTATAGTAAAAGACAACAAAACTGCAACAAGAAAAGACATATAAGCTGCAGGTAATTTATCGTAATTAGTTCTACTATAAAGTATGTCAACCATATATATGGTTCTTTTTATTTTTAATGCGATTACCAACATTTATATTTCTTTATACATTTAATAAATTTATAATCGTAGTTCGTGGGAGAATTGAAATTAGCAATAGAGGAAGAAACCTAAAATTATGCAACAAAGGAAGAAAATAAACAAGAAGAAACACGTGAGTAGTGAAATGTCTATAAGAAAGAGAATGTCAAAAGAAAAATCGGCTTTGAAATTCTCTAATTATGCATTTTATGTATATATGCATATATACATAATTCTTTTAAATTTAATGATATAGCACTGTCGGTATTAAAAGCTCTAATATCAGACTCATTAAAAGACTTTAAAAAATTAATATACTTAAAACTATTAAATACAATTTTATATGATAATATTTCTGTTGTAGGCTTAGTAAACATATTCAGTTATATGCATCTGCACCTCTGCTGACACGCTTTTCCACATTACAATAAATTCATGGTACTGATGTGATATTGCCACATCTTGATATATCTCACACTTTTCCTCTGTGTTTCCACTGTGCAATTGCTTCTTTTAAAGGAATAGTGTTTTATCGCTGAACAAGAAGAAGAAGGAAAGTCAGTTTTAATTCAGTAGTCAACAGTCTTAATTAGAGAATGTCTGAACTGAATCTTTCCAATCGGTTCATAACTCTGTAAATCTATTAATATGTACATATTTGTGTCATATTTAATCATTTTTTACTCCTTAAATTTTATTAATTGCTAACGATTGACCTATACTATTTCTTACAAGTATGTAGGAAGAGAAATAAACTATGCGAATGTTTGAATTGTCAGAAAATAAGCGTAAATAATTTTTTATTTCAATCGTACAGTTAATTTCTTTTATTTTATAGTATTTCGTACTAATTACATTCGAATTGTATTTTTTTCTGTGTATATATATTTCGATGTAAGCCATTTCAAAAGTATCTCAATAATTATTAATATATTACTTTATTTTCTCGCACACATGTTGATTAAGTTCTTTGAAAAATTTCTAATTTTGTGTCTGAATATACAAAAAATAGAGGTTTTGTCATTTGTAAATAGTTATGTTAAATTTTACAAAATATATATAAATTATAAAATCAATCATAAATAATGAAATATATTAAAATTATAAATCATTCTGTATTATATTAAAAGTTATATTTTATGGTTGTTCGAATAAAATGTAAAGTTAGGTAGGAATTGAGAGTCACTGTTACGTTTCTCACAAGTGCTCAGATGGTTTACTATTCCTATATAATAAATTTCCAAGCTTAATAGTAACGAAGTTTCTTCGTGCGTCACTTCGGAGCCACTAGCGGAGTTCGTCAGTAACTCTCAACTTGCTTTGAGGAAAGTCCCTGGACCTTCGGCAGAGAGTGTCGTAACTTAGTAGCTGTTATAAGCCTTTCTTCGCCGTCTTTCTCGATTATAGGATAGGAAGCCTTTGGCTGATCTTTTCGAGATTGGGCGAGAGTGTATTGGTCAAAGCAAAGTTTTCGATGTGTTCGAGACGCGAATTTCTATCCATCTTGTATGGATGAATCTTAGTATCTAACTGAACAGGGCTTTCAGCGAGGAAACTTCTTCTTTTGCAATTATTTCTTTCTCCTTTTCGTGTTTTTTTATTTTTATAAATGGATTCTTAAATGCATTAAATAAAAACTGTTTAATTAATTTAATAAATTAACTTAATGATTGTTAGCTCGATGTTGAACTAGAAAACATTTTGTAATACCTACCTGCAATAGAAATTATTTAAAATTTCTGAGGTAGAATATTTTATTAAAAATGACAGATAATTTGCACATATTTTAATTTGTATTTAAGTTAATTAATTTATTTAATTTTACTGTCAAATTTGATTTCATATAAAAATGAAACTTTATATTTCAATTAATTGATATAAATGTAATTTGTATAAAATCTTAATAATACTATATATTTTGACTCGAATTAGTTTTATAAAAATAAAATTTAACTTAATTTAATATTAATTAAATATCAAAAATAGCATACATAAATTAAAATTTTTTTAATTTCATCTTATTGTGGATTATCAGTTACTATATCGATTCCCCTAACAAAAAAGAAAAATCCAAATCTTTTAAATTTAATAATTTATCATTTAATCTCTTATTATAATAAAGTATATAATCAAATTTCAAAATAGTACAGGGAGAAGCCTACTTTCAGGGGCAATGTGTAATATTTGTACTGGATTTATATAGAAAAAAAATCTCAATATTATTTGTATTGATATTATTACAAGATAGGAATCATAACCTATATTTAAAAAACAATAAATATTTCGGATGCGAAGCAACAATTAAGATTTTGTGTCGATATAATAAAAAAACTCTTATATATATATATATATATATATATATATATATATATATATATATATATTAAATATATAAAAGGGTTAAACTTTGAAATTCTTAGTATTTATTATATTCAAACTTACGTGATTATATTGAACTTGACGAATGGAATCTTCTTAAAAATCAGGAAATTGCTGAACATTCTATTAATTGTAAATAACACTCTAAGAAGTTACTAAAGAATTGTTAATGTTATCGATTGGCAATAATCATTTAACATTAATACCAAACGTTTGCAAAATTATCACATACGCAGTTGTAACATTTCAGTTTTACATATTAAAAAAGCTTAACAATTGATCGTCTGAAAAAATATATCATTTGTGTTTTCAAACGTAATTAACATAAATTTTAATTTAATCGTTTCATAGTATTGCAATTCATTCACAAAAAAAATATAAATTCATAACAAATAATATTGAATAACCGGAATAATAAAAATACATCTATTATATAATCACATTTATAAAAATAACAAGCTGCAATAATATATTTACATCAAGATTAGAAAATTAAAAAAGGAAAAAAAAAGTTGTATTGCCATTCGATTGAAAAAAATCTCTCTTTTGCAATGACTAAACTCAGTTTTCTTTCTTTTTGTAAATTTTTAATTGGAATGTTAGCAAACTCTAGAAAAATTCTGTTAAAATCTTTATTGAATCTTCTATGGAACATTTGATTTTTTTGAATTTTAATATCGTAGATATCTTATTTTAGTGATTTTAATAGTGACATTCTTACAGGTTAAGAATCCGTTTAAAATTTTTGTTGTGTATCTACCTAAGATTTATAATTTTAACTGCCCTCAATAAGTAATAATAAGCTTTACAAAAATGTTTACTTCTTCAAAATATATAGAAATAGACATAAATTTTTCTAAAAGTAACAAATTGTTTAATAAATAACGAAATATCAAGTTAAAACAAAACAAATGTCCGAAATGTTCGAAAAAAGAATTCCTTCAGATTGTATTGTGAAAAATTATTACGAGGATGCCCTGGCATAAACTGCATTTTCGTTTTGATTCGTATGAAAAAAGATAGAAGTGTCTCTAAACGAATGGAAGAAATTGTCGAAAATTCGGTGAGTCCTTCATTTACAATCGATTATTATTTTCATCTTGTGATTAGATTTTCATTCAATTCTATGATTTTATGTCGTCACTGAATAGTATTTAATATTTAATACATTTAATAGATACTTTTAAGAAGAAGAAAATTGATAAAGAATAATTGCTAAAGTACCTAAAGTAACTCAGATTTTTGAAGATTGTATATGTGTTCAGCTAATCGTTTCGCTTGACAAATGCCGATCACGATTGTATGGAAATATAAGAGTAAAAAACAATCGTGAAATCAAAACTCGGTGATAGACTTAATGCGATGTAATATCATCGAGCAATTTCTCATCCATAGATTCCATCAAATCGATGAATTTGTAGACATTCATCGGTGGATCATAAAATTTCTCCTCGTTCTGATTTTGAAGACAATTAACATAAGCCGTTGATACATGGATGAAACTCTATAATATAAAAGATAACAAACATTTATTAGAGTCAGATCATTCAATTAAAGATCCACATAATTGATAATATGTGCAGGGTGTCTCAATAACCATGTTACGAAACGATATCCTTGCTAATTTTAATGATTCGAAGAAATAACGGAGAGCCTAATTTTTTGGTTCAAAGTAGCATACATTAATCAATTGTTTTTCAGAATGATTTTTTCAAGTTTTTCATGTCACAGAAAATTTGTTTAATAGGAATACATATTTTTATATATATTCGAAATGTGATAGATAAGATCAGGATGAATCGAACGATCTATAATACTGTGAGCTAAACGCAATTTTGAGTAAAAAGAAAATAATAAAAATGAATCAATTGATGTAAGTAATAAAATAACTATGATGGAAATATTAATCAGGAAAGATTTGCTTGAACAAGTACTCGAAATGATATCCTTCAAAAATAAATTTCTCTTAACATTTATTGATTGAAATAGTGACCATATCCGTCATGTTAAATTACATTTGATATTAACCAGGCGTGCAAGTGTCTTCTAACTGTCTAAATTTTATAATAATTTTTTTGCGCAACGACTCGACAAGGTCACAGTATTATAAATTGTTGATCACCCCTTGATCTCAGCTACTATGCTGCGACGACAATAATTACTTTAGAAATATACACTCGACATGAATTTCTGCTCACAATTTTATTGCTTTAATAAATTATTTTTCTTAGCATTTTTTCTTTTTTTTTTTTAAATTACCTTTTGCCTGAATTAGCATATACTTATAAATAATTCTTATAGATTTATTAATTTCGTATGAAACGTTCAAATGCTATACTCCTCAACGCGAAGCATTTTTTTCCATTGCCTATTTACATGCCCATATATATGAGTATAACATTTGTGAATTCTTTGTCAAGCAAGCGGTTTTATTATTCGTATTTGAATTTTACAAACAATAAAATATAAAAGAGATTTGTTCAGTAATTTCATCGTGTTACTTCAATTTCCTCGCTTCGAAAAATTTCGGTGGCTTAAAGAAAAAACTGAGTCACACAATAATGCGTTTCATTGAACCAAACAATTGATTTCTTCCTCTTATCATAAAAAGTAACCGAAATAGAGATTGATGATAGAGTTATTAGGACTCATATAAAGAATAGAATGCGTACCTTTAGTTTCGACATTTCCTTAGACAAGTGTATCAAATCCTTCAGACTTTGAACGTTAATAGCTGCCGCCGATTTAATTTTCTCGTTGAATCGCACAGTAGCGGCAACGTGAAAAACAATAGAGACGTCTCGTATAAGTTTAGCTCTATCGGTTATCGAAATACCTAGATTCGGCAAACTACAGTCACCCTCGATCGCTACAATGCGATTTTGGAATTCTGGCTACTGCTTCCTCAGCGTGTTAAATAACTGAAAAGTGTGCATTGATAGGTTTATACATATTTCCTGTCCCACATACGCATCTACGTATCATTAATAGAGGAATGACTCAAAAGTTGGACCCTATGTCGTATCTTCAACTCACTTTGTTAAATAAATGTTGAAAGCATTGAAATGTGTATATATTACTGCAGAATAAAGCCATGAATCTATTTAATCACGATTTTATTTTTAATATTATTAAGCATTGGTAAGTTACGAGTTGATTTCTATTTTTGTGATTTATGAATTTGTTTTATCTTATATTTTCTTCCCTAGTATTTGATTTCTAAATTTCTAAATTATTTCTTTTTCATTTCTAATTTATAGAAATAGACAGCAAATAACAATTTATATATAATTTCGACAGTGTCTTAAAGGTAATTGTAAATATCGACATGTTTCGATAAGAATTCTCTCTCCAGAGAATGAGGGTCGTAACTTAACGCATTAAAAATCGTTTGCCAAATTTTTTTATGCTGTCAAAGTAATTTCTATTATTTTTAGATTATAAATAATGTGAGAAACATGAATAGAGAACAATGACGATACGATCGATAAAAAAAAAGAAAGTTGGATTCAAGAAATCTGCTAAAGAACCTAAAATAACTCTGATGCGTTTAACCAATGAAAAATGTTGAGAAAAAATATAGATTTATTTATTTGGCTTGTGAAAAGAAAACTAACAATCTTTTAAGATTTAGCCTTATCATACTTAATTGCTTAAATATTCTTATGTTTTCAAATGTGATTATGTTCTTTAACATAATCAAAGTCTGTTTTATTTATTAATATTAAATGCATTTTTATTAGACCGTTTTAACACTTCGAGTCCGCTTACGTAGTCTTATGTTTTGATTATGACCAAAAAGTGAAAAAGCAGTGTTACAACTTTTATTTTCAGATTTAGAAAAAAGAATCATAGCTGTAAAATTCAATATTTTATCGAATTGCATTTTATCGAAAGAACATTATTATTAAAATATTAAATTTTTATTGGTAAATTTTTTGTTCAATTTCGTTTAATTTGATTTAATTTCGTTATAAAACGTGCACAATTTCTAGTTATTATTTATACGATGTAAAGCTATTAGCTGAAACAAATCTGTAAATATGTTATTTAGTTTTACCTTAGAAAATTCAGTATATTCGTTTGCTAAATATAAATTTCATCAATATAAGTAACTCTTTCTAAGTTTAATATTTCCTGTAATATTTTATCCAATATTTAACTTCCCGTTTAAATTTTAAGCAAAAATTAATTGAAAGTATGATATCAAGAAATTACATTTCTTATATGAATACATATTTTAATAACAAATCATTGCGATATTGAGCTATAGATATTTGGAAATTAAACTTGGTATCCTGCTGTTCATATCGCTTTATACGCTTGATCATGAATGTATTAATGTACGAGAAGTAGTCTGTTCGACTTTGGAAACCTTTTTCTAAACCATTCTTTTTGATTGTTTTTCATAAATTTGGAAATGCATTTCACTGTAATTTTTTACATGACTTGCATTAGAGTCATTATATAACTAAGTAGAGAATATTTTCCGTCTAAATATTAATTTTAACGTTAACATTAGAAAAGATACAGAAAACAAACAATTGAGGATTCTTCTTTCTATTATGCTTTACTGCTGCTACTTTCTAATATAGTTTATTAGAAAGAAGGAGACTTTTGAAAATTCTTTATCAATTTTGTTCTTCTTAAAAATATCTATTAAATGTATTAAATATTAAATACTATTCAGTGAAGACATAGAATCATAGAATTGAATGAAAATCTAATCACAAGATGAAAATAATAATCGATTGTAAATGAAGGACTCACCGAATTTTCGACATTTTCTTCCATACGTTTAAAGACACTTTTATCTTTGTTCCTATGTATCAAAACGTAAATGCAGTTGATGCCAGGGCATCCTCGTAATAATTTTTCAGTTAACATTTTTCCCATAAAACCTGTACCACCGGTTATAAAATGACATTGATTTACGTAGAAGGTTTGAAACGTCGTTAATTTGTCGATGTTTTCAACTGAAGATAGCGCTTCATTTGGCGAATATTCGTTCGATGTTCCAAGTTTCAAATTCTTTTTCACTACAGCAGATTCTTAGTCATCCTCTTTTATTTCCACTTCCATCATTTCTGTTCCTTTAAATCGATCTGTAAACAAAAATATTAACACATATTCTTCAATCGTTCTTCTTCTATTCTTTAGCTCGTGTTCTTCCACATATCTCTTATTAGTAGGCTGATAATTCTATTTAAAAAAAATATTATAATCGTACTTTCGAATATTATTCAAGCATTCTCTAGTCCCATATGATTAACTGATTTCTGTTCATATAATCAAGCTATTACATTATCTTAATTAATACCGATTGAATGAAAAGGGATCATGGCTGTTCTTACATGTATGCTTCTATAATATTCTAAGCCACTAATTCATATATAATATTTTAAACTTATAATGGTGTAATTAGAAAATCGTTTATCTGTGATCAGTTGAAAATAATTCGTTACCTCCATATGTGTGTCTACTTATATACATGCGTATTTATATATGATCGTACCGTTATTCAAGTGCGCCAGAATGTAAAATAATTTGCAAACTAGAAAGTATTAAATAAAATCTCGCAATATATCTTTGAGGTGTTCACCTTAATCGTTTGTCTTAATATGTTTTCTTTTCTAACAATGAATAAATAAAAGATATGATTTCCAGTGGTCAGAATTCACCTTGAATTTATTCCATAGATAAATCGACACGTATGGTTTCACCAGATCAAGCAAATAATAGATGGGAAATTTGATTTGTATCGCCACTAGAAATTCATTCATAATTAATACATATTTTATTTTGCGTTTACGTATAACAACAAAATGAATATGTAAGAATTATATATTTAAATACATTTATACATAAGAAGATTAAGGCAGGAATACAGTTAACCCTCAATGTGTTCTAAGATGATCGCTTAATCATTTTATGTTAATTACACATACTAATGGGGTTTATATCTGTGTACACAGCCACCGACAATATACTTGTTAGCGAACATTTTAATAATTTTCAATCTTGGATATTCGGCCCAAGTGCAGACTTACTAATATCGTGCAATGTAGAAATAATGGAAAAGTGATTTATTTTTAATTTATATTTCATTTTATTTATAATTGATGTTATTTCAAATTCTATTCCATACTTGGGATTTATATTGTATCTTATAGTACCAGTAACATTTAATTTGTAATTATTTTAAGCCTTATTATTATATAGTAAGATTTCATATTTATTATATTTATTAATAAGAAGAAGGCTTATAATTATAGTAAAAATTATTTGATCAGAAACAATTTGATTTTCATGTAACAATCGTATTGTTTGACTTCTACATTGTTAAATTTTCTATCGATGTAAAATTAAAATTATGATATTTTTAATGAACATATGAATTTTACTTACTTTCAGAAGTATTTACCATTATGCAGAGCAAGAGTGGATTATGTAATCTACGAAGTTATCAATATCAGTCATCTACCAACGTTACTCGAATGAAACTTACCGTTCCACTGAATTTTATTACAGGAAATAGTTATCTTTTATATCCACCGTTTAACTTATCTAAACTTGACACAATAACCTATAGATTTAAATTTATAATTTGATTTCAATGGGTTAAGCTACGTTCATAAGATTTCAACAATTGTGCTTGCCGTACATCTTAAAAAGTGCAAAGTTATTCGATTAAACAGATAAATAATTTAAAATTTCTTTGATCTGCATTTTAATACCTATTCTTTTACGTACAATTTATTTTACGAATAATTTTAACTTTAATAAATGTAGTTTTGAAAATCATATCTCTTTTTAAAATAGGGATCAGCGCAACGGAAGTCATTTAAAAGTCATTTTACGAGTCGTATTTAACATAATGTATATTCCATTACGTATTATTCATTCATATTTATATAACGATCATACACATATATATATATATATATATATATATATATATATATATGTACCGAGTTATTCCATAAAAATGGGACGAACTTTACAAAATAGTAATACATGCTAAGATAATCTTTCGTTCATAGCTGACGAAATCACGAATTAAACATAAAGGTTATAGGTCTTAAGGAAACTGTTGCTATGTATTATTTAGTTAATTAAAATTTATATTTACTCGGTTGAAGAAGAAGAATACGTATGCACATTTAATCTAAGGAAGTGACTTTATACTTTTACGTAAATTCTTTTAATCCGAAATGTACGGCCTTTTTAGTTACGATCATAGATTACATTACAAACACTCCCAGATCAAACGATTTTCTTATTATTTATAATTTTACAATATTATAGAGGCATAAATGTAAGAACTGTCATGATTACTTTTTATCCAATGGGAGTTAATAACGATTTTGTGGCCGCTCGATTATATGTAGAAAAATAACGTCATAACATTGTAAAATGCGTAAATAATATTCGATTATAATATTCTTTTTCAAAATTGTTTTTTCTAATAGAATCATTAATCAATCATCAATCACACTAATGTGAGGTGCATGAAAAAATTCGTTCTAAAAAATAGAAAAAAAACAATCAAAATGAATCAATCAAATTAATGAGATAAGAATTTTTTAATATCTTCAGGTTTATGTTCATCTATACGTTTGCAGATCAATTTGGAAGAGCAGAAATGATGGGACTGATGATAAATGCGAACGAACAGGAAAAGTCTGTTGCAACAAGTTGGTTGAAATTGAACACTTTGACCGAAATTACGCCAACTAATTTGGTGTTAAAAATTATGGTTTAATAGAATTCTTTCAAAGTCATATTTCTCATGTAGTAACACAATTATGAGCATTGTTTATCAGTCGGGAGACTCAAATCAATACCTCATTTAATTTTCAAAAGTCTATAGTTAAATATTGCAAAATGCAACTGTTTAAGTTTATACGGATGTAAAAAAAATATGATTCTTGATATTATACTTATAATTATTTCTTTTTGAAGAGTTGACACGATCAAAAGAAAATTTGTTTATGCTCATTAAAGGAGAGAATTAATGGATGAAAATAAACTTAAAGACGTTGTAGTGGATTTTTATAGATCACAAGCGTATAGAGTAGATCTGAAGAAGTTATATAATTTTTCGTGAACAAGGTAGAAAATACTTTTTCTACTTCATATTGATATCTAATATATTACATACTGATATATATATATATATATATATATATATATATATCTAATAGTCAGACTTTTAGAGAAAAATATACGAAGAAGCATAGTAAAAAACAAACATATCGAATAAAAACTAAAACTCCTCTAGGAATTCAGGTTAATCAAACATAATGGAGAAAATATATGCATTAGCAAAAATAGATTGAAAAATTGTTAGAATAATGTATCGCTACATCTGTATACTAAACAAGAATTTTATAAAAAATAGCTAATTTTTCATACACTTCTTTTCCTTACAAAATTGCCTATCTCTTGGTCTCGATCGAGTCACCCGTTCAACAGGGTTGTTAGACATCCAAATATGGCCTGCACACAAATGTCGATATGTCAGGAAACTTTAGTCCGAAAGAGCAATTATGAAATAAACGTACTCCAATAACAATGGCTCTAGAACGCCGCGGTGAAAAAATACGTTACTGCCGCATGATGTCACCCGAACCAATTATCGTTTTGATTCTTCCGAAAATATACGTGATTTATAAATTCTTGTTATAAAAAAGCCAATATAAATTTATCATTAACGTCGTTAGTATCACACAATATAATTGAAATTAGATACAATAAGTGCGATTTAAAAATATTGTATCAAAATGAAGAATAGGCATAAACGCCATAAGTGGAAAGATGAACTTCAGGTATTATTATAAATGAATGTTGTTTTTCACAATGTTATATGTTATTCAATGCTATTATCTATTGTTACAATTTAAATAATTTTTTGAAAGGGTAAAAGAGGTAGATATTAAAATTTTTCTTTGTGTATCTTACAAAAGTGAAGCGAAGGAGGAGAATATGGAAATGTATTTTCTTGAAAATATTCAAAAATGAAATGCCCTGAATCTAATCAATCTATAGATATTATAATTCTTAAATATGACTGAGAGAAATCGTTACACTTTCTCAATTGCTATCATTCCTGAAATATGTAAAGAAGCAAGATGTTATTTCTGCGATCTATTCTAGAGCATGAGACAAGTAAAATACATGTATTTAAATGATATTTACATAACTACTTTATGGCATAGATAAATGATAATAGGTTTAAAAAATAATTTTTTAAATATATTTTCCTCAGTTGCTATATTTATTCTCAATGAAATATATGTAAAAGTTATAATATGCGTCCATGGCTTTTGTCAACTAATTCAAATTTCTGTATCGATATTAATTCCAAAATATTAAAATACCTTACGGAATAGCCATTTGCCGTCTTACCTGAGACTTAACAGTTAACAATTTTGCTATAAAAAGTTTTCCCTTCATTATTTTCGAAATTAAATGTAAGATGGTAAACTTTCTGTTAAGATATTGTAAGATAGTCAAGATGTGATTGCCGATTTTAAAAGATTAAATTCTAAGGTTCTAATACGATATAAATTTCATTACTTCTCAAGTTCCTGTAATCTTATTTTAACAGTTTAAAAGATACTTTTGAGAAAATTACAAAATTTTTCTTTTCAACTCACAAATTTCATTTTATCTGCCTACGAACATTTGTCTATTTAAAATGTAGAGTGAAAAATATATGCATTTTTTTCTAAATACATAATAATTTTTCCGATCTTACTATACTTCTCAGTCCTGATCGCGCTTCACATAGACGCTGTAACTTTAATAAAATATGGTGACGATAAAAAAAGGTTCGAATCCTAATCTGCACTTCGATCGTCAAAATTATGAAAGATCTAAAAATCGACGTTAATGCGAATATTTAGAGCACTCGAACAAAAAAGAATCTATTTCGTCACTTCGTTATAAAACTCAAACTATTTTCTCGTTCTTCTATTACTAATTACTCTTCCCGCCCTTCCCTCCAGTCCCTACTATCTCACCTTGAACTTACGTTTATAACTCGGCTACTTTTCATTATTTCGAAATTTATGTGTAATGCATAAGAAAATCACAATGTATAATTTTCTATTAACATATCGTATAACCTATTGTATAGAATAAATCTGCATTAATCTTTTGAATATGTTAATTTTTTGAATTGTTAATAGTTAATACTATCGTCTTGAAAAATTTTTTAATAATAAAAATATACGCGCGTAATACATTAATTATATCACGAATATTTTCTTCCTCTTACAATGTTTCTTGCCATCATTGATTTATCGACGTCGAATTTAATCGCGTAGCATGAAATTATTTAAATAATAAACAGATTCGATAAATTTCAAATTGACATAATTAAACAGTCAGACATTTTTAATGATATATTCCAAAGAAAAAAAGAAAAAAAAAGATAACGAAAAAGTGACAGATGAGAACTTACACAATTTATTTAATTCGATACGCAAATTTTGTCGAATAATATCGTTTAGGTTTTGCATACATAGACATTTCTCAATTTTTGATTATTCGTTCGACGTTCAGTGTAAAACATTTTTTCAAAAGAATGATTTTTGGCTTTTTCTTTGGTATAACTGACGCTTTTTTATTCACATTTCAAAGAAGAATCTATAATTTACATTTGTATTATATTTAATGATACTTTTAACATTAAATAATAAAATGAAATTCAAGATACGCTTGCTTTCGTCATAGAATAAATTTTTTTTAATTGATATCAAGTTTTAATCGCAAAGATAATCGTAAATAATAATATTACTATTTTTAAAAATATTATTAGAACGCAATAATAATAAACCTTATTATTATTATTATAAGACACTATTTTCGTTATATTTATTAATTATAGTAAGGATTATTATTATTATTATTATTAGTAGTAGTAATTATTTGACGAGAGACAATTCGATCTATTATTTTTTAAGGGAATAAATCCATTCGTTTAGATCTTTGTTGGATTCTATACGAATATAAAACTATGAATAGGATGAACTTACATTATTCTAGTATATATGTCATTAACAATCAGCCTACCGTCTTCAAACATTACTTAAAAAAAAAAAAAAGGAAAAAAAAAGAAAAAAACAAACAACGCAAACGATATGAATTAATTGTTTTTTGCTAAATTTTACAATTTGTCATTTTATCCTTAATTTATTATCGTTCAATTATCGAGAAGTCTGAATTATTGAAATATAATTTCTCTCGCAACTAGTATTGTCTTCTCGTATCTTGATATATTTGATATCAAACGTAATAGTAAAGATAATCGCAATAATAATATTTTTATTTTGAAAAATATTATCAATATGAAATGTTAATAAGCCTTATTATTATAGTAAGCCATTTATATTTATCATTTATTAATTATAATAAGATATTATTATTATTATTTCAAGAATTATTTGACGAGAAATAATTCGTTTTAATTGGACAATCGAACTGTTTTATCTTTTGCTTTGTAAAATTTTGTATTTGTTGAAACTGACGAATTTAATTACGTTTTATTTACCAAATTTTTCCAATAATTATTTATTTATTCTCTATTCAATACATTGTAATTTAGCTTTTACTAAACTATAAGATTAAAAATATTTGGCTTCTTTCTCTTCTACCACTTATGCTTAATTGCGATCAATATATCGAATGATAATGATGCAATGATCCATAGATTAAAATTTAAAATTCCATTTCAATGAGTTAGGTTAGATTTTTGAGTTTTTATCGTGCTCGCCATCATCATAAAAAATGCAAAATTAAACGATTTATCAGTAAAAATGATAAAGAATTTTAAACTACTTCGACAGTGATGTCCATCATGATTTCGTATGTATGTATTGATCCAACGCTATTTTATTAATAATTTTATCCTAGTTCTCACTGTTTTACAGTAAATATCGAAAAATAAATCTTATAATTGTAATAAATTGTCTTCCAATAATATGAGTTAATAAATTTTTAGGATTAAAAATTGTGAGAATGTTTATTCGCTCGCAATAAGAAAACAAAAATAAAAATATATTTTCTTTGGAAGTAATATATAGTTTAATAAATGAAAACAAAAATTAAATTGCAATATCCGTCCGATATCTCGCGAATAAAAATCAAAATTGTGTCTTCATCTCTTCCTCTGTTTCACTCAACTTGATCTAGATTTATAAAATAATATTAATCATTTATTCTTACTACAGCAATAGCATAAATTATGATTATCCTTCTCTATTAATATTCTTTGATAACCTTGCTCCGTTTTATCCTTTATAAAAAAAAAGTAGTTAGATGATAATAAAAATGCGATACAGTGAACGTGAAAAGTATTCGTACAACAGTGAATTTGAAGAAAAATTTCGTAGAACTTTGTTTATTACAAAAAAAATGTTAACAAAATATATATATATATATATATATATATATATATATATATATATATTAGGTGAACCAGAAAGTAATGTTGTTTCTGCGCATATCGATATTTGATTGTCATTTGTCAGCTCATTGTGTACTTCGAAGTCGTGTCAAAGACATTCTAAGGTTATTGTGACTTGTTCACTTCTAATAAATAATTAAATATTAGACTTTTTTTTTGCAATTTGGGTTGAAATAGCCAGCCAAATACCAGAAGAGTATATCCGGCATTGTATGCTTTTTGAGTTTCGCAAGAGTAGTAACGCAACAGTTGCGACCAAAAACATTTACGATGTTTCTCCAAGTGCATTAGACGTTCATAAATGCCAAAGATGGTTCTCTAAGTTCAGATCCGATAATTTTGATCTCTCTGACTTCTATCGATCAGGAAGACCAACAACATTAGACAACGACATGCTAAGGGCAGAAGTGGAAGCAAATCCATGTCAGACAATCGAGAAACTCTTAAACACCCTTAATCAACCTTGGTCGACCATCTAAGAACATTTGCAGGAAATTGGAAAAATAAGCAGAGCAGGTGTTTGGGTCCCCCATAATCTGTCCGAAAAGAACAAAGCCAACCGATTCATCACATGCAACGTATAGCTTCAACGGCACCATACAGAACCGTTTTTTGATCGCTTGATCACTGGAAACGAAAAATGGGTCCTATATGATAATTCGAAACACAAAAGGCAGTGGCTCTCTCCAAATGAATCACCACGAAGTACTGCGAAGCCGGGTTTACATCCCAAAAAGGCGCTTCTGTGTGTTTGGTGAAGTATACGCGGAATTGTTCATTTTGAAGTGCCGAAATCTGGACAAACTGTTAATGCAGATCTTTATTGTGAACAATTGGATCGAGTGAACTAATCTTTAATCGAAAAGTATCCGGCGATTGTCAACAGAAAAAGCGTTATTCTGCAACACGATAATGCAAGACCGCATTGTGCAAGACGAACCTTGGAAAAAATTAATGAATTGGGGTAGGAGGTACTGCCTCACCCATCATATTCGCCCGATATCGCATCCTCGGATTTCCATTTATTTCGATCGCTACAACATTTTCTTAGTGGCAAAAAATTTGAAAATTTGGATGAAATCTCGAGATATTTTATTCAAAAACTAATTGATTTTTATCGGTCCGGCATTGAAAATTTGTATACTAGATGACAAAAGGTTGTTGATAACGAAAGTGATTACATTATTGATTAAAAATAAAAACTTGTTAAAAATCTATTCGTTTGAATTTAATTTAAGAAATCGACATTACTTTCCGGTCTACCTAATATATATATAATTCTGTGAATAATTATAATAATTCCTGAAATATTATAATAATTCCTGAAATATTATAATAATTCCTGAAATATTATAATAATTCCTGAAATATTATAATAATTCCTGAAATATTATAATAATACCTTTTTCATTTAATGACGTGTCATCTGTTCTTCATTTTGATACAATATTTCACAATTGCATTTAATGGCTCTAATTTGAATTAAGCCATTTTTTGAATTAAGCCATAATTTGTCGATAACCAACGACTTATTGATTAATTGATATTTATAGTTTACATACATCAACAGATATCGAATTGTAGAGATTAAAAAGACATTATCTGAAAAAAAAAAAAAAATCACCTGATATCATATTTACTATATCGTATTTACTATAATCTTAAAAACAAATACAATATTTGAATTGTATCTTTTCAATTTTATTCTCTTTATTGTAATTAAAAATATAACAAGAAAATTTTATATTTAATCATACATTATACATATAATTCCGTTCAAAACTTTTTATTTTGATTACAATAACAATTGATTTAGGCGACAAACTGTATGACGATAATATGTACTTTTATCATAACATCGCTCTACACAGTATTGTAATTGTTTCATGGAATATTAATTTAATATTAAATTTAATTCATTTCATAATTATTTTTTTTTTCGAAATATTTATTAATTTATGAACATTTGTATCTCAATCATAATTATATATCGAATCAACAATTTCTACCTTACCGACGCATGATATAAATGATTCAACGATATTACCGGGAGCGTGGGTGGATGAAAAATAATAATTGATTTTGTAGAGATTTGAAAAATGTATGTAAAATTAAATCTTTTACATAAAATACTTGTAATATTATATACATATTTATTAAGTATATAAATACTTATTAAGGATATACAATAAAAAATCTTTTCGAACATTTCAATGATTTCTTATTTCTTATTAATAAGTTATTTTTAAATCATTAAACTATAAGATGTATTTTATTTTTAACATTGCATTTATAATGCATTAATTTTTTTTCTACAATTTTTTTTTTTTTTATCTATTCATAAATCAAACTTAGCTTTGTAGAAATAATATGAAAAAAAAGTAAATTAAAAAAAAAATGTATAAAAGAAGATAGAAGTAAAATATTTTGTACAATTTATCTGTAGTTATTTATATTATTAGGTTGGAAACTATGAAACGGGCATTGAATGAAAATAAATAACTAAACAAAAACGCCCGTTTCATAGTTTCCAACTTAATATATAAGTATTAGATTGGAAACTATGAAACGGGCATTGAATGAAAATAAATAACTAAACAAAAACGCCCCTTTCATAGTTTCCAACCTAATATTTTAGATATATCTCGTATTTGATTAAAAATATTTAAAATATTGGAACGATCTACATTATTTTTATTCATATCATTTATTTTATATAAATATTTTTCTTTTTCACACTCATGGAATAAAAATATTAATCTTTTTAAAATATTTAAGGTCTAAGATTTCTTCGTCAGTTTCTTTACCATTTATTAATGGATTATTACATTAAGCATTTTTTTTTCAAATCTTTAAATGATTTAATATTGTGTTATAGATAAGATTTGATCAAATACTTGAGATTAACTCAATGATATAAAGTAATACATAAAATATTTACCATGTTTTTCATGTTCAATCTAAAAAATTCTTTTTCTTTTATTCTTTTTATACATTCAATGCAAAACTGAATCAGTGAATGAAATTTTCTTTTACTATTTTAGCTTTTTTTAAAATTTTAACTTTTTATATATTCATTAATTTATACTTGTATAATGTAAAACATTTGTATTTGCATTCAAACACATTTAAAATCATTTAGAGGTGATAATTTACTTTTATGATTTATTGAATCTTTTGATTCTCTTTTGTTTATGAACTTTTTGAATTCTAATCTGTTTAACTTCATATGCCTTGATGTTTATCTAAGATTATTAATTAATTTGATTCTTTTTCGATGTTTTCTTAAACTATTAAATTTATGAGTTAATAATGATTCTATCATTTATAGAATTTTCAGTCATTTTTAATGTAAAAGTTTTGGATGAATAATTTCATTATACAATTATTAAGGATAAAAGAATCACATTGCCAAAATCATATTATATATATTACATCAATACTGATCACATCAGATGACAAAAATAACTTGTTTTTGATAATTCTTTGATAAAAAATCATCGAAATTATATAAATGCTGATGAAGTAATTATTGTTCAGCTTTATCATAATAATTTCTATTATGTTTAAATAGTGATATGCAAATGTATCCAATCTAAATATTTCGCTATGTCAACATAGACAACATATTGTGTAAAATCACAGGACATTGTAATTTCATCTTGAATGGATCGTGAAACAATTCCACGTAATAAATAAGATCCATCATTCTTACGTATTAACAATCCACTTCCACTATCACCATTACACGGTCCATTATTGTTTTTAGAATCAGCACAAAAAGTACGATTTGACGTGAGAGTTACAAAAACTTCATTGCTCCGAAGACAATCTTCTTGAGACATTATTGTCATTCTGATCAATCGAGATTTATCCAAATAAGGATTAATTAAATCCTTGTGATCCCAAACAACAACATATCCTGTGGAACCGATTACGTCTTCTAAATCATTCGATCCAGACCAAAGGCAAATTGGTTTAATAAATGGAGAAAAATTGACTGGATTTTTTAATATGATAATGGCGAGATCTCCATCAGCCGTTGGATTTTTTAAATCATCCTTAAAGTCTGGATGTAATCTATATTCTTCAACTTTTCGATTGGTCGGCTCTGTTTCATTCCAATTTCTTATATAATAATGTCCCAAAGAAACGACCATAGTATTTATTGGTACGATCACATTGTACATTTTTATACAGTGTGCTACTGTAATGACATGCTTGTTTGTAATCAAACTACCGACACATTGCAAATCTAATTTATTTCTCATAACAAAAACAGCAGCCATCCAAGGCCATTGATCCATAGATGTCTTCCTAGATGTAACAAGAGTATTATTACTAATGCGTTGACAACATTTATTAATTGATCCATCAGAAATGTTATAGGTATTATCATCATTGGAGGGAAATTGTAAGTCTAATGTTGGCTGTTCTTTTTCCAATGATAAAATCAGTGGAAATCGACATGGATTGGATAATAAAAAATCATTAAAACTCGACACCACATTATCGTTGTTTCCTTGATTTTTAGATATCAATAATATTCTAGGTGGTAACAATATATGTTCCAAAAAAATTGACGTCACAATAATTCCTAATGACGGTGGAGCGCTACAATATTCCTGATCGTTCAACCATATACCTGTTAATATCGGTATTGGTCGGTATATAGGAAAATAAACTAAATAATACAACGATCTGTTTTCTTGAATCGCTTTCACCGATTCTTCTAACGATTGCGCCAATTTCAATCGACCATTATATTTAGTGGGTAACAATGCTGACACGGTTAATTTTATTTTCAAATGTAACGGAACATTTTTCGGCGGAGACGGTATTTTGATCTGTCCCATTGTCTCGATAACATTGCTCCGAATATAACGAAAAAATTTAGGGCATGGCGAATTAACGATCACCGGTTCATTCATTACATCCACCAACTGAATCAGGAATACACATTTTCCAATGTCCAGAATCATTTTAAGAATCTGTTCAAATAACAAAATTACAATTATGAATTATGTGAATGATGACGATTAACGGATCTTTTTTTTTTATTTTTTATTTTTTTTTTTTTTTAAGACAGTTAAAGAGATATGCACAGTATGGGAACATTCTTAATGATGATTCTAATTTTTTTTTATTTTTATTAATGTATATATATATATATATATATATATATATATATATATATCCCAGATAAAATGTAACAACTCGCATTTGTCAATTTTTAATTGACATCTGATCGATTATTAAAGTAACATCGAATTATTAATTGAATTCCTTGTGTTCTTTAATCAGATCTTTAAAAAAAAAAAAAAATATATATATATATATATAAAAGAAAATAAAAAATTCCGTAGAATCGTTAAGCGTAAGATTTTAAGTGATACTCACTATAGAAGATAAAGCGTACTTATCGTTTTAAATGTTTAGATATTAGACAGAAATAGAATTCTCGATGTTAGTCCGATTTGATTCTTACGTTCGACGATGCAAAAATTGATGAAAAATCCATAGAAGATTCGGATGGTGGAACAGACAAGAACGATACTCGTTGAAAAATATTGATCACACAATGAGTTATATTTTGAAACGTTTAAACTTTCGTAGAAATCGAACTTGAAAATAAAAAAGTTTATTATTTTAATCGATACTTAATAAATTGTTTACTTACTAAGCAGTAAATTGTTTTTTGTTTTGACAGACACGAAATTGATAAATGTTTAAAACATTTGTAACTTTTCGATATTGTAATCATTTTTATACTACGTTGTAAACTAATAATTAGCTTGGTCCTCGTTTTAATATTTTATTTATTTATCTCTTTTAATCTCTATTCTTTTTTTTGCTTCCTTTATAGAATCCTTATTAGTATCTAATAGTAATTATAATAATAGTTCTTAATTAATAGTATAAAATTTTTTATATAATAAATAGTAAATAATATTATTTATAAATTATAAATAATAGTATAAGATTTTTTTTCTAACGGAGTTTCTCAATTTCTTTTTTCTCTTTTTTTTTCTTTTTTTTTTTTTTTTTTTTTAACTTTTTTAAACCATCACTCTATTAGAGAAGAAAACTTTAAGCTTTTCTAATGTTACTTTTATAATTTTGCATTTCTTATGATTAGATATTGTGGATTAGCGTCATCAAAAATCGATGCAACTTTTTAATTATTTCTAAGTTCCCCTTGAAATATATAACAGAAATATTTTTATTATTTATGATAATACAGAAAATATTTTTTTGCGTAATTCAAATCGTTTCAAAAGACGAAATCGAATTGAAGAAAATTTCTTTTTATAAATGTTAATTTTTGATTGAAACTTTTTTCAAGTCAGGCTCTCATTTCTTTCCATCTTTTTTCATTTATGTCTTTCATTTACTTTTTTCCTTCTTTTTTCATTCACGTTTTTAATTAATTTCTTTCGTTCTTTTCAACCGTATTTTTGATTTTTTTTTTCGATCATTTCATTCATGTTTCTTATTCATTTTAACTATTCATGTTCGTAATTAATTTAGGAAAAAAAATTTTTTTTCATTCTTTTTATTCTTTCTTCCTTTTTCATTTTTCTCAATCATGTTTTTATATTCACTTTTTATCTTTTCATTTATCTTATTCATTTTGTATTCTTTGTAAATAAATTATCAATTCAAACTCTGTCATTATTTGAATGATAAGCATTTTAATACTTTAAAAGAATGAGAATTCAAAACATTTAATTGCTTGATATTCTCTTATCAAGTTACTTTATCAAGTTCGATCAGTTGTCGTCTACTGACATAACAGAACTCATGATTTGTTTGTCATAACAAATTCTTTATAATTCCGCAACCTGGATAAAGTCAATAATCGCTACGTAACAACACCGATAAAGCAACGATTGAAAAACACAAATAACGAACGCTTACAAAAGGACAAAGTAATAAAGATATTCTTACTTGAATAACGAAATTATATTGTTAATTATTACGCATATTTTTGTTAATTATTATCAGTTAATATTTTTTCTATCTACGATTGAATAGACTAAATTGATACAATTATTATGAATATAATTATGAGTTCTTTTTTTTTTTTTTCTTTTACATTATATTTAAGTTTGATTATTTAATGAAAATTAAATTTAAACGACAGAATTTTTATTCGTCAAATCAAAATTATCTTTACGATTAAATATCATACTTTAAAAACAGTCCAGGTAATAAATAATAATTATAGATTTAAACGAACAAAAAAAAAAAAAATTACGAAATAAGAAAAAACAAGCGAATCAAAAATTATTACTCATTCTTCAAAACTATTCTTTCATTTCTTTTTTACGATTGCAGTAAGTTCAATGATGCAATTAAAATGATAGATCCAAAATCAAAAAATAGAAAGGAAAATATAATCAAAAATAGAGAAAAATATTTTTGTTCATATTTTGCAAAAATTATATTGAAAAAAATGTACATATTTGGATCTTGGAATTATTAAAAGATTAGAAACTTATTGGAGCAATTCTTTTTTAAAGTTTCAATACATTATGAATTTAATCGATATTTCAAAAAAGAAAAAAAAGATATTTTCAAAAGTAAATACATGAAAAATTATAATATCAAGATAAGACTAAAAAATAATTTTAGATCTTTATAAAAAAAAAAAAAAAAAAAAAAAAAAAAGAAAATTAGATAATAATGTTTCATTTGTTTGTTTTGTTTTTTCAATGATTTTACAATAATATCTATTTGTACGATTATAAACATAACATTTAAATATTATATTAATGCGCTGGATTCATAAAAACAAATTCTTAATTAAATTCTTGATAAACATATTCTTGAATAAATTGACAAATTCTTAATAAATTATAATTTAATGAAGGAAAAAATATATTAGTAATAAATTACCTAATTTTTTAATTGAAAACAAAGAAAAAATATTGTGTATGATTTTTGTTTATTATTATTAATTTTATCAATTAAAATATTTGAAAATCAATTTATATCTACGATATAATATGAGATCGAGTTACATTGTTGTATGATTTTTAAATTATTATTTTATCATCTATTTGATCGTATTATTATTCAAAAACAATATTGTTTTTCAATATTTTAATATTTATACTATACTTTTTTTAATGTCCACTACTTTTGTATACTATCATATACATTTAATATTAATTTGTTAGATACAATTATTATGAATTTTCATTATTCAAGAAATAATAGAGGCTTAATTTCATAATAATTACTATATTATTTTGACTATTTATTATTTGTTTTCGTAATTATTATCTTCTAATTAATTCTTATCCATAACCATCTTAGAACGTCATATCTGAAATTAGAAATGATCAATTCGCATTTTCTAGAACTATATTTCATTTATTAAATTGTAATATAAATTTATTTCTAATTTTTGCAAAATTTATCATAGAAATATATTATTGATGAAGATTAAATGTTTATAAAAAAAATTATAGATATTATAAAAATATTATATTTATTATAAATTATATATATATATATGTATATATATATTTATATATATATATATATATATTTTAATTATATATATATTTTTTATATATATATATATTATTTTATATATATATATTTTTTATATGTATTATATATATATTTATTATATATATATTTATATATATATATATTTTAATTATATATATATATATATATATATATATATATATATATATATATATACACGACTATAACGATTGAAAGATTTTGAACGATTTATAAGAAAAATTATTATCTTATATTTATCTCAAGTATCGAGATAATAGAAGTGATTCTTTTTTTTTGTAATGTCTTTTGTTCTGATTCGTTGTCGACTCGTAACTCTTAGAAATTCGTTTGATAGGATTTTTATAACTTTATCCATCGCTTGTAATACATTTCTTATACTGATGTAATTATATCGTTGCAGTTCATGATTTTTATAAATGTGTGAACAATTGTGTATACGTTTTTATATTACGATATTTTATGCGGTCTTTTTTTTATATAATATAATATATGATAATGTGATACTACATATTTTATTAATGCTTTATACTTTTAATAAATAATTGAATATATTAATTTTTATATTTAAAATACAATATTGGAATCGATAAGAGAAGTAAATGTTTAGTGATAAAACAATAAATAATAATGGAAAGAGTTCTATCTGCGTGGATATGTGTAAGATAATAATTTCTATTAATTTATTGCTAATTATTAAATAAATCTTTATTTTTTTATTTTTCATTTTTCATGAAACATTGTCGTTGCTCTTCTTGATCTAAGTAAATACATATTTATTTAAAGATGATTGCTGCTGTGATTATGACAAGGCCTATGATAGAAAATGAAACATTTATAGTGATAAACTTTTACCATAAGGGCTATGTAAGTAAATTATTTTTATTTTATCACATGTAATTTTTTTATGCAAGTAAATTTTTGCAGTTTTTGATTTATGATTTTATAATATTAGCTATTTTATAAAATACAAGAATTATTATATTTATATTATTAAATTAAAGAAAAAATTACAAATACAAACTATTTAGTATTATTGAATTTTCAACTAGATAATTAACATTTCTAATAAAAAAAAATTATATATTATATTTTTATATTCATTTAAAACAAAGAATATGTTTCACGTAGCAAGTGTACTTTGTGTATGTAACTATATATCACAACAGGTTAATAGTGTTTTTTTCTTTCTATTTTTATTTCTATAGTTTGAATAAATCTTATCCAGTCCCAAGAAAAAGTTGTGTCAAGTTTGCATCAGGATTGTGGCAAAGTGTACTGTAAATAATTTTGGAATAACTTTGATCAATGCCTGATGTATATTTGATACTACACTAACATCTGTTTATAAAACTTGCTTATGTGTAACTATAAGGAATTCAAAAGATTGGAAATCAAACACTGGAGGTCAATTTAAAAATAAAGAAGGTAAAAAGTGTAAACTTTAATTCTTAACGTTTCAATACTTTTGTATATCCTTATCAAATATTAGAATATTTAATATCTATAATAATTATTATGATATCTATTTTTCAATATTTCAAAGTGTATATATATATATATATAATATATAATATAAAGTATATATATAAAGTCTGTGTGTGTGTCTGTATATATATATTGGTTACAATCAATATTATTTATTTTTCATATTCCTTTTTTGGAAGAATTGCAATAATTAATTTATGATATAATTAAATTGAAATTTATATTAATTACATTTGAAAATATAAATAATATATTGTTTCAGACGATCAATGGTTAAGCTTGTTTAATATGTAAAACTAAAATATTATAAAATATTATATCTATGTGATAATTTTTCAAACTATTAAGTATCAATGTTAGAAGAACTATTACCATCGGACAACATATTGATAATTCTTTGTAATTTTTTAAACTTTTACAATTAGTAAAATGTTTTAGCAATTTTCTAACTTTTATGAAGATTCCATACGTCAAGTTCAATATAATTGCATAGATTTAAAACGAATAAGTACAAAAAATAACTTAACTCTTTATAGCATTATATAACTTTTAAGTTACACACCTATTTATATATATATATTATATTATATATATTATATATTATGTATATTATATATATTATATATTATATATATATATTTTTTTTTGTTTTATTTCATTTTATCGGCACAAATTTTTAATTATTCTTTCATATCCGAAGTGTCCATTGTTTTCTAAGTTTTATCCATGCTTAATTTAATATATTAGTGTAAGTAATATTATAATATTATATAATTTTGTTGTACGAAATTGTTCTTTGAAATTGGATTATAAAGGATTAATGAACAATTGTTATATATACTGATTATATATACAATGTTATTACTTTTATAATTTATACGAATTATTGAATATATATATTGTATTTCATCTAAATATTTTATGAATATAAAATAGAGTTCACTGAAAAGATCTTATAAGAAAAATGCAATGACATCAGAATTTCAGATTTTATAATTATAACAGGAATATAATATAAAATAAAAAAAGAAATAAAAGAAATAAAATAATGAAAAAATAAACAAAATGTTTAATTAAGACATTAAAATTTATAAAAAAAAAAAAATTAATTATTCCAATCAATAATAGTTAAATATTCAAAGATATATCAATTTAAAAGTTATTATATAATAAAGATGATTTTATTTAATCATAATAGATTTTTATTTCTAGCAATGAAAACATAAAATAAAATAATAGAAATAGGTAATTATGATTAAAATAGAAAAATTTAAGAAAAGAGAAAACAAACAATGTATAAATTATTAAGAAAGAAGTACAAAGCTAATGAATAAGTACATACACATTATTGTTATTTAGGTAAAAAATGGATCTATTATAATTATCAAATGAAATGAAATTGACCATTTCAAGTATTATTATACTGTAGAAAACTATTCTCTACATAGCTTATGTTATAATTAATATAAACCTGCTAATAAAAAGAATTTATTATTTTGTAATTTATTATTATTTCTTATTCTCGCATAATTGCATTATAATGTACTTATTTTTTCTTTTTTTATTACAGAACACTGGAATAAAATATTTTATATTAAAGATCTTATGTAAACAAAATAATACCTGTGAATACATAGGATACAATCAGTATAGATTTTTATTATAATTTATGTACTTCTTGCTTCATTTTTTATCATTCACAAATCATTGAAAAATTAAATTTTCTATACTTTTTGAAATATTTGTATTTAGATAAAGTAAAAAAGAAGTTTTGTATATTCACTATAGGTCAGAGATAGTTTAGGTTATCTCTTAATTCACAATAATGTTTTCGTTTTCACTTGAAAATCACAGTTATTCGTCTTGTTATTTCTTTTTTCTTATTAATTAATAAACAAAGCACAGCAATAAATATCTAATTATTTCTATATTTTTAATGATTACATTTTAACGAAGAAAAAATTCAGCGAAAAACTAAAAAAAAAACAGTGGCGCTAGTGACGCTGAAATAATAAAGTGTTCCTATTGGTGCGTCAAATTAACCAATCTACTGTCGTGTCGACTTATCCATTGGAGAACGAAAATAATTGAAAATAAAACCATAACCTTACATATTTTAACGACTGAATTGTTAAAGAAATATTACAGATATAATAAATCTTTTGTAAAAGTAAATTTAATTTTTCAAGAAACATATATAACATTTTATTTTCTTTTTTATTATAGTTAATTCAATTTAGTTGGACTTATAATATAATTTTTTTTATTACTGATACTAGTCGATCCTTCCTTTAACCAATAATACGTCTCGTTAAAATACTACCGTATTTGTATTTTTTTTTTGAATAGAATTTCGTCGAAATTCATGTCGGGCAGTTTATAATGATTTGTTGAATTATAATTAGATTTTTTTTTGTTTTTTTTATTAAAAATACATGTAATTGTAAGACTGAATATTTTGTTCATCTTATATATTAACTGTTAACAATGCCACGTGTAAGTCTATTTGTTATTTTATAATAGATTTATAATTATACCGACTATGATAGGTTATGTTATATTTTTATTATTAATGTCTGATTTTAAATACTATTAATTTGTTTTCACTTTTTTAGGATATACGATCTTATTTTACTTGCACTACTAAAAAATCTACAAATCAATCTACGGATAAATCTACGGATAAATCTACGGTTAAATCTACGGTTAAATCTACTGTCAAAAAGAAAAAAAGAGCAATAATCTCATCTGACGAAGAGGACACAAAATCATGTGCTGTGGTAAAACGTACCAAGGTTGTAATTTTTTTTTCATTCTTTGAGCATTATATTCCATTATGGTAGCTCTCCGTTAGATATTCTTATAAAATAATATACCAAAATAGTGGCTTTTCGGTAAATAATTTTTTAAAACAAAATAACAATTACTATAATAATTTTCTTCTTTATTTTGCAGTTCTTTATTTGAAAATCATATAGATTTATGTTGCAGATGAAGAATGAGAATGTCTTTGATTTATATTTATTTCTTCAAAAGATACTTTGATAACTATTAAATGACATTGAAAAGAATTTATATCTTTATTATTCTATGATAGTATATTTTCTTGTCTTGATATACTAATATCATTAATATATATTCTGTGACAGAGCTGTTTATTCAGCTGTTTATACAACTCTACGGTTAACTCTGTCATAAAGAAAAGATCAATATTTGAATGACAATCATTGGGAACTTATATGAGATGATTATTTCATTAATAGTTGATTTATTCTGTTGCTTATTTTATTAATTGGATTAATTAAATTATTTTTTTTTTTTCAGTTGACAAAGAAAATTAACAAGCATCATCTTTTATCTGATTCTGATGATGAAGTTCAAATAGTGTCAAATACTAAAAATGAAAAGGCTGAAGTCCAATTGATTAATGATACACAAAATGTATCTCATATTAAAAATAAACCGGTAAGCACAATTTCGCCAGCAGAAATGTTTAGTAAAACATCAGTGACACGAGAAACAATGCCAAGAGTGAAAAAGAAGCCGAAGACAAAGGTAAATTTTGTATTACATTACAAAAGCATGTAAAATGATGACGTTGTAAACATAATTGATTTATAGGAAGCTAAAACTCATTTAGATGACGAGTTTGAGTTTACATTGAGCAAGTTAGATACAGCAATAATTGAAAAAGAATATTTACAAGGTGTCAAAGAAAATGGTAAGAAATGTATATACATACACATATTTTGTACACTTTTAATAATTTTATAAAATAAATTCTACATTTATCTATATTTTATATTAGAATGTGAAAACAAAGAAGACGATAAGAAAGATGAAAAAGATAATAAGATAGATGATCAGATAAAATGTGAAAAAAGTATTACTTCAAATAAAGAAAAGAAGCATAATATGTCTGTTGATGATGAAATATGTTATAAAAAAGAAGATATAAAACAAAAAGATAAATCTTCTAGTAA
Source organism: Vespa mandarinia (assembly GCF_050613455.1). Classification (NCBI taxonomy): domain Eukaryota; kingdom Metazoa; phylum Arthropoda; class Insecta; order Hymenoptera; family Vespidae; genus Vespa; species Vespa mandarinia. The sequence goes on along the minus strand of NC_140834.1, from coordinate 2,548,927 downwards.
TAAAGAATTTTCTTTAACCAATGTAGAACATAATATTGATAAGAGAATAAAAAATTCTTCTAAAAAATCATTGAAACGTACTAAACATACTTCTGCGATAGAAATTGAACCTAAAAGATTGAAAAAAGAGAATGCTAATAGTTCAATGTCAGACGAATATGAAGAAAGAATTCAAATGAAAAAACAGAATTCAATATTATATCAGAAATATCTTCAAAGAGGTGGTGCAAGAAATCCTGGTTCTAAGGAAGTTCCACAGGTAAATAATATAACTTTTTAATTATTAAATTTGGATATAGTTAATAATAATATCGTTGAAATAAATAAAAGTATTACTATTATATACATCTATACAAATATCCTTTATATAGTCTTCTGAGATAATAAATAATATAATAATATTAATTGAAGGGCGCAGAATATTGCTTAGCAGGTCTAAGTTTTGTAATAACAGGTGTTTTGGATTCGTTAGAAGATAATGAAGCTAAAGAATTAATTACAAAATATGGTGGTCGTATTTTGCATCAAGTATCAAAAAATACAGATTATCTGATAGTAGGAGAAGAATATGGACCTGCAAAGATGGCAAAGGTATTCAAATATGTTTATTTTAAAAAATATTAATTTTTTCTACTATAATTAAAAATCCATTCACATTTTTAAGGCCAATGAGTTAAAGATAAAGAAAATATCTGAAGATGACTTGTTGGAATTTATAAGAACAAGACCTAAAGGAAAAGCTGAAGATGTAAAGCAATCAAAGCGTGCAAAATCAAAAGAAAAACCAATGACAAAGGTTGAATCTTCTGTAATATCAAAACCACAGAAAAATGTGAAAGAAACAATGGAACCTATAAAGGGAACAGTGGAACCTGTGAAAAAAACAAAGGAATTTATAAAAAGTACAGTGGAACTGGTGAAAGAAACAACGATACCTGTGAAGGAAACAGCGAAAACTGTGAAAGAAACAACAAAATCTGTAGAGGAAACAGCAGAATCTGTGAAAGAAACAGAAAAACATATAAAACATACACAGTCTTCAATAACGAAATTAGATACTAAAGTAGCAAATGTAAGTAACAATACAATGTTTATATTATTTATTTATTTTAATATAGATATTTTAATATTATTAATTCTTATGGATTATACAGAATGCTATAATAACGGAAAATTGTGAAATATTAGTTGAAAAATACAGACCGAAAACTATGAAACAAATATTAGGACAACAAGGGGATAAAAGTTCTGCGAAGAAGTTATATACTTGGTTATTAAATTGGCATAAAAATCAAAATGGAACTAAAAAACATACCAAACCTAGTAAGATTATTCTTTATTATTTAAATGTATACAAATATTTATACATTTGTATATAATTGTAATATCTAACTGTATTTTCTTTTGAGGTCCCTGGGCAAAAAATGATGATGGAGCATTTTTCAAAGCTGCTTTATTATCTGGACCACCTGGTATTGGTAAAACTACTACTGCTCAGGTTGTATCTAATGAATTAGGTTTCGATCTGTTAGAATTTAATGCTTCCGATACAAGAAGCAAGAAACTTTTAAAAGAAGAAGTTTCTGAAATTCTATCGAATACAACAATAAAGAATTACTTTAGTAGTAAGTATTTTTTCTTTACATTGTTCTTTTTGTTCTTAATACAAATTTTTAATTTTTAATTAAAGTTTATATTTGTATGTAATATCATTTAGATCAAAAAGGAGAAGGAAAAGCTAAACATGTATTATTAATGGATGAAGTTGATGGTATGGCTGGTAATGAAGATCGTGGAGGTTTGCAGGAATTAGTCAGCTTAATCAAATCTACAGATGTACCAATAATTTGTATTTGCAATGACCGGAATAATCCAAAAATGAGAACCCTCTCCAATTATACATTTGATCTCAGATTTCAAAAACCAAGATTAGAGCAAATCAGGGTATGAAGTAGAGATATATGTAATATAATTATACTTTATTATATTTAAATGAAAAATTTTTTTTTAGGCAGCCATGAAGTCAATATGTTATAAAGAAAATATACAAATATCAACAGAACAACTTGATCGTTTAATTGAATCAACCAATCAAGATATTCGTCAAGTGATTAATCATTTATCATTATTAAATGAAAAATCTGATAATGTAACAAAGACAGAGAATAAACCAAATAAAGATTTAAAATTGGGTCCTTGGGATGTAGTGAAAAAGGTTTTAAGTTTTGAGGAACACAAAAATATGAGTATTAATGAAAAAAGTGATCTTTTCTTTCATGATTATAATATAGCATCATTGTTTGTGCAAGAAAATTATCTTTCAGTTATACCTGCAGCACCAAAGTTTGTATACAAAATATATTATCTTTGATTAATTTCTATTTTACATATATGTATATATATATATATATATATATATATATATATATGTATGTATGTATGTATGTATATATGTATGTATGTATGCACATTTTTAGAACTGAATTATTAGAAAGAGTCGCACAAGCTGCAGAGAGTATAGCATTAGGAGATGATATAGAAAAAGAAATTCGAAGTAACAATGCCTGGTCTCTTCTGCCAATTCAAGCTTGTTTTTCTTCAGTTATTCCTGGTAATATGATGTCCGGAGATATAAAAAATCAAATTAATTTTCCATCCTGGCTTGGGTGTAACTCAAAAAAGAATAAATTTGATAGGTTAGTTTTATCATTTATTTTATTCAATTTTAATAGATATATTCATTGTAATATATAAATTTATTATTTTAGATTATTGCAAGAGATTACTGTACACACACGTTTAACTACTGGTGCGAATAAAGCAGCTATTAATTTAGATTATTTAAATCATATAAGAGATGCAATTATTAAACCTTTGGTTAACAATGGTACAGAAGGAGTAGATGGAGCGGTTAATATTATGAACCATTATCATTTATTAAGGTATTTATTATTTTTCATTTAAATTTGTATATATACATATTTATACATAGAAATCTGAAAGTATAAATGAATTATTATGTTAATTATGTTATTATATATGTTAATATAATTAATTGTTTAAAAATTTATATCAGAGAGGATTTAGATTCCTTAAATGAAGTTTCTTTGTGGCCAGGACAACGTAATTCACTTCAAGCTGTTGATAGTAAGGTAAATTGAATTTATATATTTGTATATTTCTTGTAATTTATAAATAGTATAAAATAGTTATAAATAGTAATAAACTAATTTATAAATTATAAATTTTATATATATATATATATATATATATATATATATTTATGCAATTACAATGTTATATAGGTATTAGCATCATTTACCAGAACATATAACAAAAAATCTAGTAGTGTACCTTATACTATTAATAACAGTAAAGCAAAAAAGTCTGTAGCAGCTTCGCAAGAAGATATAGAATTTGTAGATGATATAAATTCAGATGAAGAGGAAGGTAACATTGATACTGATAAAATGATTAAGGTATTTTTAAAGACAAATTTTTTTCTTTTTTTACTTTTCTATGTATTTTGTTTTAATGTAATACGCATTTTTGTATCTGTATATTATTAGCCGAAGTTATATAATTAAATTTATTGTTACAGGCAAAAAAGCCAACGGCAAAAAATAAAAAAGAAACAGAGAAAAAAAGTAGTGAAAAACCTTCCACCAAACGTGGAAAAGGGAGCAATAAGAAAAATAATTTTTTGTAAGGAAACATATGCATGTATTACATGCCACACACATATATATATATATATAGCTTGCCTTCTGCGATTCATTAATGTAAATGTTTTGGTCAAAGTACGATTCATTGCAAATAAGTACAAATCTGTAAGACTTTTAAGTTATATGGTACGGTAGCTCTGTTGTTCACTAAAAATATATATAGTTTCTAAATATTTTTTTCTGACAATATATACAATATAATTAAGAAGTTTTAGTAACGAACAAATTTCGCGCTTATATTTCATAACATTTTATATGTTCCTAAATATTTTGTTCTCATTTTTGTTGTGTATTTTATTATGAATCTTCCTGTTGCTAATTCTATTATGAAATTTTTAATTATTTAAAATACTCCTATTTTAAAATGAACGATCTTTCATTTTAAAATCAACGCCACTTTCGCTGATTGGATATTTGTATTTTCATTAACGATCGCTGATTGGGTAATGCTCTTGTCCCTCTCAAATGTGCCAACATCACTCTAGTAATTATACTTATTGTTAGTTTTACGGATATTTGAAAAAACAATTCATTTGTTTTTTATTTGAACTTCTTTTTTTAAATATTTAAAAATAATTAATTATTAACAAAAGTAATTTAATTTTTCAAGATTTTTAATAGTTATATATTTTTCTTTTTACTTGTTAAAATTAAATTACCCTAGAACATTACTTACCAAGTTCAATTGCTCGCAAATGTATTTTTTACATTGAACGAAAGTAGTATATTCGTATATCTATTTTTATTATAATAATCAATAAAAAATAAATTAAAAAAAAAAAAAGATATTGTAAATTTGTTCTTGAAAAAAGTGAATCTTCATTTCTTTCATAATGAATAAGCTAATCTGAAATTAATATTGATTCTTATGCTCTTCGAGCATATAAAATTACTAAGAAAGTATATAATATCGCCATTGTAGTAGTAGTCCAGTTTTTATTCAAATATAATTGTAACAAGAAAATGTATCACATAACGTTATATTGTACATTATTATATCCCTTTTCGCAAAGGACATGCATTTTAAATACGCACAGTTCCTTTCACTTATGATTCTTTCATCGTTTATTTAAAAAAAAAAATAATTTCAATACTTGACGCTTAATGTTTATCGTTTCTTGAATTATGAGTAAATAAGAATAAATGATTATTCAATATAATTCGTTGAACAATTATTTTTTTTTTTTTTTCCTTAAAGATGTCTCGTTGATTTAGATTTACGAAAAAGATATAATCTTTTTGTTTCTGATTTCTTTTCGAGGATATATTCTAATAAAATTTTATTTATTTGTAAACAATTACATTACTTTCATTTTATATATATCTTCACATTCAGATATAAGTATAATTTCGTATACTTAGAATATAATAGAATAAAAAAATACTGATCAATCAGTTTTATTAGTTGATCATTTTAAAACTGGCTTAACCATTTCTTCCTACGAAAGATCGTAGTATTTGAAATATTTCGAATTTTATCGAAAAAAAAAATGTACGAGCACATTTTTAAAATGTTAAACTTTCGAAATATGAAATATGAAAGAATGTCTTTTTTTTTAATTTTTATATCAACCGAGATGCCTTAATTAAAACGTAAGTGTATATGATATACAAATATGTACATATATTTACATATACGTATATATCTTAATAATTTATATGATTGTTAATAATACGTAAATGTGGCAACTAAACAGGATTATTCATTTTTTTTTTGTTTTCAATTTTTTATTATTATTATTATTATTATTACTTACACATATCTATTGTTTATGTTTACTATTTTTACAACACAAATTATCTATTGCATATTTGTATGATGAAAAATAATCGTCATTTATTATTTATTATTTTTTAATTAATTTATTTATTATTTATTACTTTATTCGGCAAAAATCAAACGAATTATAAAATATCATAGCGCATGAAAATGTTCTTCGCATTAACTAGAATGAAAGATTTTTTTATCATTATACAAACTTTTGATTAGTATAATAATTTATATCTGTAAAATATCTTTTACTGTGACAAAAATATGATAATGAGATATTACAATTATTCCCTTCATTAAAAGATTGCATGGTTTTATGCTCTTCATTATTAAAAAGAGTAAACATTTTTTGCGTTTTTAATGATAATAAAAAAATGATATTTGTCATCTCGAAATATTAATTAATCATATTTATATCCGAGAAAAATGGTCAATTAATTAAAAATATTTACGACAATACCTATAATTTTATAAATATTTATCTATAATAAATATTTATTAATATATCTCGAAATATTAATTAATCATTTATATATACGAGAAAATTGGTCAATTAATTAAAAATATCTACGACAATACCTATAATTTTATAAATATTTATCTATAATAAATATTTATTAATATATCTCGAAATATTAATTAATCATATATATATATCCGAGAAAATTGGTCAATTAATTAAAAATATTTACGACAATACCTATAATTTTATAAATATTTCGATAGGATGATTAATTTTTGATTAATTTTTATCCAAGATAATAATAAATATATATTACAAACGTATATCCGATAATATTATTATATTTTTTCAATCCTTCACTCATATTTACCATAGAAAAAAATAATGAAAAATAATTGAAATAACTGAAAAAGAAATTTCTACGTGTTTACTTTATTACGACATCGCAAATATTAGAAATCAAAATTATTTAAATAAATATATTATTTACTTATATAAAGATAATTAACGACGGTCCTAAAATATAAAGAATATTAAAAATATTCAATTTTGAAAAATTATTCTGGATGTTAAGGATTGTATCCTTTATTACAAAATCCTGTAGATAAATGCTTTGTATATATAGATGATAATATTATAAAAAATTTATTGACAGTTCAATCAAGTATATTCTGAGAATTATTATGAAATAATAAAAATATTTATATATATATATATGTATATATATATATTTACAATAAAATTTCCAAAGATCTCAATCATAAGTATTTTTAAATCTTCATTTTTCATATCTTTTATACTTCAACAGGAAACTAATCTCACAAATTTCATAACAATTTGATGTTTGTTTTATTTCACAGATTTTTTTATTGAATCGTAAAATTTCAAATTCTTAAAATTTTTCTAAAGAAAAATTTATACCATTAATGTAAATAGAAAAAAATTAATAAACAATAAAATTTCAATTTTAATTGTAACATATGCTATTGAACGTAATTATTGCAAAAAGATACGAATATATGAGTGAAGGTAAAACAAATTTATATTTATCTCTCTTTAATCTATTATATTTCTTAAATAAAAAAATCTCTCGTTTGAAATGAAATTTTGTAAAATTAAGAAATAAAAATATGAAGAAAATTACGTTTATATATATTAAGTTCTCTTTTATTTTTCGTCTGTGAAATTTAGATTTTGTTTGTAAAACATAACGTAGAAGTATCATGGCAGTTTCAAATTATCGAATAAATAAAATTATTTTTCATATGTTCATTTTAACGTTCTATTTAAAAAATACAATTAATTACTATCCTTTATCTACTACAGATATATTCAAAACGTGATCTTATTGGCGATCAGTGTTACGAGCGTTCTTTCAAAATACAATTAATTGACGAAGTTACCGCAAGGTGTCGCATTCTTCTCGTAATCATTTTCCAACATTAAGATGCTTATTATAACGATTTTGAACAATTTTCTTTATCGCTTCTCGGCCTATGGCTAAGATCAAAGTGTAGTATCTGTTCTTATCAGCTTAATATCTGATACGCTGCTCATAGAGCAGCCAGAATATTAGCTAGATTTTTGGAACTTGGCGGAAGGCCGGGGCTTGCTCCGCCTCTGCCGGGGGTTGAGCCGGTATTGCAGTACCACCGGATTCAGCCCGTTTTGACGAAAATAAAAAATAATTTTTGTTTAATATTTTTTTTTTATTAGGGTTGTTATTTTACTTTCGATACTATAACACTTTTTTTATGGTTTATTGATTGAAAGAAACGTTGTAATTTTTAACCTGATTTTGAGCAAAAAATTCACCATTTTAAAGATAGAAATTTTTTATTTCTATTTTTTTTTTTTTCCCTAGAGTTTTTTTTTTTAAGCTAATTTGTGTTCATTAACACGTTGACTGCCCATGGGGTGTGGTCACTGATGCCGGCACTCGACTTGGATGTACAGGCCGTGAGGGGCCACCGGCGACGCGACGAATAGTGAAAATACATAATTAGTGTAAACATCGATCCAATAAATTTTTTAAATAATACCATTGATTCCGTATGTGTATGGAGAAGATGTGTGACAGTACGCCAGTGGCAGAACTGGTTTACAAAATTTCGATCCGGCAATTTTGATGTCGAAGATGCACCACGTTGTGGAAAGCTAGTTGAAGCTGATAAAAAGACACGATAAAAGCATTAGTTGATGCAAACCGGCGAATAACAACGCGTAAGATCGGTGAGAGGTTGAATTTATCAAATTTAATTGTTTATGACCACTTGAAAGGCCTGATTTTAACCTTGAAACTCGAATATGGGTTCCCCATGTTCTCACGGAAAGAAATTTGTGTCGTCGCGTTGACGTCTGCGATTCTTTTCTCAAACGTCACGAAAATGATCCATTTTTGAAGCGCATCATTACTGGGGACGAAAAATGAGTTGTATATAACAATGTCAAACGCAAGAGATCATGGAGCAAAAAAGATGAACCGATTCAAAGCATTTCCAAAGCCAATATCCATCAAAAAAGGTGATACTGTCTGTTTAGTGGGATTTTAAAGGAATCGTTTTTTTTTGAGATTTTACCGGATTACACAACAATTAATTCGGAAGTCTACTGTCATCAGCTGGACAAACTGAATGATGCACTTCAACAGAAAAGGCCAGAATTAATCAACAGAAAAGGTATAGTGTTCCTCCAAGATAATGCGAGACCTCATACAAGTTTGATCATTCGCCAAAAGCTTTTACAGCTTGAGTGGGATACAATGCCACACCCACCATATTCTCCAGATCTGGCACTTTCGGATTATTATTTGTTCCGGTCACTGTAAAATTTTTTAGACGGTAAAACCTTCACTTCAAATAAGAAGATCAAAAACCACCTCGATCAGGTTTTTGCCAGCAAAGACCACAAATTTTATGAATGTAGAATCATACTACTACTAGAAAGATGGCAGAAGGTATTGGACCAGAATGGCCAATATATAATTTAATAAAATATTCGTTCATTATACGAAAATTGTCTCTTATTTTCACAAGAAAAAAACGAAATTACTTTCCGAACAACCCATTAAATATCTTTTGTAAATGTATCACTTCCGTAAAGATAATCAACGATTATAATAAACACCCAGAAGAATACACTGGACAGAAAAATTTTTCCATAAAACAATATTATTAAGTTGACGAAACTTGGAGGTCGAAAATAACGAAAGATATATAATATTATTATTAGTAATTAATACTTGTATGTACAAATTGGAAAAAGTACGAACTTGTAAAATTGAATACAAACTTGATGGCTTTATCATAGAATTTTATGACATTAATGATCCACTCGTACTCCTGAAATATTGGAAATTTCCTAATAGAGACACGATAGAAATTATGTTGGTTACTTTTACATCGTTTCTCTATCATCCAACTATGAAAAATAAAAAAAAAAAAATAAAAATATTATATAAATTAGACAAGAAGAAAAGAAAAAGAGAACTTTTAATTGGAAATATTTATTTCGTCTTACCAATTAATTACTTACGCGACGATATCGAATAGTGCGCAGGCATGCTGTACAATTGATACGAACATAGAACTGTTGGCAATTCCTACCGTGCATATGATAGTTAATAATGTGCATTCGAAAAAAAAATGCCAAATAATAATGCATTCGATCATTCGAAAAATAATCATTACGAATCGGCATAACTAATTCAGTTTCATTCATGACACCAAAAACATACGTAAGAATACATACAACGGATGGTAACATCAAAAAATTAATATACAGATAAAAAGCAACTGAAAGAATAAAAGCACTTAATTATATTATTCGAATAATAGTATATCTTTTTTCTTTTTTTTTTTTTTTTTTTTACTTACGATTATTATTATACATAGTCTGCTACGACTCTCGTATCTTTTTAAGATCATTAATTGTTCGTCAGTTTATTCCAATCGCATTTAATGTTATATAAAATTTTCTTCATCTGAAAGTTTCATTGATTTTTGTCAAACATGCGTGTTTGTCATTTTTAATTTGATTGAATTGATTTAGTCAAATTAGTACGAACAATTGCAGCATTCAAAAATAAGTTGTAATAACAGAATGCGTAAGATAAACAAAGTAAGACAATTTTCATTAATTTGATGATCGGATCTACCTTCAGTTCTGACGTGAAAAGTAAATAAATCTAAAGCCCAATCAGTTTTTATTGATATTTAATAATTGGACATTCATTGATACATAAATCTAGCTAAATCATATTCGAGCTAATTTTTTTAATCATAAATCATTATAAACAAGAATCGGATTATGACATATCTGCGAAAATAATCCTACGGTTATAATAAAGTTTAAAAGACAAACGTAAAGCAGATACTTTAATGACGTTTCATAATACCAAATGCCGATTAATTAAAAAAATCGAAAATTGTAAGCATAGTACTCATTTTCGAAATATCACCCGACGTTCTTCGAAGTCATACTAATATCACTTATGATTCACTAATTTCGACTGACTTCAATAACATACTCATTTTTTCAATCAAGTATTCCTAAGTACTCCTTTTAAATAAATACATTTTTATAATGATAAACGTAAAGATACAATTGTAAAAATTCTATCGAAATGGCAGAAAGTTTTTTTTTTTTTTCCCATAACAATAATTCATGTCAAAATCTATAGAGTATTATTTTTTTATTAGAGTATCACTTACGTTTAATTTGTACGTATATGATTGAACAGATGTTTATTTTTAGCTATTATATTATTATTTGTCATTTACTTCTTACATTGTCGATTATTTTCTTCCTTCCACGAAGGACATGTGCATTGCGTGCGCAGACACTTCCTCATTTCATTCTCTCGCAATATTATTTTGCTTCTCGAAGTTGACGCATTTGTTCGGAAAGAAATGCGAGTACTCGACGCGTTAGTATTATTTTATTATTGTTTATTAAATTTATCAGTGTATAAAAAATCATTACTCATAAGGAGGGACACTTCTTGTCTACTTAATATTATATAATATTGCAATACATATGATGATCGGCAAGAGTAAAAAAATTTGAAAAGGATCGAATTCATTTTTGAAAAACAATTATTTCGGTAATTATCCTAATTATTTTTATTATTAAAATATTGTTTACTGGCAGTTTTACGCAAAAATTATCTCATGTCATTGGCTATTATTTCGTAATTAAATGTAAAAATGAAACAATTAACAATTAAACAATTAAAAATTCTATTACATTTCATTTTTGTCATTTTCGTCATCTAATATCAGTTTCATAAAAGTCTTAGTCTTTCGATAAATTATCACTTTTCAATTCATTACAATTTATTTCAATAATCGTTCGGACAATCGGACAAATAGTTCGAGTATAATTCATTGAAAAATTCTTCACTGTCAAGTTCCGTCATGGTTGAAATTTTTGTAATAGTAAAATTATGATAAAAATCTGAAAACTAACAAAAGTATTTTTTATTTTTTTCTTCTTTTCCTTTTTTTTTCTTTTTATAATAAAGCGAAAGCGTTTAAACACGATAAACAAAGCTTTTGCAATATTTTATACTGTTCCTTTTCACAAATTGAAATAACAAAAGTATACACGATTCGTTAATGTCAATGTTATATTATATCAATTCTTTGCGAAAATCTTTAAGCATTGAGAGAAAAAGTTTTATATTTTTTTACGAGTTCATTATCAGCCCAGTTTTTTTTTCTTTTCTTTTTTCGTAAGAGTACTATTATCATTACCAAGTATATCGTTGTCAAATACAAAATAATAGAGAGGTATTTTTCGGTGCTTTCGACTTTTTTTTAGTTTTGTTTGTTTAGAGTAGTTTTGTTTTTAGTTTTGATATATATATATATATATATATATTGATATATATATATATATATATATATATATATATATATATATATGGTAAGATGTTTATATAATATAAAATATTACATAATTTAATTGATTTATTTACGTATTTGTTATATATCAGGATTCAGAAATACTGTTACCATCAAATAAATGCGGTATATAAAAGTAATTTTTTTCTAATATCTTTCATTAACAGAGCGAATACTGATCGTACAAATTTTATGGAGTTGACTAACAAAAGAGATATTATTTTTCAAAATTATATTTATTATTGGAATATCGTAAAACGCTCTAAGCTATTGTTCTACGAATTGAATGTAAATATGACAAAAGAATTATTTTTTTTGTACAACAGAGTAGATCGTTTAAGTAGAAACTGTATATAAGTTTTATTTTCCTTTTAAATTGTGTTTGAAATTATTTTTATCTTATCGCGAGAAACAAAGTGAGGATATATCGTAACAATTGGTGAACTATTATATTATGGATTAATATCGATAGTTACACTCTGTAGTGTCTTATTATTAACTCTTAGCGTTCCGCGCGTTTCTCGAGTACTGCCTACCAGCAACTCCGGCACATTTTTGGAGCGGAGCGCCTGAGATAAAGGAAGTCTTATTTTGAGCGGGAAAGATTACACGTTCTTGTGAATGCATTTGATTTTATTTATTTTATAAACGTGCATTTTCCTATTGTAAATAAAAGATAAATTTAAAATTTTGTAATTCATCATGGTGTAATATCTTTGGAAACAATCTCCGATGTGCATTCTGGGTTTACTTGGGCAAGTGTCACAGTAATCACTTACTTGACGTCTGCCATCCATTTGTTTCCTTTTAGAGCACACAACGCAGTCCCTCTTTCCACCTTTCCTCATTATGTGAATTATTTTCCGTTTAGTCTGATTTCAGAAATTTATGTAGAAACTCTTGTTCTATCGTGACGAAAATCTCCTATGAGTTGAACGATTAAAATTTTTCTATACAGTAACTGCGTCAATGCTTTCACATTTTTATTGTGCTGTACAGTTTTATAGAGAATGTATGAATTAATTATTGATATCTCCATTCCCCAGGAAAACAATTTCCGTCACCACTTAAGCGATTTCCTCAAAAAGCAATAACTAGAGGCATATTGATCAGTCCGATCAACTCCACCCATCGACTTTGTGTACCCGACAACTACACTTGGCTTTTGAATTACTTCGTTTGTACCACCTTGTATAAATCTTCTAATAGTTATCATTTCAGCATTATGCCAGTTGTCACGATACTATCCTCTTATTCCTCCGAGCTAAGATCATTGTATTTCCTTGTTTGTATGCGACAGTCCTTTTTTCATACAATTTTGGTTTCTTCAGAGTTGTTGGAATACCTTTTCTGTTTGTTTTTATGGTATAAGTCAAGTGGCATTTCATTTTTCTTAATTCTTCAGCTAACGTAGCATCTTAAGCGTAATCACATGCCAAAAACATTTGGCTCTGCAGCGGGGAACCTTCGTAGTCACGGAATAAATGATAAATGTCTCCGTAGCGGAGCCAACGAAGCGCTAAGGGTTATTAGAGGAAGGGAATTTCTATTTTAACATCAGGGAATTTTACCATAATAATAAATGTTTATCTTTCTATCGAGAGTTGTACATAGAAATTGATTTCTGCTTTACCGACGATCGATAAAAAAATGTTTTTTTTTATCGGTTGTAGATAAGTTAATATATTACACATTATTTCCTTGATTCATAAAGTACATATACGTAGTTATATACGTAGTTATAAACGTAGGTAAATATTAGGTAGACCGGAAAGTAATATCGCTTTCTGAAATTAAATTCAAACGAATAAATTTTTAACAAGTTTTTATTTTTAATCACAATCAAATATCGATATGCGCAGAAACGACATTACTTTCCGGTCCACCTAATATATGTGTCACGAAATATATATATATAGATAATGCGGCGCGAAAATAAAAAAGAAGTAGAATGGTAGAATAAGTAAGATGAACTTAAACAAAGAAATATAAATTTGCATTTAAAATATCGATCTAGATCGAATTTCGAACGATATGGCTCTGTGAATGAAATTTGTCCAACAATTTGTTTATTCATTCCAATTTTCAGATATTTTTAGTTGTATGATTGGATCTTATTAATAAAACTCATAAAAATATCCTCTGTTTGTTATCAGTGAAGAAATTAGATCAATTGTAATATGGAAATTAAATTTTTTTTTATTTTATAAATATTTTTCGATTTACGTGATAGATAAGATTTGTGCGAGAGAAGGAAATAATTTTTCTTCTAGTTATTTTCAAAATCCTTTGTTTTTTTTTTTTACTTGAGTCATCTGAATATTGATATGGAGTTTTAAACGGGAAGCAATTTTTTTTTCTTTTTTTTTTTTTTTTTACAAAAATCTAAAATTATTTTTTAGTTTTATCTTGACATTTTAATTTTTCACGTATTTACTTCTACTAATATCTTTCTAATTTTCACGTATTTATTTCTATTAATACCTTTTTTTTTTTGGATATCGATTAAATCGATTAAATTAACAAAATACTAAAAATATTAAAAAAAAATGAGTCATCACCATCGGATTTACACTATACTTAATATTTTCAATCTATCAAGGAAAAATCATTGCATTTGTATATCCCAAAATATACGAAATATATTATTATCAGTATCTTATTTCGTTAAATTCACAATGAATTGTAAACAATCATAGCGTATGAAAATGATATCCGCATTAACTAAAATGAAAGATTTCTATTAATATAAATTTTCTTTCTGTCATTGTCTATATCAATAAAATATATTTTACCGCGACAAAATGAAGATTGGATAATACAATCACTCCCTTCATAGAAAGATTGCATGGCATTAGGCTCTTCATTATTATAAAGGGTAACATTTTTTGCGTTTTCAACGAAAACGAGTAAAATGGAATTTGACATCTGTAAATATTAATTTATCATTTAACATTCGTGTGAATTAGTCATCGCAATAAAATAAATTTAAAACAATACCAACAATTTCATAAATATTTCATTGTGATAATCTATTAATTTTTGTCCAAGGTAACAGTAAACATATATTACAAACATAGATCCAATAATATAATTAAACTTTTGTAATACTTCGGTCGTATTTATTGTAAATGAAAGCAACTGAAAGAACTGGAAAGAAAATTTTTGTCTCTTTAATTTGCTACGATAAAGCAAATATTAGATTTCAAATTTTATGTAAATAAATTACTTACGTAAAGATAATTTATGATAATAAAAAGCAACGACGAGAATACTTCGAACGGATATATTATCTTATGATATAACTTCATTAAATCGACAAAGCTTAAGATATATGTAATAATAAAAAATATATATATAATTATATTACTATTAACTATTAGCATCTTTGATGTATTAATTATAACGAGAAAATGATTGTAAAATTTCATACGAACTCGATTGCATTATCATAAAACTCTATGATATCAATGAGCCATTCATACTCCTGTGCGAAATTACTACGATTGTTGGGATGACTGAAATTACTTTTAAATCCATTTTCTATTTTTGAACTGTGAAAAATAAACAGTACTATGAATTATGAAAAAAAAAGAACTTTAAATTGAAAATATTAATTTCATGATAAATTCTATTAATTAATTACTTACGCGACGATATTGAATAGTGCACAGGCATGTTGTACAATTAATACAAACATAGAATAGTGGGCGATTCCTATAGTAGCTATGATGAGTATGAATGCGCATTCAAATAAAAATATGAAATAGTAATTCATTTGATCTTTCAAAAAATTATTGAGGCAAATTGGCAAGATTAATACAGTTTTGTTTTCAACATTAAAATTATACAGAACGATACAAATAATGGATGGTAACGTCAAAAAAATAATATACAAATAAAATGCAACTGAAAGATTAAAAGAATATTATTATGTTATTCAAGTGACATTATAAAATTTTAATAATTTAATAATGAATTTTTCTTTTTTTTTTTTTTTTACTTGTGATTATTATTGTACATAGTCTGGTTCGAATAGCATTTGTTTTTAAAATTATTAATTCCGGTTTGTTCGCCAATTTATTCCAATCGGATTTGATATGATAAAGAATTTTCTTCATCTGAAAGTTTAACGACATAAAGAATTTCTGTAACATACCTTTTTATCGCTTCTATTTCAAAATGAAATATTTGAGGAAAGTACGAACAGTTGTAGCATTCAACAATATGTTATAATAACATGCTGCGAAGCATAAAGAAGGTAAGGTCGTTTCCATCAATTTGATGATCGGAATGACCTTCAGTTCTGACGTGAAGAGTAAATAAATCTAAAGTCCAACAAGTTGTATCTTCATATTTAATAATCATTCTTTTGAATGGATATCATTTTCAGGTTTGTTCTAATCATAAATTAATATAATCACGTATTAAGATGTCATACCTGTGAAAATGATCCTACAGCTATTACAAGATTAAGAACACAAATATATATCAATTGTTTTGCCGACATATCATAATGCCAAATACCAATTAGTTTAAGAAATCTAAAATTGTAAGTATAGTACTTGTTATCGAAATATTCATTTTTTAGCAAACTCATACTGATAAGCTCTTACGAGTCATTGATTTCAACTGACTTTAATTTTATCTTTTTTCCTGCATCAAGTATTCGAATTCGAACGTCTAATCAATTCTTAAAATAACAAATGTAAAAGTACGTGTAAAAAAAATTGTATCGGTGTGGTCTTTTTCCATATGAATAATTTATACAAAATCTATACCCTCTGATACGTATCTCTCCCTTTTAGATTTATTCTATATAACTGAATGAGTGTTTCTTTCTAGTCATTAAGTAATTATTTGTCATTTTCTTTTTACTTTGTTTCGTTCACCCTTTCACGTAGGACATGCGCATTTTTCTACGGTTTCCCTTCCACATAGATCATGCGCGTTGCGTACAAAGTCCCTTCTTCTTTTTTATTCTCTCTCAGTATGATTTTGCTTCTCAAAGGTGACGTATTCAGTTCGAAAGAAATTCAAATGCTCTACGCTTTATTATTATTTCATATTGTTGATTGAATTATGAGTATACAAAAAATGATTACTCACCAGACGGACAATTGTTGTCTCTTTATCACGAAACGACATTGATGATATTATCATACACACGATGATCATCACGAGTATTGCAACGTAAAAAAGGATCATCCACTTTTTTGGTGATATATTATTTTGTACTAGCTAAACATTGTTTGTTTGTATTATTCTTTACTTATAATAGATAATTTTTTTGCGTTAATATAATATATCATTTATTTTTCACTTGTTTTGTGGTAGTTACGTTCTTTTTTTTCACCTTAAGATTATTATTGTGTCTGAGAAAATTTTTCTTGTCTTTGTTATCTTGAAAAACACAAGGTGTCGTTTGTTGATCGTAGAATATTCTCTAGCACGTAGTTTATTATTAGTTTATTTTTCTGAATTATATTGTCGAATTGTAATTCAACATGCTAAACTATTATTTTATTAATTGAAAGCAAACATGACAAAGATATTAATTTTCGTAATAATAATTGCATGATTTAAGAAAAAATAAACTATATATAAAATTGTTTATATTTCAATTATTTTTGAAATTTGAATTTATTATGCCTAAATGTATTACTATTTATCGTTGAATATCTATCGATTCATGTGTAGCAATCAGTATCTGTAAGATAATTGTGCACTGTTTTATCATTAATGGGAGTTGGAGTTTTCTACATTACCGGTAGTATTCTATTTTATCATTAATAATTAATAATATAAGTTTTTTCTATTTTACCGACAGTTGATAAAAAATTATTCGTTACCAGTTGATATTAATAAGTTAGTATATTTTACATTATTTTTTAAAAACAATAAGTAATCTAAACTAAGTAAAAACATAGTAATTAAATATATATGTATTTATTTTATATACATATATTACAAAATAGTTATTTTTTTTTTAAGTAAAATTAATTTGAATTATATATAATATTTATGTGAAAATGATGTGATTTTTTGAAAATTGTTTTCTTTTTTCAAAATGAACTATTTTTTTTTTTTATAT
The DNA here is from genome assembly GCF_050613455.1 of Vespa mandarinia. Taxonomy (NCBI): domain Eukaryota; kingdom Metazoa; phylum Arthropoda; class Insecta; order Hymenoptera; family Vespidae; genus Vespa; species Vespa mandarinia. Next base: position 2,530,968 of record NC_140834.1, on the reverse strand, counting down.
TGTTATGCATTTATTATTATTTTGTTGTTATAGACATAATTCATAATATTTTCGTTTAGTAATGTAAAATCAATAGCATATATATTATTATTTACGTAGATACTTATTTATTTCTTTATGATTTTATGGAACGTAAATTTGATATAATTTGTTACGTATAAATAAATGAGTATTTCTTTCTTAATTTGAATATTAATTTTGAAATAAATTGATCAATACTGATTATATTAAATTATGTTCTTCATTTAAATATAAGAATTAAAGTTATTTTATTATTTATTTGTTAAACCGATATATTTATAGATCGTATGGTATAAGATATGTTGAAAGTTTTTTGCCTACCTTTTTCTTTTCTTTTTTTATACTTTTAAATTAATTAATTATTTATAACAATTTCTTTTTTAATCGAATATATTTATCATCGATGCGATAAAATTTGATTTTTAATGTCTCAATTTTGATGAAATTGTCTATATAAATATTTTGCAATAAATTATTAATGAAAAATGTTCGACAACGAAATTTTGTTTGATATTTTTACGAGTTTTAATTCCGAAGATATTTGTCTTAAAAAAAAATGCATTTAAGAAATGAAGTTAATTTATTTCTTAATTTTTTCTCGTTTAAAAAATTAAAATACTATTAGCACTATATTATTTTCTATGAATGAATACATTGAAATACATTGATCTAGATATTTACATGAACAGCTGATCGTAGTATACACTTTACTACTACTTGTAATCACGTGACCATTCCCGCCATGTGCTTCGATCCATATAAATAAAGATTTTCAAGAGAACGTATCTTCCGAAAGAAAAGTTGTAGAGATTTGAAATAAAATTCATTTGAAAGTGAATATCATCATCATTTTATCTATCAGATTAGATATTATCGATACGATAGAATCGATTTAGATTTATTAATTATTAGATTTATTATTTAATTCTCGTATCTTCATAAATGAAAAATAAAGTTTTAAAATGCGTTCTCTTGAAAATTAATTTTTCAATATAGTAAAATAAACGAACGAAAATGTCTATAATATAACGGATGATCTTTTTATAAGTTCAAATGCAACGTTATCATTTTTTTCTCATAGTTATATTATTTTATCTCTCTTTTTATTATTCACTTCGTATACAATATGATATAATATAATTCTTTCTTTTTTTTATATATTCACAATACATTTTTATAATAAATATAATATTTTTTGGTACATTATAATTTTAATAAAATTTTATATTAGTAGGATCAATCGCAATTATCTCGATCTTGACATACTTTGATCAATGTCACACTGTCCCATGTATCGATCGAAAGATCCAAGTCGTTAATATATTGTTCATTATAATGTCATTGACATGATATGTTTTCACAAATTTGATATAATTTTCATATTAAAAAATTTCATATTTAATAATATTCATTATTATAATATTAAATTAATAAAATTAAATTATATTACCATTAATAATAATTTAATAATTTTTATTAATTAATAATTAAATATATATGCTTAGCTCGTTAATATATAAAAAAAAAAAGGAAGAAATCAATACTTTGAAATTATAAATGTTTTTTTATTTTTTTTTTTTTTTTTTTTTAATTTTAATTATAACAAGATATTGTAATTATTATCTCTTCTAATTTTGTTCTATCAAAAATATATACTAACACTATCGATAGTATACTAACAACGTGGATTATTATTTTACAACATTTTAAATGTATAAATAATAAGAATAACAGTACGATTTTACTTTACAGAGTACCTCAAAATTGATCGTGATTATAGTGATCGTTTGGATATAAAAATTTAAAAAAAAAAAAAAAAAAGAAAAGAAAAAGGAACAAACATATGAAATTAGAAAATCCATGAAGGATAAAATAAATTTTCGATTATAATTTGTTTTTTTTTTTTTTTTTTTTTTTTTTAAGGAATTTTAGTTTCATTTCATTTAACGTACGTAAATCATTACGTCGGAGTTAACATAATTGTCATTTTAATTATCGAAAAAATGTGATAAATATTCGTGCGAGAGAGAAGAAAAAAAGTAACAATTAATATAAACGATTAAGATAGGAGAGAAGATATCTAAGTTCGCGTTTATATTTACGTTTATATATCGTTTCGAGAAAATAGAAAAATGATAGAAGCGCCATTAGAAACTAAATAGATAATAAAATTATTTTTATCTCTTTTACACGTATACTTTCATTTTATCTCGATAATTAAATCGACAATTTTATTAAATCAACGTAAGGATCCACGTTGTAGATTATAATCGAAAAATTTGTATTATCTTTCATAAATTTTCTAATTTCATGATGTCTTTGATACTTCTTTCTTTTTTTTTTTTTTTTTTCTTTTATCTTTATCCTTATATTCGAACAATCACAAAATCACGATCAATTTTAATTATGTAAAGTCTTTTAATTATATGTTATTCTGCTAGCTGTTACGCCTGTTTATTATACATCCGTAATGCTGTAAAGTAGAAAATTTTGTGATTAAAAAGTCGATGATCTTTATGAGATTAATTGGGAGGAACAAAAATAAAAATAAAAATAAAAATAAAAATAAATAAATAACGAAAATAATCTGACCGTATCTAAGTGTATATATGTGTGTGTGTGTATATGTGTGCGCGCTCGTGTGTGTGTGTGTGTGTGTGTGTGTAAATTAAGAAACGTGATCTATTTATAGATTTTTCTATTTTATAGATTATTCTATAATTAGAGATCTTTATATACTCATAGAGATCATTAACTTCTGTGTGTGTATGTATGTGTGTATGTGTTTAAAAAATGCAAGAATTACCTTGAACAAATTCATTAAGAAATAACGTTAATATAAAAGAAAAAAAGAAAAAAAATTGTCTTCCATCTGATTCGTCTTTTGAAATTACTTATTACAAATTATGTAAAAAATATTTTTCGTTATTATTACAAATAAATGTAAAAAAAAAAATTTTTAAATAGTCATGTTTAAATGACGCATCCTATATATATGTAATATATATATATATATATATATATATATATATATATAATATATTAATATATTTAAATGTATGTGTGTGTGTGTGTGAATCAAAAACGTGATCTATTTATAGATTTTTCTATTTTATAGATTATTCTGTAATTAGAGATCTTTATATAATCATAGAGATCTTTAACTTCTGTATGTGTATGTATGTGTGTATGTGTTTAAAAAATGCAAGGGTGACCTTGAACAAATTCTTATTATAATTTATATATATATATATTATATATATATATTGAAATATAATGAATTATATATATATAATTATGATAAATTATATAGATATTGAAATAATATATATATATATATAATATATTAATATATATATATATAATATATTAATATATATATATATATAATATATTAATATATATATATATAATATATTAATATATATATATATATATATATATATATATATACACATATAAAGAGTAATATCGGGTGAGCTGCGATATTATTTCAGATATTTAATATCAACACCATTGAAAGCAAAGAGAACATAATAAATATACTTAAGAAGATAGGAAGAAAAACATTCGAAATAATCTGAGATCTAGTTATTAATTAGATCAATTTCATCTTCGGTGTTCTTGCAAGATGCATAACAGATATTAAAAAAAAAAATAAATAAATAAATAAAAAAATAAATAAAAAAATAAATAAATAAATAAATAAATAAATAAATAAATAAATAAATAAATAAATAAATAAATAAATAAATAAATAAATAAATAAATAAATAAATAAATAAAAAAGAAAAGAAACAAATCATTCGTTTAGGTAAGTAGAGCATTTGCTTCTTATTGTTTTCTCTCACTTTTCTATTCTTTTTTTCTTTTTTTTCGATTTACTGATTCGCAATTAGAATATTTTTTTCTTTTTTTTTATCCCAACAAAACGTAAGCACGATCGTTCAAATTCTTTTTATTACTTTTTACGTTTGTATTTGTTCGTTTTTTCTTTTTTTCACACGAATAAATTTCAATCGGGTCGTATGGGATCTTTTTTCTATTTTTTTTTTCTTTTTTTTTTTTTTTTTTTTTTTTTTTATTTAAATTTTATGACGAAAAATACGTCTCCCTTTCTTTTTGTTTTATTTTCTTTTTCTTTTTCTCTAGATCATACAATGCCATCTTTCCTTCATTATTTATCGTTATCCAATTAAATCAAAAATGACGAGAGATTATTTCAATAATAATTATACTCTACAAAAGTCGAACATTTGATTGATCGATCGTGATTTGATTAATCGATTGAAAATTTTTAATGACAAATTCGAAAAAAAGTACAGTGATCAATGAGAAGAAGAGGAAGGAAAAGATGATGAAAAAAAAAAAAAAAGAAAAACATAAGCCTATGTAATTTATGTAACTGATGGTACGAATTTTTTTAGACCAAGGTCATCGCTCGATTAGATTTACTTTGTTTTATTATTTTTTTACTTTTTCAATTTTTTCTTATTTTTTTTTTTTTTTGTGTTACACCTAATCTCATTTCAAATGTCTCCATCCATAATTGGGATTTATAATGATAGATGCAATTAATATAACAAAATAGCATCTACGAGTAAAATGCAATAAAATAAATAAAAGGATCACGATAATTATTATAATTATTATCGTCATTATCTTTCGCATAATTTCGTACACTTGATATCAATTGTAATCCTAGAGATAATCGTTGATAAGAGAATATATAAAAAGAGAGAGAAAGTGAGAGGATACTTATTATTCATAAAGTTAATTTATATCCAATACATACAAATATCGAAAGACAATTTAGTTTTAATATGACAGTGAAATTTGTTGATTTCCACTTTGTAAAATTTTTAATTTTAAAACATTTGGTAACAGTACGAATTATATTAAATTTTATATATCGAACAATTATATATATTTTCTTAACAATTATTTATTTACCCATTATAATCGACGAACTATTTTAATTATCGTTTTATTTTTTAATTTTATAATAATTAATAAATATAATATTTAATAATAATAATTTTTTAATCGTATTTGATTATCGTTTTATTTTTTTATTTTTTCATATTCTATTTTATTTATTTATTTATTTTTTCTTTTTCTTTTTCATTGTACTTTGCAGTGAGGATAAATAAAAAAAAAAAAAAAAAAAAAAAATTCGATGAAACATTCGCTGTACTCGTTTATATTGATATTTTAAATATTTTCTTTCATTGTTGTAATAAAATATATATTTTATTTTAAGAATAATAAAAACACATTTTCCTTTACAATTTAATTATCGTAATAATTAGCTCTAAATGTTGATTCATATGGAGTATACAAACAATCATTAGAATTACACAGTAATATCTAATAGTAATAAATTCTAATTTTTGTTAATTCAGTCAAATTATAGTATTAATTAACAATTTAGATTGATTCTTTTTTTCTTTTTGGCGTAACTTCGTTAAAAACTCTCAAACATTTTTTAATAAGTTTTAAATCACAAAAAAAAATTTGTTTATGCACATTTGAATTTTCGTAAAATAGAGTTAATATATATTTATATATATATATATTTTATAATATAAAAATATATATATATATTTTTTTTTTTCATACGTAACTATAATTATGATATAATTTTGTCTTTCTTCTTTTTTTTTTCATTTTTTTTTTTTTCTAATAAATATACAAATTTTCTTCATCGTCAGATATAATATTCTCATTTTTTATTTTTTCTCTTTCTTGCTGTCACGTATAATGCAAGATGTTGCACGAACGAAATTTATGTTTGTAATGAACTATAAAATCATGCAGAAACGTTTGGCCTTTTTTCCCGTTTATCATTCGATGCATCAAATCAAACGTAACGATTCGAAACACTTAATATAAAAATTCATAATCGAGATCTCGTTGGTTTCATGATTTTTGAGACTTGGACATAAAAAGAAAAAGAAAAGAAAAGAAAAAAAAAAGATACAACAAAAAAGATTCATACATATGCATGTAAAATGATATGAAATTTATGATTACTTAGTCAGCAAAATTCAATTTTTCATTCGTAAAATTTCATTCGTTAGTAGATAAATATACTTGATGCGTAAGAAATTTTGTAAATTTTATCATATAATTTGAGAGAACATTGAACAAAATTTTGTTTCACTTTTTCTCCTCCCAATACATTTGTCTTGGAAAATAAAATAAGTTGTGATTCGTGAAAAATTAGAGAATTAATTAAAATTTGATAATTTTTAAACATATCGAGAAAATATTGACAAAATTGAAATAAAAAATAGATAAATTGAAGAATAATCTTAAGAAAAAAAAAAAAAAAAAAAAAAAAAAAGAAAGGCTTAAAAATAAAAAGAATAATAACAATAAATTAATTTGTAAATAAATTGAGAATAATTAATATAATTAAGATAAATAATTAAGAATAATAAGCTTAAGAAAATAAACTTAATTATAATATTATTTAATCAATATAATATTGACATTTTAATAATTTTCTATTTCTACAGAAAGTTTGGATACTAACTTGGAGTTTTGTCCTGAGATTGACATTTTGCTGTAGAGGTTACGTGTAAACAAACTAGAAATTGGAAAATATATTTTTATAGAAATAAAACGTCAACTCGTAGTGTGGTATTATCCGTTTCTCAATTTATATTATTCCTTTCCTGAAAAAAAAAAAAAAAAAAAAAATGTTAAACAATATCAAGATAAATCTGTTTAATACAAGTATCATAAATTGATTATTGATATTTTGATAATATTTTTCATAATATTGACATCAATATCAAATAATAAATATCGTAATATAAAAGCTACGATATCGGAATTATAGCGAAGAATATAAAGATTTAAAAGAATGTAAAAATTGTTTGTAAATATGAAAATGGAATAAAGATGAATATACGAAGGAAAAAAATATTTAATTTATTCTGCATTCATTCAAATCAGTGATATATCATTTATATAATTATCGTGATATAGTGTAATTTTTTTTTTTTTATTTCATCACCGATTTATTAAAAAATTCATAAGACAGACATTGGCAAAAAGAAATTAATTTTTATAAATATAAGATACGCAGTAATTTTATTGGATTGATCATGTCGAAATTAAATTTCATCTAATTTGATGATTCATTATATCAAAATATTTATCGGAATCATACAAATATTCTAATGTTACCATCATATTGATATTTCAAGCATTCGATCTTATTTTTTTTTTGAGATAAAAATAAACTATATGATATTTTGTTGTTATTTTTTAATACCGATTAGATATTTGAATACAATTAAAAAAGTACTACTTGTATTTTAATAAACATTATTTCTCACATAGAAAAATCCAGGAGAGATATATTATAAAAAAACCTGAAAAATAACAATATTTATTACTATAATTCTATTGGAGGCATGAATGGTTAAAAAAACGAAGTTAGATACTCAATCAACGTATCAAATTTTCGAGCCAGATAATCATGAAAAAATAAATAACTAATAAACATACAATTCCAAATACATTAGCAGCTTTCTATATTACCAGATTAAAGTTCTGTTACATTTATAGTGTATATTTATAATATATAAAAAATATATAAAACAAAATAGATAGCAGTATATACAGAGAATTTCTGTCGAAAGAGAAAAAAAATATTCGAAAGATTGCATAGTTTCTATTTAAATTGCATACTTAAAGATAATCGTAATTAAAAATAACTAATTTGCAATACACTTAATATAAATGTACATATTGTATTTATTAAACCATTTTCTTATATCAAGAAAATAACGCATTACCTCACGAAAATCAATAAGACAAAAACAAAAAATTATCTATAGATACAACGTAGGTAAATTATCTTCTTCAGGCTAATATAGTTCCCGATGAAAAAGTAGAAAACTATTTCATCGAAAAAATCTCTTGATGGTAAAGTAGAAAACTATTCCATCAAAAAATCTTCTAATGGAAATGTAAACGAATATTATTGTTAAAATAATGGCCAATACAAATGTTAATAGGTGCCAATATATCGATAGATATGTTTGTATAATCTCACGATATATTTAAGCATAAGAAATAACACATTTTAGTTGAATAATTATTAATCACAACACAATTGACATAATATATTCAACACGTATCTTCTTTTTCTAATTCGTATGTTTCACATTTCAAAGAATATCTTTCTTGTCACCATTGCGTTCATATAAAAAAAAATTCTATAAAAATTTATAAATTACAATAATATAATTTAAAGAGATCACGTTTTCTTAAATAAGTAACATAAAAATCATGCGATAAATATTCGTTGGGTTGACTGACATTTATTTCTACGGATGAACACGTGGAACAAACACGTGCGTGGCAATCATCAGACGTTGATTCGCTTACCAGTTGCTACGGAAAAATATTGATTAATTGGAGCAGGCTAAGTTTATTTGATTGGTGCACCAAAGGAATAGAGAGCGAAACGTCAAAGGAAGAATTCTACAAGACGACACGAAATGTACACAAAGAACATTATTTTAACCAGCTACGAAGTTTATTACACCGTATTCACCAGATCGTAAATATATCATTTTTTTATTATTAATAAATATATAAATACATATATGAATCAATAGATAAACGTGTAAATATTTATAGAAAAGCTAAAATAGAAATTTTTTGACAATGGTAATATTCGGAATAAAAACAATGGTTTATTTACTCTCAATGCATGAAGATTTTAAAATAGAGCAGAGATAAGAGAACATTGATAATGACTAACAATGTCTACACATTGATAAGAATAGTGAAGAAACAATAAGAAATAATTACTTACTTCTTTCGTTATGCTACTTGTTCCGATTATAATGACGAAGTTAATATTAGCAATATTGCTAATTAATTTAAGAAGTCTATAATTGCACATTCACGTAGAATCATTTATTATTTACTCAATTAACAATAAGTAAATTATAATAAAATTAGAGTAACACATCAAGCACTCAGATGTCTTTCCTTCGAGAAGTAAAACCGTACTGCGTGAGAATGAAAAGGGGAAGTGCCTGAGCACGCAATGCGCATGTCTATTGTGGAAGAGAAAAAATAATCGACCATGTAAGGTGTAAATGACAAATAATAACTTAATAGCTAGATAGAAACATCTGTTTAGTTATACACGTATAATTGAACTAAAATGGGAGAAACGTATAACAGGCTATAGATATAATATGAATTTTTTTTATGAAAGGGAAACTTTTTATCAATCGATACAATTTAGAGAAAAGTACTTTTACTATTTTATCATATAAAAAATGTATTTAAAAAGGTACTTAGAATTCTTGATGTAAAAAACGATATGGGGTTGAAGTCAGTTGAAGTTAATAAGTCATAGGAGTTACTAGAATGTTTGTGCAAGACGAGCTGTATTTCGAAAACGAGTACTATACTTACAATATTCGATTCTTAAAATTAGTCGGCATTTCGCCTTATGAAACATTGTCGTGTCATATGATTCACGTTTGTTTATTTAATTTTATAATAGCAATAGCATCATTCTTGAATGTAAATCTCATTCTGATACATAATTTTACTATCATGTGATTAGAACGAATTAACTTCAAAATGTGTTCAATTCATAAAACTAATTATTAAAATATAAATAACATCTGCTTATGCTTCAGCTTTTTCTGCTTTTCACATCAGAGATGAAAGTAGATCCTATTATGAAAATATTGGAAACGACTTTGCCTTCTCTAAGCTTCACATTCTGTTATTATAATTTATTGTCGAAAGTTACAATCGTTTGTATTTTTTAAATATTTCATTTAAATCATAAATTGTTAAACAAACAAGAATGGAATATATATTAACACTTTCAGATAAGGAAACTTCTGCTTCGTATAAAAACCGATTGGAATAGTATGACGTCCAAGCCTGAATTAATGATATTAAAAAAATATGCTAATCGTAGCAAACAGTGTACAATAATAATCGCAAGTAAAAAAACACGAAAATAATAATAAACTACATTACTGAAGTGACTGTATAAGATTATTAGAATTAAATTAAGATAACGTTTTATTATTTCAGTTTCCTTTTATTTGTATATTGTAATTTTAATGTTTCCATCCATGATACGTCTTATTTCGTATATCCTTGGTGAACTGAATGTAACTGAATTAGTATTACCAGTTTCTATTGACTACTTTTTGGAAGATCAAGGGCATTTCTATTTCGGTCTACTTAACGAATATGCAATGCTAATTGTCTTAAGTACGATAGGAATAACACACTATTCTATATTTGTATCACTTGTTCAACATGCCTGCGCTCTGTTCAATATCGTTGCGTAAGTAATCATTTCAGACGATATATTATGAAATTTCTATTGATAAAGAATAGAAAATATTTTTCCATCATAAAGAATTTTCTTCCTTTTTATTATAATCTACATTGTTTTTTTTTTCAAATAGATGGAAGATAGAGGAAGAATATAAAAAGAATTCGCATAATTTCTATCATGCAGACAATTATGACAAACAATATAAGTCGATCATCGACATCATAGGATACTATGATAACGCCATTTAGTTAGTATCTAATTCTACAAAACAGTACTTAATGCTATTTATCCCTTCAGATACTAATTTTGAATAATATTATTATATATCTTTTTTCTTTATTTCTTGTTTCGTTTTTATTTCTTTTCGTTCTTCAAGTTTCGTTGGTTTAATGAAGCTGTTTCATGAGAGAATTTATATGACCGACATATTTTTCATGGTATTATTCGTTATCGTGAATTATATTTATGTAAGTAACGTTATTTTTCTTAAGTTAACGTTATTTCGTTTTAAAAAAAATGAAAAGACAGAAGAAATTATTTTGATTTTAATATATCTATTATTGTGACAGAGATTGTACGCGGCAATTTTCTTTCTAGTTATTTCAGATACTTTCTTTTACGGTTAATATGAGCGAGGTATTACAAAAGGCTAATTATATCTTTGGATCTATGTTCGTAATATACCTTTATCATTACCTTGGACAAAAATTAATAGATCATCACACCGAAATATATATAAAATTGTTAGTATTGTTCAAAGCATATTTTAATTAGATCATTAATTCAATCGGATATTACTGATAAATTAATCTTTACAGATGCCAAATTCCCTTTTATTTATTATCATTGAAAACACAAAAAATGTTGCTATTCTTGATAATGAAGAGCATGATGCCATGTAATCTTTCTGTTAAAAGAGTGATCGTATTATCCCATGATCTTTTTGCTACGGTAAAATATATACTACTGATATGAAATATAATAATGAACAAATCTTTTTGTTAATCATTATCTTTTATTCTAGTTAATGAGAGCATCATTTTCATACGCAATGATATTTTATAATTCGAGTTAAATTTTTACCGAGTAAAAGATCGGTAAATACATACTAACTGAGTTTGCTTCGTACATAAGTGATGACCTTTTCCTTTGTAATTGGAACGTATTATAGATAATAATAGAAACTAAAAAGGATTTCTCTTAATAAGAAGTATCTATTGTCTTATTTGATATTATGAATAAATAATAAATGTTGCTATGATTATTCCTATTTGTTGTACATTTTAGTCTTTCATTCATTTTTTACTATATAGAGAATGACAAGTCATTTCATGAAGAATGTTTAATTCACATTGCAATTCAATTAGTCTAATGTATTGGGCCTAGAAAAATATACATTATCTAAGCAAGCTTAAGTTTAAAAAACTCAGGCATTTTGGTATATTGAAAATACTCAACGAACCCTCGATTAATTTATTCTCATGATAAAAAACATCCTTCATTTTTTTGGTCGTTTCTAAAGATGAATCCATCCTGGCAATTACCCAACATTTAATCGAACAAAAATAATTTAATCACAACTCCATTTCCACTAATTGAAAGAATCATTTGACAATCGTAAAATTTTTGAAGACGCCAGAATTTTTCGAAAATGTCGACAAACTATTTCTCGGAATTGTATCCCGCAGATTATTCTATTTCGACGTCTCTTGTCATGATGTCTATTATTTCTAATTCTTCTAATCCGCTAGCAAATATAAACGACTAAGATTTTTATTTTCGTCTGATTTTTTGTTCGTTGTTTTCTTTTTATTTCCCTCTTTCTTCACTTTCGCACGAGGTGTTCTTTCTGTTCTATATATCTTTTCAACCTTTATTAAAATTATATTAATTGTAATTAAACCGTTATAGGAATTAAACTAATTATTGGATAAATCTCTTTAACTCAATGCCCAAATTGAAAGTCCATTTTTAATGCGATGAACCGCGAGTGTGATTTAAAATAATTAAACCCTAACGCGTATATTATATTTAATTTTATTATATATTATATATATTACAGTGTATTTTATTTTTTTTATTTGTTTTTTAATCTATTATTATCTTTGTTTAATATTTGTTATTAATTCTCTTAATTATTGTTTTTTTTAATTTTTAAGCATTTTTATTCTTATTTATTACTTTTTACAGTAAGTTTTATATTCCTTCGGTTTTCTTGTTCGATCGCAATATTTTAAATAAATATCCATATTGTTTATGATAAATAATATCACCCTTGAATATTTAGAGTAATTGGAAACGGATTAAAATATATTTTGAATTAATTTTATTTATTTTTTTTTTGCGCAGAGCACAGTCGTTATAAAGAATTTGAATTTCATTCTAAAAAAAAATATTTGTTGGGATGTAATATACTTTCTGGAAACAAAGTGATCTTTTAACAGAGTCTTGAACACTTTCAGTTTATTAAGAAAACATGAGTTGCCGTAATATATTTGCTATCGGAAACTCAAAAACGTGCTCGAAAAATGTCTTCTTAACAACGAATGAAATAATAGAAAAAAATTTGTCTATTATTATTTCGATAGGATCTTTGAACATATGTGTTTTATTTATTTATTTGTATTTTTATATTTCTGCAATACAAATGAGACATTAAATTTAATAGAACAAAATGAAAAAAGATAACAATAAATTAAATTAGTTTGAGAAGATTATTTCGAAGAGATTACTATTGTTAATATCATTCACCGTAATCGTTTGTCTTGTTAAATTTTCTTACATATATTCATATATATATATATATATATATATATATATATATATATATATATATATTTATGTGTGTATTTATTTCTATACTTATATTAGACAAGATAAACGAAATATAATTTTTATTTAGAAATAATTCTCATCATATTGTCCTCATCTTGCTGATACTAATTTCAAAATTGAAATCGATGGAATCACTCGTAACGTGTACCGAAGAGAAGTCTTATTTGAATAGTCAAGTCTGATAATTGATTGATCATACAAGAAACAAAAACAAACAAGATAGATCAGATATATTTCTTATTACATAAATAATTAATTTATAACGTATTATAAATATAAAATAAATGTAGAATAATGACATGTAGCAATATATAATTTATAACATAAAACATATTTTGAATATAATAACATATGATAATTTCTTTATATCATCTATACAGTATTGTTTTCTTTTTTCTTAATAGGTATATAAATTGTACTCACAATCAAACAAATTCACTACAAATTGCCATTTTGTAGAAGGCAAAAGTAGATGTTGTTCGTATGATTCTTACTCTTGCATTGAACTGTAAAGCAGATACAAGCAGATGGCTTCTTTTCCTCGACGTGCAATTATTTTACCCCATTTATGTAACCAACCGTATAGAACGGTTCATGACTCGAAACTAAAATCATTAAAGTTGGAATTTTTATAAGATTGTTGAAATTCAGGACCACATAGCATTCGAATACAAAAAAGAAAAAGATAAGTAAATAAAAGAATAGAGATTATATAATTATCACATCGAAATACAAGTTGACATGACTTTCAATTACAGAATTTTTAATTTCATACTAATTTTGATCCCATCGTTTTAAATATCAATGTGCATGATCGCGATACATTGTCTTTCGGAAATATAAACTCAGTAAAGTTTTCATCGAAGTCTACGGTATCGTTCAAAAAACAAAAAAATAAAGGTCCGAAATCAAACATACATCTATAATTTATTTTTCTGATAATAAATAAGTAATTGAATAAGTAACAATTTGGAAAGTATATCAAACACTACTATCTTTAAGAAATTGTAAGAAAAAAAATTTGCCTCTTATCCCTATCACGACCTTGGTCATATTTAAGATGGACGCGCTTAAGAACAGAGATTTTTGACACAACACTTATACTATGGCACAACGTATGAATTATTAATATTCCTTTTTCTTCTCAGTTACGAAGTTTGTACTTACTGTATGGAAGGCAGAAGTGGTAAAATGTTTCAATGCTAGATTTTTCCACAATAGCCTTGAAAATTCGAAAAGTAAGTTCGAATGTCATTGACCTAGATAAGCATATAACGGAATTAAGTAAATGATAAGAATAAAAATACCTTCGCCACTTTCTACGAGATTGGAGAACCGTTTTAATGGGATCCTTTAAGATGTGTATTTTAATTGCAAAATAAACCTCTTCTATCAAAGAAGAACAATTGATGATATTCTGTAATTAATTTCTCCAGCATTTCGTGCTATCTATCAGTTATAAACTGCCATCTGATTATAGAAAATATACTCAGTACTTTCGAGAGAATTTTGTTAAATATTTTGAGTAACATTGAACAAATATCTAAATTTATTGAGAATTGCACACATCATTTTACGTTATGCAAGAAGATGTTCAAAGAAAAATTAATGACACTTCAAATAAAAACTAAACCAGACGTGGTAATTTTAAGAATCGAAGATAGAAAATCAGTTAGAAGAGAAAAAATAAGATTATACCGTAAAGTGATAATGGAATTGACGCAGTAACTTTAATAAAAACAAGTAAAGAAACGCTATAATCAAATGTTAAGGGAGAGAATTGATGAATAGCAGAAAGAAGATTAAATTTTGCGATTAGACTTTTACAAAACAATGAAGAACTTGAATACAAGTAAAAGAAATGTTGATTATCCATTCAGAATGTAAAAAGAAACAACCTTAAAAAAATTATTCCAATTAATATGTAGAAAATATAAAATCTGCATAATGTTAACTGACTTTTAAAAAATTTAATTTTTCGTAAGGATATAAATTGTTGAATATAATAACCGCAAGTGATATTTCACCAATAACTGAGTAGTATGAACTAATGCAACCTATTGAATATATATTTATTTTGAATTGGTTCTATTAAAACCACAATTCATTGAAATTAATGATTATTTCTTTCAGTATATTTATCTCTATTGTACAGTTATTACATTGTCATCATCATATGAATATTCGAAGCGTTCGATTTTTTGGTTTTTTTTGGGATAACAATAAAAATGCTGTATTTCGTATATGTTCTTAATACAACTCGATATCTGGTTTCGCTGAATTTATTAACGTATGTAATTATAATAATCATCAATTCTGGTATAAGAAATAATACCGGAATCGTTATAACATGAAAACCGGTAAAATAGTAATATTTATTTGTATTGCTTTATTCGAGATAATAATAAGAAAAGAAAATAATTATCAAATAAATAATAAACACATAATAGGAGAAGCTCTTTTGTTATTAAACTGAAGTACTATATGTTATGTATCTATCAATAAAATAGTGAGAAATACATATCAATGTATAGAGACAGTTCATTTCAAAAGAAAAAAATATTCTAAAGATAGTTTCCATTCTATCTAATTGGCATATTTACAGATAATCGTAATTAAACATAACTGTCTTATAATATGCATAATATATAATTGTAGTACTTCCTACATTTTCTTCTTACATAAATTATATAATACATAAAACGAAGATCGAATATCAACCAATGACAAATAATTTTCTATCGATCCACGGTAAGAAAACGATTTTATTTGTTCTTGTAACTTTCGATGTAAAAGTAGAAATCTATTTATCCGAAAAAAAACTTGATGATAAAGTAGAAAACTATTCCATCCAAAAATCTTCTAATGGTAAGGTAAACAAATATTATTGATAAAATAGTGTGACATACAAATATTAATAGGTGCTAATATATCGATAAATATATGTTTGTATAATCTCACATTATATTTGAGCATAAGAAATAACACATTTTAGTTGAATAATTATTGATCACAACACAATTGACATAATAAATTCAACACGTATCTTCTTTTTCTGATTCGTATGTTTCACATTTCAAAGAATATCTTTCTTGTCACGATTGCGTTCATATAAAAAAAAATTCTATAAAAATTTATAAATTACAATAATATAATTTAAAGAGATCACGTTTTCTTAAGTAAGTAACATAAAAAACATGCGATAAATATTCGTTGTGTTGACTGACATTTATTTTTACGGATGAACACGAGGAACAAACACGTGCGTGGCAATCATCAGACGTTGATTCGTTTACCAGTTGCTACGGAAAAATATTGATTAATTGGAGCAGGCTAAGTTTATTTGATTGGTGCACCAAAGGAATAGAGAGCGAAACGTCAAAGGAAGAATTCTACAAGATGACACGAAATGTACACAAAGAATATTATTTTAACCAGCTACTAATTTTATTACATCGTATTCACCAGATCGTAAATATATCCTTTTTTTATTATTAATAAATACACAAATACATATATGAATCAATAAATATACGTGTAAATATTTATAGAAAAGCTAAAATAGAAATTTTTTGACAATGGTAATATTCGGACTAAAAACAATGGTTTATTTACTCTCAATGCATGCAGATTTTAAAATAGAGCAGAGATAAGAGAACATTGATAATGACTAACAATGTCTACACACTGATAAGAATAGTGAAGAAACAATACGAAATAATTACTTACTTCTTTCGTTATGCTACTTGTTCCTATTATAATGACGAAGTTAATATTAGCAATATTGCAAATTAATTTAAGAAGTCTATAATTGCACATTCACGTAAAATCATTTATTATATACTCAATTAACAATATGTAAATTATAATAAAATTAGAGTAACACATCAAGCACTCAGATGTCTTTCCTTCGAGAAGTAAAACCGTACTGCGTGAGAATGAAAAGGGGAAGTGCATGAGCACGCAATGCGCATGTCTATTGTGGAAGGGAAAAAATAATTGACCATGAAAGGAGTAAATGACAAATAATAACTTAATAGCTAGATAGAAACATCTGTTTAGTTATACATGTATAATTGAACTAAAATGGGAGAAACGTATAACAGGCTATAGATATTATATAAATTTTTTTCATGAAAGGGAAACTTTCTATCAATAGATACAATTTAGAGAAAAGTACTTTTACTACTTTATCATTTAAAAAATATATTTAAAGGGTAGTTAGAATTCTTGATGTAAAAAACGATATGGGGTTGAAGTCAGTTGAAGTTAATAAGTCATAGGAGTTACTAGAATGTTTGTGCAAGACGAGCTGTATTTCGAAAACGAGTACTACACTTACAATATTCGATTCTTAAAATTAGTTGGCATTTCGCCTTATGAAGCATTATCGTGTCATATGATTCACGCTTGCTTGTTCAATTTTATAATAGCAATAGCATCATTTTTGAATGTAAATCTCATTCTGATACATAATTTTACTAACATGTGATTAGAACGAATTAACTTAAAAATGTTTTCAATTCATAAAACTAATTATTAAAATATAAATAACATATGCATATGCTTCAGCTTTTTCTGCTTTTCACATCAGAGATGAAAGTAGATCCTATTATGAAAATATTGGAAACGACTTTGCCTTCTCTAAGCTTCACATTCTGTTATTATAATTTATTGTCGAAAGTTACAATCGTTTGTATTTTATAAATATTTCATTTAAATCATAAATTGTTAAACAAACAAGAATGGAATATATATTAACACTTTCAGATAAGAAAACTTCTGCTTCGTATAAAAACCGATTGGAATAGTATGACGTCCAAGCCTGAATTAATGATATTAAAAAAATATGCTAATCGTAGCAGACAGTGTACAATAATAATCGCAAGTAAAAAAACACGAAAATAATAATAACCGAAAATAACGAAAATAATAATAAATAAAGTGAAGATTATTAGAGTTAAATTAAGATAACGTTTTATTATTTCAGCTTCCTATTATTTGTATATTGTGATTTTAATGTTTCCATCCATGATACGTGCTATTTCGTATATCTTTGGTGAACTGAATGTAACTGAATTAGTATTACCAGTTTCTATTGACTACTTTTTGAAGGATCAAGTGCATTTATATTTCGCTCTTTTTAACGAATATGTAATGTTAATTGTCTTAAGCACAATAGGAATAGCACACTCTTCTATATTTGTGTCACTTATTCAGCACGCCTGTGCTCTGTTCAATATCGTTGCGTAAGTAATCATTTCAGACGATATATTATGAAATTACTTTTGATAAATAATAGAAAATATTTTTCGATCATAAGGATTTCTCTTCCTCTTTATTATAATCTACATTGTTTTTTTCATATAGATGGAAGATAGAGGAAGAATATAAAAAGAATTTGCATAATTTCTATCATGCAGGCAATTATGACAAAGAATATAAGTCGATCATCGACATCATAGAGTACTATGATAATGCCATTTAGTTCGTATCTAATTTTACAAAACAATACTTAATGCTATTTATCCCTTCAGATACTAATTTTGAATAATATCATTATATATCTTTTTTCTTTATTTCTTATTTCGTTTTTATTTCTTTTCGTTCTTCAAGTTTCGTTGGTTTAATAAAGCTGTTTCATGAGAGAATTTATATGACCGACATATTTTTCATGGTATTATTCGTTATCGTGAATTATATTTACGTAAGTAACGTTATTTTTCGTTTTAAAAAAAATTGAAAAGACAGAAGAAATTATTTTGATTTTAATATATCTTTTATTGTGATAGAGAATGTACGCGGGCAATTTTTTCTAGTTATTTCAGATACTTTCTTTTACGGTTAATATGAGCGAAGTATTACAAAAGACTAATTATATCTTTGGATCTATGTTCGTAATATACATTTATCATTACCTTGGACAAAAATTAATAGATCATCACACCGAAATATATATAAAATTGTTAGTGTTGTTCAAAGCATATTTTAAATGGATCATTAATTCAATCGGATATTTCTGATGAATTAATCTTTACAGATGCCAAATTCCCTTTTATTTATTATCATTGAAAACACAAAAAATGTTGCTATTCTTGATAATGAAGAGCATGATGCCATGTAATCTTTCTGTTAAAAGAGTGCTCGTATTATCCCATGATCTTTTTGCTACGGTAAAATTTATTCTACTGATATGGAATTTAATAATGAACAAATCTTTTTGTTAATCATTATCTTTTATTCTAGTTAATGAGATCATCATTTTCATACGCAATGATATTTTATAATTCGAGTTAAATTTTTACCAAGTAAAGGATCGGTAAATACATACCAACTGAGTATACTTCGTACAAAAGCGATGACCTTTTCCTTTGTAATTTGAACGTATTATAGATAATAATAGAAACTAAAAAGGTTTTCTCTTAATAAGAAGTATCTTTTGTCTTATTTGATATTATGAATAAATAATAAATGTTGCTATGATTATTCCTATTTGTTGTACATTTTAGTCTTTCATTTATTTTTTACTATATAGAGAATAACAAGTCATTTCATGAAGAATGTTTAATTCACATTGCAATTCAATTAGTCTAATGTATTGGGCCTAGAAAAATATACATTATCTAAGCAAGCTTAAGTTTAAAAAACTCAGGCATTTTGGTATATTGAAAATACTCAACGAACCCTCGATTAATTTATTCTCATGATAAAAAACATCCTTCATTTTTTTGGTCGTTTCTAAAGATGAATCCATCCTGGCAATTACCCAACATTTAATCGAACAAAAATAATTTAATCACAACTCCATTTCCACTAATTGAAAGAATCATTTGACAATCGTAAAATTTTTGAAGACGCCAGAATTTTTCGAAAATGTCGACAAACTATTTCTCGGAATTGTATCCCGCAGATTATTCTATTTCGACGTCTCTTGTCATGATGTCTATTATTTCTAATTCTTCTAATCCGCTAGCAAATATAAACGACTAAGATTTTTATTTTCGTCTGATTTTTTGTTCGTTGTTTTCTTTTTATTTCCCTCTTTCTTCACTTTCGCACGAGGTGTTCTTTCTGTTCTATATATCTTTTCAACCTTTATTAAAATTATATTAATTGTAATTAAACCGTTATAGGAATTAAACTAATTATTGGATAAATCTCTTTAACTCAATGCCCAAATTGAAAGTCCATTTTTAATGCGATGAACCGCGAGTGTGATTTAAAATAATTAAACCCTAACGCGTATATTATATTTAATTTTATTATATATTATATATATTACAGTGTATTTTATTTTTTTTATTTGTTTTTTAATCTATTATTATCTTTGTTTAATATTTGTTATTAATTCTCTTAATTATTGTTTTTTTTAATTTTTAAGCATTTTTATTCTTATTTATTACTTTTTACAGTAAGTTTTATATTCCTTCGGTTTTCTTGTTCGATCGCAATATTTTAAATAAATATCCATATTGTTTATGATAAATAATATCACCCTTGAATATTTAGAGTAATTGGAAACGGATTAAAATATATTTTGAATTAATTTTATTTATTTTTTTTTGCGCAGAGCACAGTCGTTATAAAGAATTTGAATTTCATTCTAAAAAAAAATATTTGTTGGGATGTAATATACTTTCTGGAAACAAAGTGATCTTTTAACAGAGTCTTGAACACTTTCAGTTTATTAAGAAAACATGAGTTGCCGTAATATATTTGCTATCGGAAACTCAAAAACGTGCTCGAAAAATGTCTTCTTAACAACGAATGAAATAATAGAAAAAAATTTGTCTATTATTATTTCGATAGGATCTTTGAACATATGTGTTTTATTTATTTATTTGTATTTTTATATTTCTGCAATACAAATGAGACATTAAATTTAATAGAACAAAATGAAAAAAGATAACAATAAATTAAATTAGTTTGAGAAGATTATTTCGAAGAGATTACTATTGTTAATATCATTCACCGTAATCGTTTGTCTTGTTAAATTTTCTTACATATATTCATATATATATATATATATATATATATATATATATATATATATATATATATATATATATATTTATGTGTGTATTTATTTCTATACTTATATTAGACAAGATAAACGAAATATAATTTTTATTTAGAAATAATTCTCATCATATTGTCCTCATCTTGCTGATACTAATTTCAAAATTGAAATCGATGGAATCACTCGTAACGTGTACCGAAGAGAAGTCTTATTTGAATAGTCAAGTCTGATAATTGATTGATCATACAAGAAACAAAAACAAACAAGATAGATCAGATATATTTCTTATTACATAAATAATTAATTTATAACGTATTATAAATATAAAATAAATGTAGAATAATGACATGTAGCAATATATAATTTATAACATAAAACATATTTTGAATATAATAACATATGATAATTTCTTTATATCATCTATACAGTATTGTTTTCTTTTTTCTTAATAGGTATATAAATTGTACTCACAATCAAACAAATTCACTACAAATTGCCATTTTGTAGAAGGCAAAAGTAGATGTTGTTCGTATGATTCTTACTCTTGCATTGAACTGTAAAGCAGATACAAGCAGATGGCTTCTTTTCCTCGATGTGCAATTATTTTACCCCATTTATGTAACCAACAGTATAGAACGGTTCATGACTCGAAACTAAAATCATTAAAGTTGGAATTTTTATAAGATTGTTGAAATTCAGGACCACATAGCATTCGAATACAAAAAAGAAAAAGATAAGTAAATAAAAGAATAGAGATTATATAATTATCACATCGAAATACAAGTTGACATGACTTTCAATTATAGAATTTTTAATTTCGTACTAATTTTGATCCCTTCGTTTTAAATATCAATGTGCATTATCGCGATACATTGTCTTTCGAAAATATAAACTCAGTAAACTTTTCATCGAAGTCTACGGTATCGTTCAAAAAACAAAAAAATAAAGGTCCGAAATCAAACATATATTTATAATTTATTTTTCTGATAATAAATATGTAATTGAATAAGTAACAATTTGGAAAGTATATCAAACACTACTATCTTTAAGAAATTGTAAGAAAAAAAATTTTCCTCTTATCCCTATCACGACCTTGGTCATATTTAAGATGGACGCGCTTAAGAACAGAGATTTTTGACACAACACTTATACTATGGCACAACGTATGAATTATTAATATTCCTTTTTCTTCTCAGTTACGAAGTTTGTACTTACTGTATGGAAGGCAGAAGTGGTAAAATGTTTCAATGCTAGATTTTTCCACAATAGCCTTGAAAATTCGAAAAGTAAGTTCGAATGTCATTGACCTAGATAAGCATATAACGGAATTAAGTAAATGATAAGAATAAAAATACCTTCGCCACTTTCTACGAGATTGGAGAACCGTTTTAATGGGATCCTTTAAGATGTGTATCCTAATAGCAAAATAATCCACTTATATCGAAGTAAATCAATTGAGGATATTCTGTAATTAATTTCTCCAGCAGTTCGTGCTATCTATCAGTTATAAACTGCCATCTGATTATAGAAAATATACTCAGTACTTTCGAGAGAATTTTGTTAAATATTTTGAGTAACATTGAACAAAAATGAAAATTTATTGAGAATTGCACACATCATCTTACGCTGTGCAAGAAGATGTTCAAAGAAAAATTAATGACACTTCAAATAAAAACTAAACCAGACGTGGTAATTTTAAGAATCGAAGATAGAAAATCAGTTAGAAGAGAAAAAATAAGATTATACCGTAAAGTGATAATGGAATTGACGCAGTAACTTTAATAAAAACAAGTAAAGAAACGCTATGATCAAATGTTAAGGGAGAGAATTGATGAATAGCAGAGAGAAGATTAAATTTTGCGATTAGACTTTTACAAAACAATGAAGAACTTGAATACAAGTAAAAGAAATGTTGATTATCCATTCAGAATGTAAAAAGAAACAACCTTAAAAAAATTATTCCAATTAATATGTAGAAAATATAAAATCTGCATAATGTTAACTGACTTTTAAAAAATTTAATTTTTCGTAAGGATATAAATTGTTGAATATAATAACCGCAAGTGATATTTCACCAATAACTGAGTAGTATGAACTAATGCAACCTATTGAATATATATTTATTTTGAATTGGTTCTATTAAAACCACAATTCATTGAAATTAATGATTATTTCTTTCAGTATATTTATCTCTATTGTACAGTTATTACTTTGTCATCATCATATGAATATTCGAAGCGTTCGATTTTTTGGTTTTTTTTGGGATAACAATAAAAATGCTGTATTTTGTAGATATTTTCAATAGAACTCGACATCTGGTTTATTAATATATATTATTATAATAATCATCAATTCAGATATGGGAAATAATACCGGAATCGTTATAATATGGAAACCGGTAAAATAGTAATATTTATTTGTATTGGTTTATTCGAGACAATCATGAAAAATAAAAATAATTATCAAATAAGTAATTGACACATAATAGGAGGAGCTCTTTTATTATTAAACTGAAGTACTATATGTTATGTATCTAGCCATAAAATAGTGAGAACTACATATTAATGTATCGAGACAGTTCATTTCAAAAGAAAAAAATATTCTAAAGATAGTTTCCATACTATCTAATTGGCATATTTACAGATAATCGTAATTAAACGTAACTATCTTATAATATGCATAATATATACTTGTAGTACTTTCTACATTTTTTTCTTACATAAATTATATAATACATAAAACGAAGATCGAATATCAACCAATGACAAATAATTTTCTATCGATCCACGGTAAGAAAACGATTTTATTTGTTCTTGTAACTTTCGATGTAAAAGTAGAAATCTATTTATCCGAAAAAAGACTTGATGATAAAGTAGAAAACTATTCCATCCAAAAATCTTCTAATGGTAAGGTAAACAAATATTATTGATAAAATAATGTGACATACAAATATTAATAGGTGCTAATATATCGATAAATATATGTTTGTATAATCTCACATTATATTTGAGCATAAGAAATAACACATTTTAGTTGAATAATTATTGATCACAACACAATTGACATAATAAATTCAACACGTATCTTCTTTTTCTGATTCGTATGTTTCACATTTCAAAGAATATCTTTCTTGTCACGATTGCGTTCATATAAAAAAAAATTCTATAAAAATTTATAAATTACAATAATATAATTTAAAGAGATCACGTTTTCTTAAGTAAGTAACATAAAAAACATGCGATAAATATTCGTTGTGTTGACTGACATTTATTTTTACGGATGAACACGTGGAACAAACACGTGCGTGGCAATCATCAGACGTTGATTCGTTTACCAGTTGCTACGGAAAAATATTGATTAATTGGAGCAGGCTAAGTTTATTTGATTGGTGCACCAAAGGAATAGAGAGCGAAACGTCAAAGGAAGAATTCTACAAGACGACACGAAATGTACACAAAGAATATTATTTTAACCAGCTACTAATTTTATTACATCGTATTCACCAGATCGTAAATATATCCTTTTTTTATTATTAATAAATACACAAATACATATATGAATCAATAAATATACGTGTAAATATTTATAGAAAAGCTAAAATAGAAATTTTTTGACAATGGTAATATTCGGACTAAAAACAATGGTTTATTTACTCTCAATGCATGCAGATTTTAAAATAGAGCAGAGATAAGAGAACATTGATAATGACTAACAATGTCTACACACTGATAAGAATAGTGAAGAAACAATACGAAATAATTACTTACTTCTTTCGTTATGCTACTTGTTCCTATTATAATGACGAAGTTAATATTAGCAATATTGCAAATTAATTTAAGAAGTCTATAATTGCACATTCACGTAAAATCATTTATTATATACTCAATTAACAATATGTAAATTATAATAAAATTAGAGTAACACATCAAGCACTCAGATGTCTTTCCTTCGAGAAGTAAAACCGTACTGCGTGAGAATGAAAAGGGAAAGTGCATGAGCACGCAATGCGCATGTCTATTGTGGAAGGGAAAAAATAATTGACCATGTAAGGAGTAAATGACAAATAATAACTTAATAGCTAGATAGAAACATCTGTTTAGTTATACACGTATAATTGAACTAAAATGGGAGAAACGTATAACAGGCTATAGATATAATATGAATTTTTTTTATCAATCGATACAATTTAGAGAAAAGTACTTTTACTATTTTATCATATAAAAAATGTATTTAAAAAGGTACTTAGAATTCTTGATGTAAAAAACGATATGGGGTTGAAGTCAGTTGAAGTTAATAAGTCATAGGAGTTATTAGAATGTTTGTGCAAGACGAGCTGTATTTCGAAA
The DNA here is from genome assembly GCF_050613455.1 of Vespa mandarinia. Lineage (NCBI taxonomy): Eukaryota > Metazoa > Arthropoda > Insecta > Hymenoptera > Vespidae > Vespa > Vespa mandarinia. The sequence goes on along the minus strand of NC_140834.1, from coordinate 2,505,398 downwards.
ACGAGTACTACACTTACAATATTCGATTCTTAAAATTAGTTGGCATTTCGCCTTATGAAGCATTATCGTGTCATACGATTCACGCTTGCTTGTTCAATTTTATAATAGCAACAGCATCATTTTTGAATGTAAATCTCATTCTGATACATAATTTTACTAACATGTGATTAGAATGAATTAACTTCAAAATGTTTTCAATTCATAAAACTAATTATTAAAATATAAATAACATATGCATATGCTTCAGCTTTTTCTGCTTTTCACATCAGAGATGAAAGTAGATCCTATTATGAAAATATTGGAAACGACTTTGCCTTCTCTAAGCTTCACATTCTGTTATTATAATTTATTGTCGAAAGTTACAATCGTTTGTATTTTTTAAATATTTCATTTAAATCATAAATTGTTAAACAAACAAGAATGGAATATATATTAACACTTTCAGATAAGGAAACTTCTGCTTCGCATAAAAACCGATTGGAATAGTATGACGTCCAAGCCTGAATTAATGATATTAAAAAAATATGCTAATCGTAGCAGACAGTGTACAATAATAATCGCAAGTAAAAAAACACGAAAATAATAATAACCTACATTACTGAAGTGAAGATTATTAGAGTTAAATTAAGATAACGTTTTATTATTTCAGTTTCCTTTTATTTGTATATCGTGATTTTAATGTTTCCATCCATGATACGTGCTATTTCGTATATCTTTGGTGAACTGAATGTAACTGAATTAGTATTACCAGTTTCTACTGACTACTTTTTGAAGGATCAAGTGCATTTATATTTCGCTCTTTTTAACGAATATGTAATGTTAATTGTCTTAAGCACAATAGGAATAGCACACTCTTCTATATTTGTGTCACTTATTCAGCACGCCTGTGCTCTGTTCAATATCGTTGCGTAAGTAATCATTTCAGACGATATATTATGAAATTACTTTTGATAAATAATAGAAAATATTTTTGATCATAAGGATTTCTCTTCCTCTTTATTATAATCTACATTGTTTTTTTTCATATAGATGGAAGATAGAGGAAGAATATAGAAAGAATTTGCATAATTTCTATCATGCGGACAATTATGACAAAGAATATATGTCGATCATCGACATCATAGAATACTATGATAATACCATTTAGTTCGTATTTAATTTTACAAAACAGTACTTAATGCTATTTATCCCTTCAAATACTAATTTTAAATAATATTATTATGTATTTTTTTCTTAATTTTTTGTTTTGTTTTTATTTCTTCTCGCTCTTCAAGTTTCGTTCATTTAATAAAGCTGTATCATGAGAGAATTTATTTGGCCGAGATATTTTCCGCCTCATTAATCATTATCGTAAATTATATTTACGTAAGTAGCGTTATTTTTCATTTTAAAAAAAAGTTAAAAGAAAGAAGAACTTATTTTGATTTTAATATGTCTTTATTCTGATATCGAATGTACACGGACAATTTTCTTTCTAGTTATTTCAGATACTTTCCTTTACGTTTAATATGAGCGAAGTATTACAAAAGCTTAATTATATCTTTGGATCTATGTTCGTAATATACGTATATTCTTACCTTGGACAGAAATTAATAGATCACCACACCGAAATATATATGAAATTGTTGGTATTGTTCAAAGCATATTTTAATTAGATCATTAATTCAATCGGATATTACTGATGAATTAATCTTTACAGATGCCAAATTCCCTTTTATTTATTATCATTGAAAACACAAAAATTGTTGCTATTCTTGATAATGAAGAGCATGATGCCATGTAATCTTTCTGTTAAAAGAGTGCTCGTATTATCCCATGATCTTTTTGCTACGGTAAAATATATTCTACTGATATGGAATACAATAATGAACAAATCTTTTTGATAATAATTATCTTTTATTCTAGTTTATGAGAACATCATTTTCATACGCAATGATATTTTATAATTCCTGTTAAGTTTTAAGCGAAAAAAAACATCGGATTATAAATATCAACTAAATTTTGCTCCGCTCGAATGCGACGATTTTTTGCACTGTAATTTGAAAGTAGTATAGATAATAATAGAGAAGACAAAGGATCTCTGTTAATAGAAAGTATCTATTGTTTTATTTAAGATTTTTAGTAAATAATAAATGTTAACATTTTTGTCCCTATTTATTTTACGGTTTACTCTTTCGTTAATTATTTGTTATAGAATAATAAATAATTTTACGAAGAATCCTCAATTCTATTTACAATTGAATTAGTGTAATGTGTAGGTTGTTAGAAAAAAATTTTTTCGAACGTATCAAAAAATAAACGCACTTTGAACAACTTTCAAACATTTTTTCGATCAATAATAATTTAACCATAAATCCAATTACACCTATTAAAAAATACATTAAAAATAGTATAATTTTTGAAAACGTGTGAATTTTCCGATATTTTCAACTGACGATTTCACAGACTTGAATCTCATTTGCGATTTCACTCTCTTATCGATTTTTCCAATATACTTCACTCTTCCTTCGTCATGTTTTATCAGGTGATTCATTATTTTTAATTCTTCTAATCGATTTGCGAATATAAACGCTAAAAATGTTTTTCTTGGTACTATTTATCAATCATTCATTACTTTTTATTTCTCTTTCTCTTCTTTTACACAAGTTATTTCTTCTTTTTTATTTATTTTTTCTAATTTTTTTATTTCATCTCCTAATTAAATTTTACTAATTACTGAAAAATTCAGTTAAAATTATAGCCATCATTCTACATTAATGCAACGTGTCACGAGTGTTTTTTAAAATAATTACGGGCCGATTATAGTTCACTTTATTATATATTGTATATATTATAGTGCATTTTATTCTTTTTTTTATTTCTTATTTTAATCTGACATTATAAATATTTTTATTGTTATTTATTATTTTTTACATTGGGTTTTATATTCACATTCGATCTCAATATTTCAAATAAATATCTATATTAATATAAAATAATACGACGATATATAATATAAAATAATACGACGTGAAGTATCATACGCTATAAAGGCCACTGAATTATTTACGTTTAACAAACATTATTAACAAATATTTATATAAAAAAAAATAATAAATATATAAGAATAATTTATAAAACTGAAAACGAATTAAAAGAAAAGTACTATGAATTTGTAAAATCAATCGTGGCGATTAATTATTATTAATATTCAATTACACATTAAAATGTTAATTAAAATGGTATAAAATTATAATGCCATCTTGATTTAGAATATTGACGAAATGATCGTTAGGCATAATTCGAGTGAAAAAAATATGAAGAACAAGCAATAACGAGATTGCCACATATAAATATCTGTATACATGCGCGTCGAGTAGTGTCATATATATGTAAAGAAAGTATACTTTCTTCAGATAGATTTGCCACGCGTCTCATAGCCCGCCCTTCCATTGTCCTTTATTATTTACAATTTCTTTTGTGACCTACAAATCGAGTCGTTAAGATTTGTAAGATAAACGGGCAGTATGAAATATAACATAGAAGAAAAAAGCAACACGAGAGCTAGAAGAAGATACATAAGATAAAAGAAATAAAATTTAACAATCGGAATAATAAACGTTAATTGTCATTTCTCTCTTCACAGATAAGGCTAATCAGAACTAAGCATTAATTAACAAATAAAGATTTATCACATTGTTCACAGAGAAACATATTTTCGTTTATTACATCCCATAATCCATACGAGATATTATATATATATTGGGTTGTTAGGAAAGTAATTTCGTTTTTTTCCTGACAGAAGATTTAATTGTATTTTTGCACCCAACTTCACATTTAAGCAGCGTAATCATTATGTTTTAACAGCTGATATAGAAAGGCTTGTGTGTGAAAAAGTCCAATTGATTCTACGCAGTAGTTTTTGGTTGGTACCCTTTTAAATATGGAGACCAATAAGCAGCATTTTCGTCATATTTTACTTTTTTACTATAGAAAAGGTAAAAATGCTGTTTAAGCCAGAAAGAAATTAATGTGTATGGAGAAGATGTCTTGACAGTAAACCAGTGCCAGAACTGTTTTGCAAAATTTCGATCGAACAATTTTAATGTCGAAGATGCACCACGTTCTGAAAGGCCGATTGAAGCTGATAAAGACACGATAAAGGCATTAGTTGATGCAAATTGGCGAATAACAACGCGTAAGATCGGTGAGAGGTTCAATTTATCAAATTTAATTGTTTATGACCACTTGAAAGGCCTGGGTTTAACCTCGAAGCTCGGTATATGGGTTCCCCATGTTCTCACGGAGAGAAATTTGTGTCGTCGCGTTGACGTCTGTGATTCGCTTCTCAAACGTAACGAAAATGATCCATTTTTGAAGCGCATCATTACTGGGGACGAAAAATGGATTGTATATAACAATGTCAAACGCAAGAAATCATGAGGGAAAAAAGATGTACCGGCTCAAAGCATTTCCAAAGCCAATATCCATCAAAAAAGGTGATGCTGTCTGTTTCGTGGGATTTTAAAGGAATCGTTTTTTTTTTGAGATTTTTCCGGATAACACAATAATTAATTCGGAAGTCTACTGTCATCAGCTGGACAAACTGAATGATGCAATTCAACAGAAAAGGTATAGTGTTCCTCCAAGATAATGCGAGATCTCATACAAGTTTGGTCACTCACCAAAAGCTTTTATAACTTGAATGGGATATAATTCCACACCCACCATATTCTCTAGATCTGGCACCTTCGGATTATTATTTGTTCTGGTCAGTGCAAAATTTTTTAGACGGTAAAACCTTCACTTCAAATGAGAAGGTCAAAAACCACCTCGATTAGTTTTTTACCAGCAAAGACCAAAAATTTTATGAGCGTGGTATCATGTTACTATCAGAAAGATGGCAGAAGGTATTGGACCAGAATGGACAATATATAATTTAATAATATATTTGTTAATTATACGAAAATTGTCTTTCATTTTCACAAAAAAAACGGAATTACTTTTCGAACAACCCATTAAGTGATGAAAGTTTCAAGTGACCGTATTTTTGCAAAAAAGAATTGAAATTCGTAACTTTCAATAGCGTCTAATCATAATAAAATTAAAATGTCCTCGCATTCATTGTTTTTTATATTGTGTGAAACTTTCAAGGCCATCTTAATGGCGACGTTTATTTTTCTATTTTTTTTTCCTTTCCAAATACAAAGATACTTTGCTAAAACATTGGCATAATTTAAAGCGGATTAAAATATATTTATTTGTTTATTTTTTTGCATGCAAAACTTTATCATTATAAAGAATGTGTGTCTCAGTTAAAAAAAAAAATATATAGGAAAGAAACGGAAAATGGATAATTTTTGAAACGATCTTGAAACCATTCAATAGATTAAGTTCAAATAAATTACCATAATATATCTTCACTTGAAATTAGGTAACTCGACGATGTGTTCGAAAAATGTTTTTTTATGAACGAAGAATTGAGAGATCAAAATTAGTAAAGCTTTATTTCGAAAAAACCACGCCATATATTACATTACCGTTAATATCAGGTGGACCCGAAAGTAATGTCGCTTTCTTAAATTAAATACAAACGAATAAATTTTTAACAAGATTTTATTTTTAATCACAATCAAATATCGACATGCCCAGAAACGACATTACTTTCCAATCCACCTAATATTATTTCAAAAACTAATTCGATAGGAGTACTAGTAGGGAGTATCCAAGAAGAGTCACCTGACAGGCTTCGTGAAATTATAATGACACTCGAAATTTCGATGTTTATACAAAAACTGATAAACTGCATATAATTAAATTAATTGATAATATAAGAATCAAAAACAAAAAAAGAACCAATCAGATATATTATTTATAATATAAATAATAAATATATAACAATAATATTTGATAATTTAATAGGAATCATATATATATATAGTATTTATTTTTTTTAATGGTCATTCATATTGCACTGATTTTAACAGGATATTTCCATTCAGCAAAACGCAATAGCAGAGTTTGCCCAAATTATTCTTATTATTGCATTGAACTCTAAAGTCAGATATGACCAATTGGCTACCTCCCAGCATTTAAAGTTGAATTACATTTTCCTATCAATATACCTAACCGTACGCAACGATACGATTTTGAAGTGTTTATTAGATTTTTGATATTTGATACCACTAAGTTCGGTCATTTTAAAAAGAGAAAAGAAAAAGATAAGAATGCAGATTTTATAGTGATCACATCGATATATTTAGTTGACATGACGTACTATTAATGAATTTTTTATATCATGATAGTTTTCATTCCTACACTTCAAATATCAGTGTGCATGATCGCGATACATCGTCTCTCCAAATTATAGATTCAGCAAGGATTCGATCGAAATTTTTGGAATCATTTAGAACAAAAAAAAAAAAGAATAAAAGTAAAAGACCAAGAATGTCTCTCTAAATTTATTTCTCTTTTTAAAAATAATTACTTTGATAAGTAAGGAAAAAGGAAAGAAAATAAAACACTAATACCTAGGAGAAATTTTACGAAGAAAAATTGTATCTTTACCAATATCTCAGCCACGTTCTCGTTTAAGATGTATGTGTTTAATAAAAGAGATTATTCTACTCTGTCACAACATGTAAATTATGATTATCAATTTTTCATTCTCTGCCGGTATGTTTGTAGTCATTTTAAGAAAGACAGAAATAATAAAAATTTCGAATGTTCGAATACTTACAAATATCAACCGATAACAAATAATTATTTATCAATTCACGATAAGGTGACAATCTACTTTATAAGGATAACACAAATATCTATTTTACCAGCGGAATTGCCTGAAGGTAAGGAAGATATCTTTCCCGCCGGTAAAATCTCCTATAGGTAAAGACGAAACAATATCAATGATCAATAATAAGAATATCTAACCTATAAACATGAATACCTACCGATGAGTCTACAGATATGTATCCTCAGAACATACTTAACGGTAAGAAATAATATATTTCGATTGCATAATTTCTAATCGCAACATAATTGATTTATAAACACTTATAAAAAGAATATTTTTTTTTGATTCATTATATTTAAAATACCATAGTATGTCTTACAACATTTCAATAATATAATTTAAGGAAATCAGAATTTTTTAAATACACAAAATTCATGGGACAAATATTTGTTATGTTGCTGCAACTTATTCTTATATGTATATATATATATACTGTACGAATAACAGACTCGTCCCAAACTAAAGACAACAATTAACAAATGGTGATTTGCTTACCTGTTGCTGCAGAAAGATATTGATTACTAGGTGTAATCTTAAACTCTTTGATTGATACAGACGAGAATTGGAGGAGGGAACGTATAACGAAAAATTCTACAAGGGGCTATATTTCTATTGCGATGTAATTCCAAGGACGATACGAATTATATATAAAGAACATTTCTTTAAGCAGCTACAAATTTTATTAGATCGTATTCAATGGATCATAAATATATCTTTTTATATACTTAATAAATAAAAAAAAAATATATATATATATATATATTTGTATATATATTTATATAAAATAAAAAAAAATTTTCTAAAAGAACAGATGTAAAACAACATTTATAGCAACATATAATGTCCACTTATTTATACGTAATAATGAAGAAATATTTCGAAACAATTACTTGCCTATAAAATAAGAAGTAGATTTTTGTTATTATATTTGTGCCAACTATCATACTTACGTTTATAGTAATCAATATTGGCTGATGTTAAGGAGAAAATAATTGTCACTTTACGAGGAATCTTTTTTTATATATCCAATAGACACTATAAAATAATAGTTACATCTTTCCTATGTCTTTCCTTTGAAAAGTAAAATCATACTGAGGGAGAATGAGATGGTGAAGTGCCTGCGAATGCAACGCGCATGTCCATCGTAGAAGGGAGAAAATAATCGACCATGGAAGGAGTAAATTACAAATAATAACTTAATGGTAAGAAAGAAACATATATTTAGTTATACACGCACAATTGGACTAAGAGGGGAGAAACGTATGATAGATGATAGATATTACATGAATTAATGCTGCGGGAAAAAAAATTTCTGCCCCTTCGAGACAATTTTTAGAAATGCAGGCATACATCTGTTATTTTAAAAATTCATTTAGAAGGGTTATTTAGAATATTTGATGTAGAAAACGGCATAGGTTAGAAGACAATCGAAATTAATGCATTGTATGAGTTACCAATATGTCTCTGGAAGACGAGAAGTATTTCGTAAACGAGTACTATACTTATAATATTCTATTCTTTAAATTAATTGGCATTTCGCCTTATAAAACATCGTATCAAATGATTCACATTTTTTTTTTCAATCTTATCATAGCCGTAGCATCAGTTTCGCAGGTAAATCTCTTTTCGAAATGTAATTATACTAACATGTGATTAGAACGAATTCGCTCAAGATTGCTGATTGTACTTTAGATTTATATACTCATCTTGTCGGAACTGAAGATAGATCCTATCACGAAATTATTGGAAATGGCTTTGCCTTGTTTTATCTTTGCATTAACTTATTTCAACTTTTTATCGAAAGTTAAAATCGTTCGTATTCGGCGTAATTATTTTATTTAAATCAGAAATAAAAAAACATGCAAGGATCCAATTTATCGTAATAATTTCAGATAAAGGAACTTCTTTTTCGTATTAAATCCGATTGGAATAATATGACAAACCAGTCTGAATTGATAATATTAAAAGCATATGCTAATCGAAGCAGAATGTGTACAATATTAATCGCAAGTAAAAAAAAAAAAAAAGAGAAATAGAATATATATTATTGAAGTTACTTTTATTTTTATAATAATTAAATTAAATTAACGTTCTATTGTTCCAGTTGCTTTTTATGTGTATATTACGATTCAAATGTTACCATCCGTGATACATGTTATTTTATATATTTTTGGTGTAATGGATGAAACCGAATTAATATTACCAATCTCTGTTGATTACTTTTTGAAAGATCAAGCGAATTTCTATTTCGCTCTATTCAACGAATACGCATGCTTAATCGTCTTAAGCACGATTGGCATAACACATTGTTCTATATTCGTCTCATTTGTACAGCATATCTGCGCTCTTTTCAATATCGTCGCGTAAGTAATCATTTCCGACGATATATATACATTCTTTTTTGGTAACAAGTATCAAAAAATATTTGCCAGTCGAAATTTTCTTTTCTTTTCTTTTCTTTTCTTTATAATTTAAATCGATTTCTTTTTTTCACGTAGATGGAAGATAGAGAAAGGACATAAAAGGAATTCGCATAATTTCTATCATACATACAATTTTATCAATTATGACGAAGAGTATGAGTGGATCATCGGTATCATAAAATCCTACGACAACGTTATCGAGTTTGTAACGTATTTTACAAAACTGTATTCTATTTAATTTATTCACACATATTCCAATTTTGAATAATAATATTATTGTATGTCTTTCTTCTTTTTCCTTAACATTACTCTATTGTTTATATTTCTTTTCGCTCTTTAAGTTTCGTCGATTTAGTAAAACTTTATCATGAGAGAATTAGTCTGTTCGAGGCGATATTCACAATGTTTGTGATCATCTTAAATTATATTTACGTAAGTAACGTGGATTTTTGTTTGAAAAAAATAGTAAAAAACGAGAGAAATACTATTCCTTCAGAATTTCTATAATTGTAATAAACTAAGCGCTTGATCATTCTTTTTTTTAGTTATTTCAGATACTTTCCTTTAGGATTAATATCAGAGAAAGATTAGAAAAATCCGATTACATCATTGGAACTATATTCATAATATATGTTTATCATTATCTTGGACAAAAATTAATAGATCATCATACCGAAATATTTATAAAATTGTTGGTACTGCTCTAAGTTTACTTTAATTAGATGACTCATTCATTAAAATGTAACTGATGAATTAATATTTATAGGTGCCAAATCCCATTTTACACGTTATCTTTGAAAACGCAAAAAATTTTACTATTTATGATAATGAAGAGCATGATGCCATGCAATCTTTCTATTAAAGGAGTGATAGTATTATCCCATTATCTTTTTGGGACGGTAAAATAAATTCTATAGACACCAACTATGATAATGGAAGAATTTTTTATTAATCGAAATCTTCTATTTCAGTTTATGAAAACTTCATTTTCCTATGCCATGGTATTTTATAGGTCAATGTAAATTATAATCGAATAAAGCTTCAGATTAAAAATATTAACTGATTTTGCTCCGTACAAAAGGAGTGATTTTTGCATTTTAATTAAAGAATAGTAAAGAGAATAATAGAAAATACAAAGGATTTCTCTTAATAGAAAATATTTATTGTGTTCTTTAATTTTTTTAGTAAATATTAAATATTAGTATGATTAACACTATTCATTATACACTTTCATCTTTCGTTAATTTTTTGCTCTATAAAAAATAATAAGTAATTCACAAATAACGCTTAATTCAATTTTCAACTCTATTAGTATAATGTATTGACCCGTAGAAGAAAAGTTTTTGCGATCGTATCAAAAGATAAATGCACTTTAGGCATCCTCCAAACAATTTTTCGAAGAATGATACTTTAACCATAAATCCATTTTCACCGATTAGAAAAAGAATTTGACAATCGTAAAATATATTGCATATATTGCATAGGCGTAAATTTTTCAAAATTTTCGATTGATGATATCATCGAAGTTCCTTTTTTTTACTTTCCTATTCAAACGTTCTTTTAATTAGATTTTACTATTTACCGGATAATTTTGTTTATCTCAATCCCCAACATTCAACGTTAACGCGATGATCCACGAGCATTTTTAAAAATAATTAATCCCTTACGCACCGTTTATAGTTGAATATACATAGTTCAGTATATATTATATATTATATATACTATATAGTGCATTTTATTATTTTTTATTTATTTTTTTAATCAGACTTTATTAGAGATCATTATTATTATTTGTTACTTTTTACATTAGATTTTATAAAACAGATTCGACCGCAGTATTTCAAATACATATTCATAATATTTATAAGATAAAATATTATCACGTGAAATATCATATGCTATAACGGTCAACGAATTATTTATATTTAACAAACCTTTTTAACGAATATTTATATTAAAAAGAAAAAAATAAATAAATAAGAATAATCTATAAAACTGAAAAACTATTAACAAAAAGAAACTATGAATCGAATGAACAAATTTGTTTTATATTCGAATGATCACGCTGATAACGAACGTTTTCAATTATAAAAATATATTGTTCGTTGCAGCTATACTGTCCGTAATAATTAATTATTGATACTCAAATGCCATGTAGAATGCTATAGAATTATAATGCTATTATGTTTTAGAATATTAACGAAATGATCGCTGGGCATAATTCATGTGAATAAAATATGAAGAACAAGCAACGACGAGATTGCCATATATAAATGTGTGTGTGCACGCGCGTCCGATTGAGTGTTACATATATATATATTGGGTTGTTAGGAAAGTAATTCCGTTTTTTTCCCGACAGACGATTCAATTATATTATTTGCACCCAACTTCACATTTAAACCGCGTAATCATTATGTTTTGAGAGCTGATATAGCAAGGCTTGTGTGTGAAAACGTCCAATTGATTCTACGCAGTAGTTTTTGGTTGGTGCCCTTTTAAATATGGAGACCAATAAGCAGCATTTTCGTCATATTTTACTTTTTTACTATAGAAAAGGTAAAAATGCTGTTCAAGCCAGAAAGAAATTAACGATGTGTATGGAGAAAATGAGTTGACAGTATGCCATTGCCAGAACTGGCTTGCAAAATTTCGATCTGGCAATTTTGATGTAGAAGGTGCATCACGTTCTGGAAGGCTGATTGAAGCTGATAAAGACACGATAAAAGCATTAGTTGATGAAAACCGACGAATAACAACGCGTAAGGTTCGTGAGAGTTTAAATTTATTAAATTCAACTGTTTATGACGACTTGAAAAGCCAGAGTTTAACCTCGAAGCTCGGTATATGGCTTCCCCATGTTCTCACGGAGAGAAATTTGTGTCGTCGCGTTGACGTCTGTGATTCGCTTCTCAAACGTCACGAAAATGATCCATTTTTGAAGCGCATCATTACTGGGGACGAAAAATGGGTTGTATATAACAATGTCAAACTCAAAAGATCATGCAGCAAAAAAGATAAACCAGCTTAAAACATTTCCAAAGCCTGAATCCATCAAAAAAAGGTGATGCTGTCTGTTTGGTGGGATTTTAAAGGAATCGTTTTTTTTTTTGAGATTTTACCGGATAATACAACAATTAATTCGGAAGTCTACTGTCACCAGCTGGACAAACTGAATGATACACTTCAACAGAATAGGCCAGAATTAATCAACAGAAAAGGTATAGTGTTCCTCCAAGATAATGCGAGACCTCATACAAGTTTGGTCACTCATCAAATGCTTTTACAGCTTGAATGGGATACAATGCCACACCCACCATATTCTCCAGATCTGGCACCTTCGGATTATTATTTGTTCTGGTCAGTACAAAATTTTTTAGACGGTAAAACATTCACTTCAAATGAGGAGGTCAAAAACTACCTCGATCAGTTTTTGCCAGCAAAGACCAAAAATTTTATGAGCGAGGAATCATGCTACTACCAGAAAGAAGGTAAAAGGTATTAGACCAGAATGGCCAATATATAATTTAATAAAATATTTGTTCATTGTACGAAAATTGTCGTTCATTTTCACAAAAAAAAGCGAAATGACATTCCGAAAGATCCAGTATATTTATGAAATTGTAAGAAAAAAAATTTTCCTCTAATCCCTATCACGACCTTGGTCACATTTAAGATGGACGCGCTTAAGAAAAGAGATTTTTGACACAACACTTATACTATGGCACAACGTACGAATTATGATTATCCTTTTTTTCTTCTCAGTTGCAAAGTTTGTACTTACTGTATGGAAGGCAGAAGTGATAAAATGTTTCAATGGTAGATTTTTTCACAAATGCCTTGAAAATTCGAAAAGTAGGTTCGAATGTCATTGACTTAGATAAGCAAATAACGGAATTAAGTAAATGATAAGAATAAAGATACCTTCGCCACTTTCTACGAGATAGGAGAACCGTTTTAATGAGATCCTTCAAGATGTGTATCCTAATAGCAAAATAATCCACTTATATCGAAGTAAATAATTTGAGGATATTCTATAATTAATTTTTCTAACAGTTCGTGCCATCAATCAATTATAAACTGCTATCTGATTGTAGAAAATATACTGAGTACTTTCGAAATATTGAGAATTTTGTTAAATATTTTGTGTAGCATTGAACAAAAATGTAAATTTATTGAGAATTGCACCCATCATCTTACCCTGTTTAGGAAGATATTCATAGAAATACTAATGAAACTTAAAGTAAAAACTAAAACAGACGTGATAATTTTAAGAATCGAAAATAGAAAATCAGTTAGAAGATGAAAAATAAGATTATACCGAAAGATAATAATGGAATAGACTTTAATAAATGCAAGTAAAGAAACGCTATGATCAAATGTTAAGGGAGAGAATTGATGAATAGCAGAGAGAAGATTAAATTTCGCGATTAGACTTTTACAAAACAATGAAGAACTTGAATACAAGTAAAAGAAATGTTGATTATCCATTCAGAATGTAAAAAGAAACAACATTGAAAAAATTATTCCAATTAATATGTAAAAAATATAAAATCAGCATAATGTTAACTGACTTTTAAAAAATGTGATTATTCGTAAGGGTATAAATTGTTGAAAATAATAATCACAAGTGATATTTCACGAATAACTATGAGTAGTATAAACCAATGCAACACATTGAATATATATATATATTTTTTGGATTAATTCTATTAAAACCACATGTCATTTAATTTAATGATTATTTTTATCAGAATATTTATTTCTACTGTATAGATATTATGTTGTCATCATCGTATTAATATTCGAAGCGTTCTATTTTTTATTTTTTCGGAGAGCAATAAAAATGCGGTATTTTGTAGATATTTTCAATACAACTCGATATCTGGTTTATTAATATATATTATTATAATAATCATCAAATCAGATATGGGAAATAATACCGGAATCGTTATAATATGGAAACCGGTAAAATAGTAATATTTATTTGTATAGGTTTATTCGAGACAATCATGAAAAATAAAAATAATTATCAAATAAGTAATTGACACATAATAGGAGAAGCTCTTTTACTATTAAACTGAAGTACTATATGTTATGTATCTAGCGATAAAATAGTGAGAGCTACATATTAATGTATAGAGACAGTTCATTTCAAAAGAAAAAAATATTCTAAAGATAGTTTCCATTCTATCTAATTGGCATATTTACAGATAATCGTAATTAAACATAACTATCTTATAATATGCAAAATATATACTTGTAGTACTTCCTACATTTTTTTCTTACGTAAATTATATAATTCATGAAACTACGAAGATCAGCCGATGACAAATAATTCTCTCCACGGTAAGAAAACAATTCTATTTCTGCTAATAACTTCCGATGTAAAAGTAGAAATCTATTTCAACGAAAAAAATCTTCTAATGGTAAGGTAAACATATATTATTATTAAAATAATTGCACATACAAATGTTAATAGGTGCCCATATATCGATAGATATGTTTGCATAATCTCACGATATATTTAAGCATAAGAAATAACACATTTTAGTTGAATAATTATTAATCACAACACAATTGAGATAATAAATTCAACATGTATCCTCTTTTTCTGATTCGAATATTTCACATTTCAAAGAATATCTTTTTTGTCACGATTGCGTTCATATAAAAAAAAATTCCATAAAAATTTATAAATTACAATAATATAATTTAAAGAGATCACGTTTTCTTAAGTAAGTAACATAAAAAACATGCGATAAATATTCGTTGTGTTGACTGACATTTATTTTTACGGATGAACACGTGGAACAAACACGTGCTTGGCAAACATCAAACGTTGATTCGCTTACCAGTTGCTACGGAAAAATATTGATTAATTGGAGCAGGCTAAGTTTATTTGATTGGTGCGCCAATGGATTAGAGAGGGAAACGTCAAAGGAAAAATTCTACAAGACGACACGAAATGTACACAAAGAATATTATTTTAACCAACTACGAATATTATTACATCGTATTCACCAGATCGTAAATATATCCTTTTTTTATTATTAATAAATACATAAATACATATATGAATCAATAAATATACGTGTAAATATTTATAGAAAAGCTAAAATAGAAATTTTTTGACAATGGTAATATTCGGACTAAAAACAATGGTTTATTTACTCTCAATGCATGAAGATTTTAAAATAGAGCAGAGATAAGAGAACATTGATAATGACTAACAATGTCTACACACTGATAAGAATAGTGAAGAAACAATACGAAATAATTACTTACTTCTTTCGTTATTCTACTTGTTCCAATTATATTGCCGACGTTAATATTACCAATATTGCTAATTAATTCACGAGGAATCATTCATTATATACTCAATTATCAATAACTAAATAACAATAAAATTAGAGTAACACATCAAGCACTCACATGTCTTTCGTTCGAGAAGTAAAATCATACTGCGAGAGAATGAAAAGGGGAAGTGACTGTGCACGCAATGCGCATGTCTGTCGTGGAAAGAAAAAAATAATCGACCATGTAAGGAGTAAATGACAAATAATAACTTAATAGCTAGAAGGAAACATCTGTTTAGTTATACACGTATAATTGGACTAAAATGGGAGAAACGTATAACAGGCTATAGATATTATATGAATATTTTTTATGAAAGAAAAACTTTCTACCAATCGATACAATTTAGAGAAAAGTACTTTTATTACTTTATCATTTAAAAAATGTATTTAAAAAGGTACTTAGAATTCTTGATGTAAAAAACGGTATGGGGTTGAAGTCAGTCGAAGTTCATAAGTCATAGGAGTTACTAGAATGTTTGTGCAAGACGAGTTGTATTTCGAAAACGAGTACTATACTTACAATATTCGATTCTTTAAATTACTTGGCATTTCGTCTTATGAAACATTATCGTGTCATATGATTCACGTTTGTTTATTTAATTTTATAATAGCAATAGCATCATTTTTGAATGTAAATCTCATTCTGATACATAATTTTACTATCATGTGATTAGAACAAATTAACTTCAAAATGTGTTCAATTCATAAAACTAATTATTAAAATATAAATAATATCTGCTTATGCTTCAGCTTTTTCTGCTTTTCACATCAGAGATGAAAGTAGATCCTATTATGAAAATATTGGAAACGACTTTGCCTTCTCTAAGCTTCACATTGTATTATTATAATTTATTGTCGAAAGTTACAATCGTTTGTATTTTTTAAATATTTCATTTAAATCATAAATTGTTAAACAAACAAGAATGGAATATATATTAACACTTTCAGATAAGGAAACTTCTGCTTCGTATAAAAACCGATTGGAATAGAATGACGTCCAAGCCTGAATTAATGATATTAAAAAAATATGCTAATCGTAGCAGACAGTGTACAATAATAATCGCAAGTAAGAGAAAGCACGAAAATAATAATAAACTACATTACTGAAGTGAATATTATTAGTGTTAAATTAAGATAACGTTTTATTATTTCAGCTTCCTATTATTTGTATATTGTGATTTTAATGTTTCCATCCATGATACGTGCTATTTCGTATATCTTTGGTGAACTGAATGTAACTGAATTAGTATTACCAGTTTCTATTGACTACTTTTTGAAGGATCAAGTGCATTTATATTTCGCTCTTTTTAACGAATATGTAATGTTAATTGTCTTAAGCACAATAGGAATAGCACACTCTTCTATATTTGTGTCACTTATTCAGCACGCCTGTGCTCTGTTCAATATCGTTGCGTAAGTAATCATTTCAGACGATATATTATGAAATTACTTTTGATAAATAATAGAAAATATTTTTCGATCATAAGGATTTCTCTTCCTCTTTATTATAATCTACATTGTTTTTTTCATATAGATGGAAGATAGAGGAAGAATATAAAAAGAATTTGCATAATTTCTATCATGCAGGCAATTATGACAAAGAATATAAGTCGATCATCGACATCATAGAGTACTATGATAATGCCATTTAGTTCGTATCTAATTTTACAAAACAATACTTAATGCTATTTATCCCTTCAGATACTAATTTTGAATAATATCATTATATATCTTTTTTCTTTATTTCTTGTTTTGTTTTTATTTCTTTTCGTTCTTCAAGTTTCGTTGGTTTAATAAAGCTGTTTCATGAGAGAATTTATATGACCGACATATTTTTCATGGTATTATTCGTTATCGTGAATTATATTTACGTAAGTAACGTTATTTTTCGTTTTAAAAAAAATTGAAAAGACAGAAGAAATTATTTTGATTTTAATATATCTTTTATTGTGATAGAGAATGTACGCGGGCAATTTTTTCTAGTTATTTCAGATACTTTCTTTTACGGTTAATATGAGCGAAGTATTACAAAAGACTAATTATATCTTTGGATCTATGTTCGTAATATACATTTATCATTACCTTGGACAAAAATTAATAGATCATCACACCGAAATATATATAAAATTGTTAGTGTTGTTCAAAGCATATTTTAAATGGATCATTAATTCAATCGGATATTTCTGATGAATTAATCTTTACAGATGCCAAATTCCCTTTTATTTATTATCATTGAAAACACAAAAAATGTTGCTATTCTTGATAATGAAGAGCATGATGCCATGTAATCTTTCTGTTAAAAGAGTGCTCGTATTATCCCATGATCTTTTTGCTACGGTAAAATTTATTCTACTGATATGGAATATAATAATGAACAAATCTTTTTGTTAATCATTATCTTTTATTCTAGTTAATGAGATCATCATTTTCATACGCAATGATATTTTATAATTCGAGTTAAATTTTTACCAAGTAAAGGATCGGTAAATACATACTAACTGAGTTTGCTTCGTACAAAAGCGATGACCTTTTCCTTTGTAATTTGAACGTATTATAGATAATAATAGAAACTAAAAAGGTTTTCTCTTAATAGGAAGTATCTTTTGTCTTATTTGATATTATGAATAAATAATAAATGTTGCTATGATTATTCCTATTTGTTGTACATTTTAGTATTTCATTCATTTTTTACTATATAGAGAATAACAAGTCATTTCATGAAGAATGTTTAATTAACATTGCAATTCAATTAGTCTAATGTATTGGGCCTAGAAAAAAAAACATTATCTAAGCAAGCTTAAGTTTAAAAAACTCAGCCATTTTGGTATATTGAAAATACTCAACGAACCCTCGATTAATTTATTCTCATGATAAAAGACATCCTTCATTTTTTTGGTCGTTTCTAAAGATGAATCCATCCTGGCAATTACCCAACATTTAATCGATCAAAAATAATTTAATCACAACTCCATTTCCACTAATTGAAAGAATCATTTGACAATCGTAAAATTTTTGAAGAGGCCTGAATTTTTCGAAAATGTCGACAAACTATTTCTCGGAATTGTATCCCGCAGATTATTCTATTTCGACATCTCTTGTCATGATGTCTATTATTTCTAATTTTTCTAATTGATTTGTAAATATAAACAGCTAAGATTTTTCTTTTCCTCTTACTTTTTGTTCGTTGTTTTCTTTTTATTTCCCCCTTTCTTCACATTCGCACGAAGTGTTCATTCAAATTGAAAGTCCATTGTTAATGCGATGAACCGCAAGCGTGATTTAAAATAATTGATCCCTTACGCGTATATTATATTTAATTTTATTATATATTATATATATCACTGTGTATTTTATTTTTTTTATTTGTTTTTTAATTTATTATTATCTTTGTTTAATGTATGTAATTAATTCTCTTAATTATAGTTTTTTTTAATTTTTAAGCATCTTTATTTTTATTTATTATTTTTTACATTAAGTTTTATATTCCTTCGTTTTCCTTGTTCGATCGCAATATTTTAAATAAATATCCATATAGTTTATGATAAATAAGATCACCCTTAAATATTTAGCGTAATTGGAAACGTATTAAAATATATTTTAGATTAATTTTATTTATTTTTTTTTTGCGCAGAGCACTTAGTCGTTATAAAGAATTTGAATTTCATTCTAAAAAAAAATATTTGTTGGGAAGTAATATACTTTTTGGAAAAAAAGTGATCTTTTGACAGAATCTTGGACAGAATATCGGATAACTCAAAAACGTGCTCGAAAAATGTCTTCGTAACAACGAATGAAATAATAGAAAAAAATTCGTCTATTTTTATTTCGATAGGATCCTTGAACATATGTGTTTTATTTATTTATTTGTATTTTTATATTTCTGCAATACGAATGAGATATAAAATTTAATAGAACAGAATGAAAAAAGATAACAATAAATTAAATTAGTTTTGAGAAGATTATTTCGAAGAGATTACTATTGTTAATGTCATTCACCGTAATCATTTGTCTCGTTAAATTTTCTTTCCTTTATATATACATGCATATATATATATATATATATATATATATATATATGTATATATATGTATTCGTGTATGTATTTTCATACTTATAATAAACAAGTTAAATGAAATATAATTTTTATTTAGAAATGATTCTCATCGAATTGTCCTTATCTTGTTGACACTATTTTCAAAATTTAAATCGATGGCATCACACATAACGTCTACAGAAGAGAAGTCTTATTTGAATATTGAAGTCTCAAAATTGATTGATAATACAAGAAATAAAAACAAACAAGATGGATCAGATATATTTATAATTAATTTATAACGAATAATAAATTTAAAATAAATGTAGAATAATGACATGTAGCAATATATAATTTATAACATAAAACATATTTTGAATATAATAACATATGATAATTTCTTTATATCATCTATACAGTATTGTTTTCTTTTTTCTTAATAGGTATATAAATTGTACTCACAATCAAACAAATTCACTACAAATTGCTATTTTGTAGAAGGCAAAAGCAGATGTTGTTCGTATGATTCGTACTCTTGCATTCAACTGTAAAGCAGATACAAGCAAATGGCTTTTTTCCTCGACGTGCAATTATTTTACCCCATTTATGTAACCAACCGTATAGAACGGTTCATGACTCGAAACTAAAATCATTAAAGTTGGAATTTATATAAGATTGTTGAAATTCTGGACCACATAGCATTTGAATACAAAAAAGAAAAAGATAAATAAATAAAAGAATAGAGATTTTATAATTATCACATCGAAATACAAGTTGACATGACTTTCAATTTTAGAATTTTTAATTTCGTACTAATTTTGATTCCTTCGTTTTAAATATCAATGTGCATGATCGCGATACATTGTCTTTCGGAAATATAAACTCAGTAAAGTTTTCATCGAAGTCTACGGTATCGTTCAAAAAACAAAAAAATAAAGGTCCGAAATCAAACATATATCTATAATTTATTTTTCTGATAATAAATAAGTAATTGAATAAGTAACAATTTGGAAAGTATATCAAACACTACTATCTTTAAGAAATTGTAAGAAAAAAAATTTGCCTCTTATCCCTATCACGACCTTGGTCATATTTAAGATGGACGCGCTTAAGAACAGAGATTTTTGACACAACACTTATACTATGGCACAACGTATGAATTATTAATATTCCTTTTTCTTCTCAGTTACGAAGTTTGTACTTACTGTATGGAAGGCAGAAGTGGTAAAATGTTTCAATGCTAGATTTTTCCACAATAGCCTTGAAAATTCGAAAAGTAAGTTCGAATGTCATTGACCTAGATAAGCATATAACGGAATTAAGTAAATGATAAGAATAAAAATACCTTCGCCACTTTCTACGAGATTGGAGAATCGTTTTAATGGGATCCTTTAAGATGTGTATTTTAATTGCAAAATAAACCTCTTCTATCAAAGAAGAACAATTGATGATATTCTGTAATTAATTTCTCCAGCATTTCGTGCTATCTATCAGTTATAAACTGCCATCTGATTATAGAAAATATACTCAGTACATTCGAGAGAATTTTGTTAAATATTTTGAGTAACATTGAACAAAAATGAAAATTTATTGAGAATTGCACACATCATCTTACGCTGTGCAAGAAGATATTCAAAGAAAAACTAATGAAATTTAAAGTTAAAACTAAAACAGAAGTGGTAACTTTAAGAATCGAAGAAAGAAAATCAGTTAGAAGAGGAAAAATAAGATTATACCGTAAAGTAATAATGGAATTGACGCAGTAAGTTTAATAAAAACAAGTAAAGAAACGCTATGATCAAATGTTAAGGGAGAGAATTGATGAATAGCAGAGAGATGATTAAATTTTGCGATTAGACTTTTACAAAACAATGAAGAACTTGAATACAAGTAAAAGAAATGTTGATTATCCATTCAGAATGTAAAAAGAAACAACCTTAAAGAAATTATTCCAATTAATATGTAGAAAATATAAAATCTGCATAATGTTAACTGACTTTTAAAAAATGTGATTACTTGTAAGGGTATAAATTGTTGAATATAATAACTGCAAGTGATATTTCACGAATAACTGTGAGTAGTACAAACCAATGCAACACATTGAATATATATATACTTTGGATTAATTCTATTAAAACCACAAGTCATTTAATTTAATGATTATTTTTATCAGAATATTTATTTCTACTGTATAGATATTATGATGTCATCATCGTATTAATATTCGAAGCGTTCTATTATTTCTTTTTTCGGAGAGTAATAAAAATGCGGTATTTTGTAGATATTTTCAATACAACTCGATATCTGGTTTATTAATATATATTATTATAATAATCATCAATTCAGATATGGGAAATAATACCGGAATCGTTATAATATGAAAACCGGTAAAATAGTAATATTTATTTGTATAGCTTTATTCGAGAGAAAAATGAGGAAGAAAAATAATTATCAAATAAGTAATAAACACATAACAGGAGAAGCTATTTATATTATTAAACTGAAGTACTATATGTTATGTATCTGGCAATAAAATAGCGAGAACTACATATTAATGTATAGAAACAGTTCATTTCAAAAGAAAAAAATATTCTAAAGATAGTTTCCATTCTATCTAATTGGCATATTTACAGATAATCGTAATTAAACATAACTATCTTATAATATGCATAATATATACTTGTAGTAATTCCTACATTTTTTTCTTACGTAAAATATATAATACATGAAACGGAGATCGAAGATCAACGAATGACAAATAATTTTCTATCGATCCACGGTAAGAAAACGATTTTATTTGTTCTTGTAACTTTCGATGTAAAAGTAGAAATCTATTTATCCGAAAAAAAACTTGATGATAAAGTAGAAAACTATTCCATCCAAAAATCTTCTAATGGTAAGGTAAACAAATATTATTGATAAAATAGTGTGACATACAAATATTAATAGGTGCTAATATATCGATAAATATAAGTTTGTATATTCTCACATTATATTTAAGCATAAGAAATAACACATTTTAGTTGAATAATTATTAATCACAACACAATTGACATAATAAATTCAACACGTATCTTCTTTTTCTGATTCGTATGTTTCACATTTCAAAGAATATCTTTCTTGTCACGATTGCGTTCATATAAAAAAAAATTCTATAAAAATTTATAAATTACAATAATATAAATTAAAGAGATCACGTTTTCTTAAATAAGTAACATAAAAATCATGCGATAAATATTCGTTGTGTTGACTGATATTTATTTTTACAGATGAACACGTGGAACAAACACGTGCTTGACAATCGTCAGACGTTGATTCGCTTACCAGTTGCTACGAAATAATATTGATTAATTGGAGCAGGCTAAGTTTATTTGATTGGTGCACCAAGGGAATAGAGAGGGAAACGTCAAAGGAAAAATTCTACAAGACGACACGAAATGTACACAAAGAATATTATTTTAACCAGCAACGAATTTTATTACATCGTATTCACCAGATGGTAAATATATCATTATTTTATTATTAATAAATACATAGATACATATATGAATCAATAGATAAACTTATAGAAAAATTAAATAGATAAAATAGATAAATTTATAGAAAAGCTAAAATAGAAGGTTTTTGACAATGAAATATTCGGAATAAAAACAATGGCTTATTAACTCTCAATGCATGCAGATTTTAAAATAGAGCAGAGATAAGAGAACATTGATAATGACTAACAATGTCTACACACTGATCAGAATAGAGAAGAAACAATACGAAATAATTACTTACTTCTTTCGTTATGCTACTTGTTCCTATTATAATGACGAAGTTAATATTAGCAATATTGCAAATTAATTTAAGAAGTCTATAATTGCACATTCACGTAAAATCATTTATTATATACTCAATTAACAATATGTAAATTATAATAAAATTAGAGAAACACATCAAGCACTCAGATGTCTTTCCTTCGAGAAGTAAAACCGTACTGCGTGAGAATGAAAAGGGGAAGTATATGAGCACGCAATGCGCATGTCTATTGTGGAAGGGAAAAAATAATTGACCATGAAAGGAGTAAATGACAAATAATAACTTAATAGCTAGATAGAAACATCTGTTTAGTTATACATGTATAATTGAACTAAAATGGGAGAAACGTATAACAGGCTATAGATATTATATAAATTTTTTTCATGAAAGGGAAACTTTTTATCAATCGATACAATTTAGAGAAAAGTACTTTTACTATTTTATCATATAAAAAATGTATTTAAAAAGGTACTTAGAATTCTTGATGTAAAAAACGATATGGGGTTGAAGTCAGTTGAAGTTAATAAGTCATAGGAGTTATTAGAATGTTTGTGCAAGACGAGCTGTATTTGGGAAACGAGTACTACACTTACAATATTCGATTCTTAAAATTAGTTGGCATTTCGCCTTATGAAGCATTATCGTGTCATACGATTCACGCTTGCTTGTTCAATTTTATAATAGCAACAGCATCATTTTTGAATGTAAATCTCATTCTGATACATAATTTTACTAACATGTGATTAGAACGAATTAACTTCAAAATGTTTTCAATTCATAAAACTAATTATTAAAATATAAATAACATATGCATATGCTTCAGCTTTTTCTGCTTTTCACATCAGAGATGAAAGTAGATCCTATTATGAAAATATTGGAAACGACTTTGCCTTCTCTAAGCTTCACATTCTGTTATTATAATTTATTGTCGAAAGTTACAATCGTTTGTATTTTATAAATATTTCATTTAAATCATAAATTGTTAAACAAACAAGAATGGAATATATATTAACACTTTCAGATAAGAAAACTTCTGCTTCGTATAAAAACCGATTGGAATAGTATGACGTCCAAGCCTGAATTAATGATATTAAAAAAATATGCTAATCGTAGCAGACAGTGTACAATAATAATCGCAAGTAAAAAAACACGAAAATAATAATAACCTACATTACTGAAGTGAAGATTATTAGAGTTAAATTAAGATAACGTTTTATTATTTCAGTTTCCTTTTATTTGTATATTGTGATTTTAATGTTTCCATCCATGATACGTGCTATTTCGTATATCTTTGGTGAACTGGATGTAACTGAATTAGTATTACCAGTTTCTACTGACTACTTTTTGAAGGATCAAGTGCATTTATATTTCGCTCTTTTTAACGAATATGTAATGTTAATTGTCTTAAGCACAATAGGAATAGCACACTCTTCTATATTTGTGTCACTTATTCAGCACGCCTGTGCTCTGTTCAATATCGTTGCGTAAGTAATCATTTCAGACGATATATTATGAAATTACTTTTGATAAATAATAGAAAATATTTTTCGATCATAAGGATTTCTCTTCCTCTTTATTATAATCTACATTGTTTTTTTCATATAGATGGAAGATAGAGGAAGAATATAAAAAGAATTTGCATAATTTCTATCATGCAGGCAATTATGACAAAGAATATAAGTCGATCATCGACATCATAGAGTACTATGATAATGCCATTTAGTTCGTATCTAATTTTACAAAACAATACTTAATGCTATTTATCCCTTCAGATACTAATTTTGAATAATATCATTATATATCTTTTTTCTTTATTTCTTGTTTTGTTTTTATTTCTTTTCGTTCTTCAAGTTTCGTTGGTTTAATAAAGCTGTTTCATGAGAGAATTTATATGACCGACATATTTTTCATGGTATTATTCGTTATCGTGAATTATATTTACGTAAGTAACGTTATTTTTCGTTTTAAAAAATATTGAAAAGACAGAAGAAATTATTTTGATTTTAATATATCTTTTATTGTGATAGAGAATGTACGCGAACAATTTTTTCTAGCTATTTCAGATACTTTCTTTTACGGTTAATATGAGCGAAGTATTACAAAAGACTAATTATATCTTTGGATCTATGTTCGTAATATACATTTATCATTACCTTGGACAAAAATTAATAGATCATCACACCGAAATATATATAAAATTGTTAGTGTTGTTCAAAGCATATTTTAAATAGATCATTAATTCAATCGGATATTTCTGATGAATTAATCTTTACAGATGCCAAATTCCCTTTTATTTATTATCATTGAAAACACAAAAAATGTTGCTATTCTTGATAATGAAGAGCATGATGCCATGTAATCTTTCTATTAAAAGAGTGCTCGTATTATCCCATGATCTTCTTGCTACGGTAAAATTTATTCTACTGATATGGAATTTAATAATGAACAAATCTTTTTGTTAATCATTATCTTTTATTCTAGTTAATGAGATCATCATTTTCATACGCAATGATATTTTATAATTCGAGTTAAATTTTTACCAAGTAAAGGATCGGTAAATACATACCAACTGAGTATACTTCGTACAAAAGCGATGACCTTTTCCTTTGTAATTTGAACGTATTATAGATAATAATAGAAACTAAAAAGGTTTTCTCTTAATAAGAAGTATCTTTTGTCTTATTTGATATTATGAATAAATAATAAATGTTGCTATGATTATTCCTATTTGTTGTACATTTTAGTATTTCATTCATTTTTTACTATATAGAGAATAACAAGTCATTTCATGAAGAATGTTTAATTAACATTGCAATTCAATTAGTCTAATGTATTGGGCCTAGAAAAAAAAACATTATCTAAGCAAGCTTAAGTTTAAAAAACTCAGCCATTTTGGTATATTGAAAATACTCAACGAACCCTCGATTAATTTATTCTCATGATAAAAGACATCCTTCATTTTTTTGGTCGTTTCTAAAGATGAATCCATCCTGGCAATTACCCAACATTTAATCGATCAAAAATAATTTAATCACAACTCCATTTCCACTAATTGAAAGAATCATTTGACAATCGTAAAATTTTTGAAGAGGCCTGAATTTTTCGAAAATGTCGACAAACTATTTCTCGGAATTGTATCCCGCAGATTATTCTATTTCGACATCTCTTGTCATGATGTCTATTATTTCTAATTTTTCTAATTGATTTGTAAATATAAACAGCTAAGATTTTTCTTTTCCTCTTACTTTTTGTTCGTTGTTTTCTTTTTATTTCCCCCTTTCTTCACATTCGCACGAAGTGTTCATTCAAATTGAAAGTCCATTGTTAATGCGATGAACCGCAAGCGTGATTTAAAATAATTGATCCCTTACGCGTATATTATATTTAATTTTATTATATATTATATATATCACTGTGTATTTTATTTTTTTTATTTGTTTTTTAATCTATTATTATCTTTGTTTAATGTATGTAATTAATTCTCTTAATTATTGTTTTTTTTAATTTTTAAGCATCTTTATTTTTATTTATTATTTTTTACATTAAGTTTTATATTCCTTCGTTTTCCTTGTTCGATCGCAATATTTTAAATAAATATCCATATTGTTTATGATAAATAATATCACCCTTAAATATTTAGAGTAATTGGAAACGGATTAAAATATATTTTGGATTAATTTTATTTATTTTTTTTTTGCGCAGAGCACTTAGTCGTTATAAAGAATTTGAATTTCATTCTAAAAAAAAATATTTGTTGGGAAGTAATATACTTTTTGGAAAAAAAGTGATCTTTTGACAGAATCTTGGACAGAATATCGGATAACTCAAAAACGTGCTCGAAAAATGTCTTCGTAACAACGAATGAAATAATAGAAAAAAATTCGTCTATTTTTATTTCGATAGGATCCTTGAACATATGTGTTTTATTTATTTATTTGTATTTTTATATTTCTGCAATACGAATAAGATATAAAATTTAATAGAACAAAATGAAAAAAGATAACAATAAATTAAATTAGTTTTGAGAAGATTATTTCGAAGAGATTACTATTGTTAATGTCATTCACCGTAATCATTTGTCTCGTTAAATTTTCTTTCCTTTATATATACATGCATATATATATATATATATATATATATATATATGTATATATATGTATTCGTGTATGTATTTTCATACTTATAATAAACAAGTTAAATGAAATATAATTTTTATTTAGAAATGATTCTCATCGAATTGTCCTTATCTTGTTGACACTATTTTCAAAATTTAAATCGATGGCATCACACATAACGTCTACAGAAGAGAAGTCTTATTTGAATATTGAAGTCTCAAAATTGATTGATAATACAAGAAATAAAAACAAACAAGATGGATCAGATATATTTATAATTAATTTATAACGAATAATAAATTTAAAATAAATGTAGAATAATGACATGTAGCAATATATAATTTATAACATAAAACATATTTTGAATATAATAACATATGATAATTTCTTTATATCATCTATACAGTATTGTTTTCTTTTTTCTTAATAGGTATATAAATTGTACTCACAATCAAACAAATTCACTACAAATTGCTATTTTGTAGAAGGCAAAAGCAGATGTTGTTCGTATGATTCGTACTCTTGCATTCAACTGTAAAGCAGATACAAGCAAATGGCTTTTTTTCCTCGACGTGCAATTATTTTACCCCATTTATGTAACCAACCGTATAGAACGGTTCATGACTCGAAACTAAAATCATTAAAGTTGGAATTTATATAAGATTGTTGAAATTCTGGACCACATAGCATTTGAATACAAAAAAGAAAAAGATAAATAAATAAAAGAATAGAGATTTTATAATTATCACATCGAAATACAAGTTGACATGACTTTCAATTTTAGAATTTTTAATTTCGTACTAATTTTGATTCCTTCGTTTTAAATATCAATGTGCATGATCGCGATACATTGTCTTTCGGAAATATAAACTCAGTAAAGTTTTCATCGAAGTCTACGGTATCGTTCAAAAAACAAAAAAATAAAGGTCCGAAATCAAACATATATCTATAATTTATTTTTCTGATAATAAATAAGTAATTGAATAAGTAACAATTTGGAAAGTATATCAAACACTACTATCTTTAAGAAATTGTAAGAAAAAAAATTTGCCTCTTATCCCTATCACGACCTTGGTCATATTTAAGATGGACGCGCTTAAGAACAGAGATTTTTGACACAACACTTATACTATGGCACAACGTATGAATTATTAATATTCCTTTTTCTTCTCAGTTACGAAGTTTGTACTTACTGTATGGAAGGCAGAAGTGGTAAAATGTTTCAATGCTAGATTTTTCCACAATAGCCTTGAAAATTCGAAAAGTAAGTTCGAATGTCATTTACCTAGATAAGCAAATAACGGAATTAAGTAATTGATAAGAATAAAAATACCTTCGCCACTTTCTACGAGATTGGAGAACCGTTTTAATGGGATCCTTTAAGATGTGTATCCTAATAGCAAAATAATCCACTTATATCGAAGTAAATCAATTGAGGATATTCTGTAATTAATTTCTCCAGCAGTTCGTGCTATCTATCAGTTATAAACTGCCATCTGATTATAGAAAATATACTCAGTACTTTCGAGAGAATTTTGTTAAATATTTTGAGTAACATTGAACAAAAATGAAAATTTATTGAGAATTGCACACATCATCTTACGCTGTGCAAGAAGATATTCAAAGAAAAACTAATGAAATTTAAAGTTAAAACTAAAACAGAAGTGGTAATTTTAAGAATCGAAGATAGAAAATCAGTTAGAAGAGAAAAAATAAGATTATACCGTAAAGTGATAATGGAATTGACGCAGTAACTTTAATAAAAACAAGTAAAGAAACGCTATGATCAAATGTTAAGGGAGAGAATTGATGAATAGCAGAGAGAAGATTAAATTTTGCGATTAGACTTTTACAAAACAATGAAGAACTTGAATACAATAAAAGAAATGTTGATTATCCATTCAGAATGTAAAAAGAAACAACCTTAAAGAAATTATTCCAATTAATATGTAGAAAATATAAAATCTGCATAATGTTAACTGACTTTTAAAAAATTTAATTTTTCGTAAGGATATAAATTGTTGAATATAATAACCGCAAGTGATATTTCACCAATAACTGAGTAGTATGAACTAATGCAACCTATTGAATATATATTTATTTTAAATTGGTTCTATTAAAACCACAATTCATTGAAATTAATGATTATTTCTTTCAGTATATTTATCTCTATTGTACAGTTATTACTTTGTCATCATCATATGAATATTCGAAGCGTTCGATTTTTTGGTTTTTTTTGGGATAACAATAAAAATGCTGTATTTTGTAGATATTTTCAATAGAACTCGACATCTGGTTTATTAATATATATTATTATAATAATCATCAATTCAGATATGGGAAATAATACCGGAATCGTTAGAATATGGAAACCGGTAAAATAGTAATATTTATTTGTATTGGTTTATTCGAGACAATCATGAAAAATAAAAATAATTATCAAATAAGTAATTGACACATAATAGGAGGAGCTCTTTTATTATTAAACTGAAGTACTATATGTTATGTATCTAGCCATAAAATAGTGAGAACTACATATTAATGTATCGAGACAGTTCATTTCAAAAGAAAAAAATATTCTAAAGATAGTTTCCATACTATCTAATTGGCATATTTACAGATAATCGTAATTAAACATAACTATCTTATAATATGCATAATATATACTTGTAGTACTTCCTACATTTTTTTCTTACATAAATTATATAATACATAAAACGAAGATCGAATATCAACCAATGACAAATAATTTTCTATCGATCCACGGTAAGAAAACGATTTTATTTGTTCTTGTAACTTTCGATGTAAAAGTAGAAATCTATTTATCCGAAAAAAAACTTGATGATAAAGTAGAAAACTATTCCATCCAAAAATCTTCTAATGGTAAGGTAAACAAATATTATTGATAAAATAGTGTGACATACAAATATTAATAGGTGCTAATATATCGATAAATATAAGTTTGTATATTCTCACATTATATTTGAGCATAAGAAATAACACATTTTAGTTGAATAATTATTGATCACAACACAATTGACATAATAAATTCAACAAGTATCTTCTTTTTCTGATTCGTATGTTTCACATTTCAAAGAATATCTTTCTTGTCACCATTGCGTTCATATAAAAAAAAATTCTATAAAAATTTATAAATTACAATAATATAATTTAAAGAGATCATGTTTTCTTAAATAAGTAACATAAAAATCATGCGATAAATATTCGTTGTGTTGACTGACATTTATTTTTACGGATGAACACGTGGAACAAACACGTGCTTGACAATCGTCAGACGTTGATTCGCTTACCAGTTGCTACGAAATAATATTGATTAATTGGAGCAGGCTAAGTTTATTTGATTTGTGCACCAAGGGAATAGAGAGGGAAACGTCAAAGGAAGAATTCTACAAGACGACATGAAATGTATACAAAAAATATTATTTTAACAAGTTATGAACTTTATTACACTGTATTCATCACACCGTAAATATATCATTTTTTTATTATTAATAAATACATAGATACATATATGAATCAATAGATAAACGTGTAAATATTTATAGAAAAGCTAAAATAGAAGGTTTTTGACAATGGTAATATTCGGAATAAAAACAATGGTTTATTTACTCTCAATGCATGCAGATTTTAAAATAGAGCAGAGATAAGAGAACATTGATAATGACTAACAATGTCTACACACTGATCAGAATAGTGAAGAAACAATACGAAATAATTACTTACTTCTTTCGTCATGCTACTTGTTTCTATTATAATGACGAAGTTAATATTAGCAATATTGCAAATTAATTTAAGAAGTCTATAATTGCACATTCACGTAAAGTCATTTATTATATACTCAATTAACAATATGTAAATTATAATAAAATTAGAGTAACACATCAAGCACTCAGATGTCTTTCCTTCGAGAAATAAAACCGTACTGCGTGAGAATGAATAGGGGAAGTGCCTGAGCACGCAATGCGCATGTCTATTGTGGAAGGGAAAAAATAATTGACCATGTAAGGAGTAAATGACAAATAATAACTTAATAGCTAGATAGAAACATCTGTTTAGTTATACACGTATAATTGAACTAAAATGGGAGAAACGTATAACAGGCTATAGATATAATATGAATTTTTTTTATGAAAGGGAAACTTTTTATCAATCGATACAATTTAGAGAAAAGTACTTTTACTATTTTATCATATAAAAAATGTATTTAAAAAGGTACTTAGAATTCTTGATGTAAAAAACGATATGGGGTTGAAGTCAGTTGAAGTTAATAAGTCATAGGAGTTATTAGAATGTTTGTGCAAGACGAGCTGTATTTCGGAAACGAGTACTACACTTACAATATTCGATTCTTAAAATTAGTTGGCATTTCGTCTTATGAAACATTATCGTGTCATATGATTCACGTTTGTTTATTTAATTTTATAATAGCAATAGCATCATTTTTGAATGTAAATCTCATTCTGATACATAATTTTACTATCATGTGATTAGAACAAATTAACTTCAAAATGTGTTCAATTCATAAAACTAATTATTAAAATATAAATAATATCTGCTTATGCTTCAGCTTTTTCTGCTTTTCACATCAGAGATGAAAGTAGATCCTATTATGAAAATATTGGAAACGACTTTGCCTTCTCTAAGCTTCACATTGTATTATTATAATTTATTGTCGAAAGTTACAATCGTTTGTATTTTTTAAATATTTCATTTAAATCATAAATTGTTAAACAAACAAGAATGGAATATATATTAACACTTTCAGATAAGGAAACTTCTGCTTCGTATAAAAACCGATTGGAATAGAATGACGTCCAAGCCTGAATTAATGATATTAAAAAAATATGCTAATCGTAGCAGACAGTGTACAATAATAATCGCAAGTAAAAGAAAGCACGAAAATAATAATAAACTACATTACTGAAGTGAAGATTATTAGTGTTAAATTAAGATAACGTTTTATTATTTCAGTTTCCTTTTATTTGTATATTGTGATTTTAATGTTTCCATCCATGATACGTGCTATTTCGTATATCTTTGGTGAACTGGATGTAACTGAATTAGTATTACCAGTTTCTACTGACTACTTTTTGAAGGATCAAGTGCATTTATATTTCGCTCTTTTTAACGAATATGTAATGTTAATTGTCTTAAGCACAATAGGAATAGCACACTCTTCTATATTTGTGTCACTTATTCAGCACGCCTGTGCTCTGTTCAATATCGTTGCGTAAGTAATCATTTCAGACGATATATTATGAAATTACTTTTGATAAATAATAGAAAATATTTTTGATCATAAGGATTTCTCTTCCTCTTTATTATAATCTACATTTTTTTTTTTTTCATATAGATGGAAGATAGAGGAAGAATATAGAAAGAATTTGCATAATTTCTATCATGCGGACAATTATGACAAAGAATATATGTCGATCATCGACATCATAGAATACTATGATAATACCATTTAGTTCGTATTTAATTTTACAAAACAGTACTTAATGCTATTTATCCCTTCAAATACTAATTTTAAATAATATTATTATGTATTTTTTTCTTAATTTTTTGTTTTGTTTTTATTTCTTCTCGCTCTTCAAGTTTCGTTCATTTAATAAAGCTGTATCATGAGAGAATTTATTTGGCCGAGATATTTTCCGCCTCATTAATCATTATCGTAAATTATATTTACGTAAGTAGCGTTATTTTTCATTTTAAAAAAAAGTTAAAAGAAAGAAGAACTTATTTTGATTTTAATATGTCTTTATTCTGATATCGAATGTACACGGACAATTTTCTTTCTAGTTATTTCAGATACTTTCCTTTACGTTTAATATGAGCGAAGTATTACAAAAGCTTAATTATATCTTTGGATCTATGTTCGTAATATACGTATATTCTTACCTTGGACAGAAATTAATAGATCACCACACCGAAATATATATGAAATTGTTGGTATTGATCAAAGCATATTTTAATTAGATCATTAATTCAATCGGATATTACTAATGAATTAATCTTTACAGATGCCAAATTCCCTTTTATTTATTATCATTGAAAACACAAAAATTGTTGCTATTCTTGATAATGAAGAGCATGATGCCATGTAATCTTTCTGTTAAAAGAGTGCTCGTATTATCCCATGATCTTTTTGCTACGGTAAAATATATTCTACTGATATGGAATACAATAATGAACAAATCTTTTTGATAATAATTATCTTTTATTCTAGTTTATGAGAACATCATTTTCATACGCAATGATATTTTATAATTCCTGTTAAATTTTAAGCGAAAAAAAACATCGGATTATAAATATCAACTAAATTTTGCTCCGCTCGAATGCGACGATTTTTTGCACTGTAATTTGAAAGTAGTATAGATAATAATAGAGAAGACAAAGGATCTCTGTTAATAGAAAGTATCTATTGTTTTATTTAAGATTTTTAGTAAATAATAAATGTTAATATATTTGTCCCTATTTATTTTATGGATTACTCTTTCGTTAATTATTTGTTATGAATAGAATAATAAATAATTTTACGAAAAATCCTCAATTCTATTTACAATAGGATTATTGTAATGAATAGATTGTTAGAAAAAAATTTTTTCGAACGTATCAAAAAATAAACGCACTTTGAACAACTTTCAAACATTTTTTCGATCAATAATAATTTAACCATAAATCCAATTACACCTATTAAAAAATACATTAAAAATAGTATAATTTTTGAAAATATATGTGAATTTTCCGATATTTTCAACTGACGATTTCACAGACTTGAATCTCATTTGCGATTTCACTCTCTTATCGATTTTTCCAATATACTTCACTCTTCCTTCGTCATGTTTTATCAGGAGATTCATTATTTCTAATTCTTCTAATCGATTTGCGAATATAAACGCTAAAAATGTTTTTCTTGGTACTATTTATCAATCATTCATTTACTTATTATTTCTCTTCCTCTTCTTTTACACAAGTTATTTCTTCTCTTTTATTTAATTTTTCTAATTTTTTTATTTCATCTCCTAATTAAATTTTAATAATTACTGAAAATTTGGTTAAAATTATATCCATCATTCTACATTAATGCAACGAGTCACGAGTGTTTTTTAAAATAATTATGGATCGATTATAGTTCACTTTATTATATATTACATATATTATGGTGCATTTTACTTTTTTTTTATTTGTTATTTTAATTTGACATTTTAAATATTTTTATTGTTATTTATTATTTTTTACATTGGGTTTTATATTCACATTCGATCTCAATATTTTAAATAAATATCTATATTAATATAAAATAATACGACGATATATAATATAAAATAATACGACGTGAAGTATCATACGCTATAAAGGCCACTGAATTATTTACGTTTAACAAACATTATTAACAAATATTTATATAAAAAAAAATAATAAATATATAAGAATAATTTATAAAACTGAAAACGTATTAAAAGAAAAGTACTATGAATTTATAAAATCAATCGTGGCGATTAATTATTATTAATATTCAATTACACGTTAAAATGTTAATTAAAATGGTATAAAATTATAATGCCATCTTGATTTAGAATATTGACGAAATGATCGTTAGGCATAATTCGAGTGAAAAAAATATGAAGAACAACCAATAACGAGATTGCCACATATAAATATCTGTATACATGCGCGTCGAGTAGTGTCATATATATGTAAAGAAAGTATACTTTCTTCAGATAGATTTGCCACGCGTCTCATAGCCCGCCCTTCCATTGTCCTTTATTATTTACAATTTCTTTTGTGACCTACAAATCGAGTCGTTAAGATTTGTAAGATAAACGGGCAGTATGAAATATAACATAGAAAAAAAAAGCAACACGAGTGCTAGAAGAAGATACATAAGATAAAAGAAATAAAATTTAACAGTGCGAATAATAAACGTTAATTGTCGTTTCTTTGTTCACAGGTAAGGCTAATCAGAACTAAGCATTAATTAACAAATAAAGATTTTTCACATTGTTCACAGAGAAACATATTTTCGTTTATTACCTCCCATAATCCATACGAGATATTATATATATATTGGGTTGTTAGGAAAGTAATTTCGTTTTTTTCCCGACAGAAGATTTAATTGTATTTTTTGCACCCAACTTCACATTTAAGCCGCGTAATCATTATGTTTTAACAGCTGACATAGAAAGGCTTGTGTTTGAAAAAGTCCAATTGATTTTACGCAGTAGTTTTTGGTTGGTACCCTTTTAAATATGGAGACCAATAAGCAGCATTTTACTTTTTTACTATAGAAAAGGTAAAAATGCTGTTTAAGCCAGAAAGAAATTAATGTGTATGGAGAAGATGTCTTGACAGTAAACCAGTGCCAGAACTGTTTTGCAAAATTTCGATCCAGCAATTTTGATGTCGAAGATGCACCATGCTCTGGAAGGCCGGTTGAAGCTGATAAAGACACGATAAAAGCATTAGTTGATGCAAACCGGCGAATAACAACGCGTAAGGTCGGTGAGAGTTTAAATTTATTAAATTCAACTGTTTATGACCACTTGAAAATCCTGGGTTTAACCTCGAAACTCGGTATATGGGTTCCCCATGTTCTCACGGAGAGAAATTTGTGTCATCGCGTTGACATCTGAGATTCGCTTCTCAAACGTCATGAAAATGATCCATTTTTGAAGCGCATCATTAATGGGAATGAAAAATGGGTAGTATATAACAATCTCAAACTCAAGAGATCATGCAGCAAAAAAGACGAACCGGCTCAAAACATTTCCAAAATCAATATCCATCAAAAAAGGTGATGCTGTCTGTTTCGTGGGATTTTAAAGGAATCGTTTTTTTTTGAGATTTTTCCGGATAACACAATAATTAATTCGGAAGTCTACTGTCATCAGCTGGACAAACTGAATGATGCAATTCAACAGAAAAGGTATAGTGTTCCTCCAAGATAATGCGAGATCTCATACAAGTTTGGTCACTCACCAAAAGCTTTTACAACTTGAATGGGATATAATTCCACACCCACCATATTCTCTAGATCTGGCACCTTCGGATTATTATTTGTTCTGGTCAGTGCAAAATTTTTTAGACGGTAAAACCTTCACTTCAAATGAGGAGGGCAAAAACCACCTCGATTAGTTTTTTACCAGCAAAGACCAAAAATTTTATGAGCGTGGTATCATGTTACTATCAGAAAGATGGCAGAAGGTATTGGACCAGAATGGACAATATATAATTTAATAATATATTTGTTAATTATACGAAAATTGTCTTTCATTTTCACAAAAAAAACGGAATTACTTTTCGAACAACCCATTAAATGATGAAAGTTTCAAGTGACCGTATTTTTGCAAAAAAGAATTGAAATTCGTAACTTTCAATAGCGTCTAATCATAATAAAATTAAAATGTCCTCGCATTCATTGTTTTTTATATTGTGTGAAACTTTCAAGGCCATCTTAATGGCGACGTTTATTTTTCTTTTTTTTTCCTTTCCAAATACAAAGATACTTTGCTAAAACATTGGCATAATTTAAAGCGGATTAAAATATATTTATTTGTTTATTTTTTTGCATGCAAAACTTCATCATTATAAAGAATGTGTGTCTCAGTTAAAAAAAAAAATATATAGGAAAGAAACGGAAAATGGATAATTTTTGAAACGATCTTGAAACCATTCAATAGATTAAGTTCAAATAAATTACCATAATATATCTTCACTTGAAATTAGGTAACTCGACGATGTGTTCGAAAAATGTTTTTTTATGAACGAAGAATTGAGAGATCAAAATTAGTAAAGCTTTATTTCGAAGAAACCACGCCATATATTACATTACCGTTAATATCAGGTGGACCCGAAAGTAATGTCGCTTTCTTAAATTAAATAAAAACGAATAAATTTTTAACAAGATTTTATTTTTAATCACAATCAAATATCGACATGCCCAGAAACGACATTACTTTCTAATCCACCTAATATTATTTCAAAAACTAATTCGATAGGAGTACTAGTAGGGAGTATCCAAGAAGAGTCACCTGACAGGCTTCGTGAAATTATGACACTCGAAATTTCGATGTTTATACAAAAACTGATAAACTGCATATAATTAAATTGATTGATAATATAAGAATCAAAAACAAAAAAAGAACCAATCATATATATTATTTATAATATAAATAATAAATATATAACAATAATATTTGATAATTTAATAGGAATCATATATATATAGTATTTATTTTTTTTAATGGACATTCATATTGCACTGATTTTAACAGGATATTTCCATTCAGCAAAACGCAATAGCAGAGTTTGCCCAAATTATTCTTATTATTGCATTGAACTCTAAAGTCAGATATGAGCAATTGGCTACCTCCCAGCATTTAAAGTTGAATTACATTTTCCTATCAATATACCTAACCGTACGCAACGATACGATTTTGAAGTGTTTATTAGATTTTTGATATTTGATACCACTAAGTTCGGTCATTTTAAAAAGAGAAAAGAAAAAGATAAGAATGCAGATTTTATAGTGATCACATCGATATATTTAGTTGACATGACGTACTATTAATGAATTTTTTATATCATGATAGTTTTCATTCCTACACTTCAAATATCAGTGTGCATGATCGCGATACATCGTCTCTCCAAATTATAGATTCAGCAAGGATTCGATCGAAATTTTTGGAATCATTTAGAACAAAAAAAAAAAAGAATAAAAGTAAAAGACCAAGAATGTCTCTCTAAATTTATTTCTCTTTTTAAAAATAATTACTTTGATAAGTAAGGAAAAAGGAAAGAAAATAAAACACTAATACCTAGGAGAAATTTTACGAAGAAAAATTGTATCTTTATCAATATCTCAGCCACGTTCTCGTTTAAGATGTATGTGTTTAATAAAAGAGATTATTCTACTCTGTCACAACATGTAAATTATGATTATCAATTTTTCATTCTCTGCCGGTATGTTTGTAGTCATTTTAAGAAAGACAGAAATAATAAAAATTTCGAATGTTCGAATACTTACAAATATCAACCGATAACAAATAATTATTTATCAATTCACGATAAGGTGACAATCTACTTTATAAGGATAACACAAATATCTATTTTACCAGCGGAATTGCCTGAAGGTAAGGAAGATATCTTTCCCGCCGGTAAAATCTCCTATAGGTAAAGACGAAACAATATCAATGATCAATAATAAGAATATCTAACCTATAAACATGAATACCTACCGATGAGTCTACAGATATGTATCCTCAGAACATACTTAACGGTAAGAAATAATATATTTCGATTGCATAATTTCTAATCGCAACATAATTGATTTATAAACACTTATAAAAAGAATATTTTTTTTTGATTCATTATATTTAAAATACCATAGCATGTCTTACAACATTTCAATAATATAATTTAAGGAAATCAGAATTTTTTAAATACACAAAATTCATGGGACAAATATTTGTTATGTTGCTGCAACTTATTCTTATATGTATATATATATATACTGTACGAATAACAGACTCGTCCCAAACTAAAGACAACAATTAACAAATGGTGATTTGCTTACCTGTTGCTGCAGAAAGATATTGATTACTAGGTGTAATCTTAAACTCTTTGATTGATACAGACGAGAATTGGAGAAGGGAACGTATAACGAAAAATTCTACAAAGGGCTATATTTCTATTGCGATGTAATTCCAAGGACGATACGAATTATATATAAAGAACATTTCTTTAAGCAGCTACAAATTTTATTAGATCGTATTCAATGGATCATAAATATATCTTTTTATATACTTAATAAATAAAAAAAAAATATATATATATATATATATTTGTATATATATTTATATAAAATAAAAAAAAATTTTCTAAAAGAACAGATGTAAAACAACATTTATAGCAACATATAATGTCCACTTATTTATACGTAATAATGAAGAAATATTTCGAAACAATTACTTGCCTATAAAATAAGAAGTAGATTTTTGTTATTATATTTGTGCCAACTATCATACTTACGTTTATAGTAATCAATATTGGCTGATGTTAAGGAGAAAATAATTGTCACTTTACGAGGAATCTTTTTTTATATATCCAATAGACACTATAAAATAATAGTTACATCTTTCCCATGTCTTTCCTCTGAAAAGTAAAATCATACTGAGAGAGAATGAGATGGTGAAGTGCCTGCGAATGCAACGCGCATGTCCATCGTAGAAGGGAGAAAATAATCGACCATGGAAGGAGTAAATTACAAATAATAACTTAATGGTAAGAAAGAAACATATATTTAGTTATACACGCACAATTAGACTAAGAGGGGAGAAACGTATGATAGATGATAGATATTACATGAATTAATGCTGCGGGAAAAAAAATTTCTGCCCCTTCGAGACAATTTTTAGAAATGCTGGCATACATCTGTTATTTTAAAAATTCATTTAGAAGGGTTATTTAGAATATTTGATGTAGAAAACGGCATAGGTTAGAAGACAATCGAAATTAATGCATTGTATGAGTTACCAATATGTCTCTGGAAGACGAGAAGTATTTCGTAAACGAGTACTATACTTATAATATTCTATTCTTTAAATTAATTGGCATTTCGCCTTATAAAACATCTTCGTGTCAAATAATTCACATTTTTTTTTTCAATCTTATCATAGCCGTAGCATCAGTTTCGCAGGTAAATCTCTTTTCGAAATGTAATTATACTAACATGTGATTAGAACGAATTAGATTTTGCTGATTGTACTTTAGATTTATATACTCATCTTGTCGGAACTGAAGATAGATCCTATCACGAAATTATTGGAAACGGCTTTGCCTTGTTTTATCTTTGCATTAACTTATTTCAACTTTTTATCGAAAGTTAAAATCGTTCGTATTCGGCGTAATTATTTTATTTAAATCAGAAATAAAAAAACATGCAAGGATCCAATATATCGTAATAATTTCAGATAAAGGAACTTCTTTTTCGTATTAAATCCGATTGGAATAATATGACAAACCAGTCTGAATTGATAATATTAAAAGCATATGCTAATCGAAGCAGAATGTGTACAATATTAATCGCAAGTAAAAAGAAAAAAAAGAGAAATAGAATATATATTATTGAAGTTACTTTTATTTTTATAATAATTAAATTAAATTAACGTTCTATTGTTCCAGTTGCTTTTTATGTGTATATTACGATTCTAATGCTACCATCCGTGATACATGTTATTTTATATATCTTTGGTGTACTGGATGAAACCGAATTAATATTACCAATTTCTATTGATTACTTTTTGAAAGATCAAGCGAATTTCTATTTCGCACTATTCTACGAATACGCATGCTTAATCGTCTTAAGCACGATTGGAATAACACATTGTTCTATATTCGTTTCATTTATACAGCATACCTGCGCTCTTTTCAATATCGTCGCGTAAGTAATCATTTCCGACAATATATTATGAAATATATATGTATATATATATGTATATACATATATATATATATATACATTCTTTTTTGATAACAAGTATCAAAATATATTTGCCAGTCGAATTTTTATTTTCTTTTCTTTATAATTTAAATCAATTTCTTTTTTCACGTAGATGGAAGATAGAGAAAAGACATAAAAGGAATTCGCACAATTTCTATCGTACATACAATTTTATTAATTATAACGAAGAGTATAAGTGGATTATCGATATCATAAAATCCTACGACAATGTCATCGAGTTTGTAACGAATTTCACAAAACTGTATTCTACTTAATTTATTCGCACATATGCCAATTTTTAATAATAATATTGCATGTCTTTCTTCAATTTCCTTAAAATTACTCTATTGTTTTTATTTCATTTCGCTCTTTAAGGTTCGTCGATTTTGTAAAACTTTATCATGGGAAAATTTGTCTTTTCGAGGCGATATTCGCAATGCTTTTGATTATCTTAAATTATATTTACGTAAGTAATATGGATTTTAGGTTGAAAAAAATAATAAAAAAAGAGAGAAATACTTTTCTTTCAGAATTTCTATAATTGTAATAAAGTAAGCCCATGAACATTTTTTTTTAGTTATTTCAGATACTATCCTTTAC
The DNA here is from genome assembly GCF_050613455.1 of Vespa mandarinia. Lineage (NCBI taxonomy): Eukaryota > Metazoa > Arthropoda > Insecta > Hymenoptera > Vespidae > Vespa > Vespa mandarinia. Next base: position 2,463,773 of record NC_140834.1, on the reverse strand, counting down.
TATAAATATGAGCCAAGTATTACAAAAGACTAATTATATCTTTGGATCTATGTTCGTAATATACATTTATCATTACCTTGGACAAAAATTAATAGATCATCACTCCGAAATATATATAAAATTGTTGGTATTACACTAAATTTACTTTAATTAGATGACTAATTCTTTAAAATGTAACTGATGAATTAATCTTTATAGGTGCCAAATTCCATTTTACACGTTATCTTTGAAAACGCAAAAAATTTTACTATTTATGATAATGAAGAGCATGATGCCATGCAATCTTTCTATTAAAGGAGTGATCGTATTATCCCATTATCTTTTTGGCACGGTAAAATAAATTCTATAGATACCAACTATGATAATAGAGGAATTTTTTTTTAATCGAAATCTTTTATTTCAGTTTATGAAAACCTCATTTTCCTACGCCATGGTATTTTGTAGTTCGATGTAAATGTTAATCGAATAAAGCTTCGGATTAAAAATATTAACTGATTCCGCTCCGTACGAAAGGAGTGATTTTTGCTTTGTAATTAGAAAATAGTAAAGAGAATAATAGAAAATATAAATGATTTCTCTTAATAGAAAATATTTATTATGTTATTTAATTTTTTTAGTAAATGTTAAATATTAGTATGATTACCACTATATATTATACACTTTAATCTTTCGTTAATTTTTCGCTCTATAGCAAATAATAAGTAATTCACAAATAAGGCTTAATTCAATTTTCAACTCTATTACTATAATGTATTTACCCTAAAAAAAAAAATTTTTCCGATCGTTTCAAAAGATAAATGCACTCTAAGCATCCTCCAAACATTATTTCGAAGTATGAATAATTATTAACCATAATAAAGTATTATTAACTATAAACCCATTTTCAGTGGTTAGAGAAATAATTTCACTAATGTAAAATATTTCCATAGGCGTGAATTTTTCAAAATTTTTCATTCTCTGCCGGTATGTTTGTAATCACTTTGAAAAAGACAGAAATAATAAAAAGTTCAAATGTTCGATTCTTCTAGATAAGCAATGAAAATTCAAAAAGTAACTGTATCATTCGAAGGTCATTGTCAATGATAAGCAAACAATGAAATTATCTAAATGGCAAGAATGGAGATAACTTTATAGTTTTATACGATATTAAGATAGCGTTTCAATGATATCCTTTAAATTATGTATTCTTATCCCTAAGGATACTTTTCATTGAAAAATAACCTAATCTTCCATTTTTATCTTCTTTCCTATAGTTCATTTTTAAACTGCCATTCGGTTGTAGAAAACATACTCAGTACGTCGGATAACTTGTGAATGTTTTTATACATTTTGAATAATTTTGAACGAAAATGTAAATTTATTGGGAATTTCATGCATCAACTGGCGCTTTAAAGGAAGGCATACGACGTGTAGGAAGAACAATAAAATATATGATGAAAATTAAAAATACGTGCTAACTTTAAGAATCAAATATAGAAATACAGTTCGAAGAGGAAAAATAAGATTATCGCGAAAGATGATAATGGAATACACGGAATAACTTTAGGAAGAACGAGTAGAGAAACTCAGATGATCAGAAGTTAAAAAGACTTTGGATGAATAGTAAGAGAATCATCAAATTTTTTGATTAAAATTTTACAGGAAATTAAGGTACTCGTTTGACTAAAAAAGTGAAAAGAAGGAACCATATCGAAGTTATTCCATAAAATCACACGTTAAGATTGGAATAGTGTTCTCTGATTTTATCAAGAAATATTATTATTCTTTAAAAAAATAATTTGTTGAAAATATTAGCCGCAATTGATTTTTTACCTGAAAGTTTGAAAACTAGTAATTGCAAGTGATTTCTCGTCCGATCGTGTAAAAAATATTAACCGATATCGATTTTTTATCTTATAGTGTGAAAATTATTAATCCACAGTTGATGTTTTATTTGAAGATGTGAAAAATATTAATTGCATGTAATTTTTCATCTGAAACTGTAAAAATTATTAACCAAAATAATGGACTCAATAATTTTTCTATTGGATTGATTCTATTAAAACCATATCTCATTTAATTGGTTGATTCTTTGTTTTCACAATTTTTATCGGTTTTGTAAGTGTTTTATATAGTTATAATCATGCTGATATTCAAAGCATTCTAATCTTTTTTTCTTTTTCTTCGAGATAACAATAAAAATACAATATTTTGTTGGTGTCTTCAATACCAATTCGATATTCGATTTCCATGAAGACATTAATATCTTTATAATATTATAATATACATCATTTCTAGAATTGGAATAATACCGGAATCGATATATCATAGAAAATCAGAAGAATAGGAATATTCTTTTCATCGTTTAATTCGAGGCACGATTGGTTAAAAAAAAAATGAGGTTAGATAATCAACGTATCAAATTTTCGATTCGAATAATCATAAAAAAATAAATATGTAGGAAGTAAACTATTAATAAATATAGTATCAGCTCTGTATTATTAAACTAAAATAAAATATGATATGTTTGTATTTGCAAAATAATGTAAAATGGACAACAATATAAAGAGCCAATACATTAAGAAATAAAAAAAAAATTCGGAAAATTCTATAGCATTTACCTAAATAAAATAATTATAAATAAACCCAATGAAAAATGACTATGCGTAATATAACTTCAATATACGTGTCCTCATTACACCATCTCTTTATACGTAGTAAATAACATAATTCCTTCAAATATCAAACCGATAGCAATTCATTTTCTATTGATTCGCGATAAGGTAATAATCTACTTTATAAAGGTAACATAAATATCTATTTTACCTGCGAAATTGACTGATGGTAAGGAAAGAATCCTTTTCGTCGGTAAAATTACCTATTGGTAAAGACGAAACAATATCAATCATCAATAATAAGATAGTGTAACCTATAGATAGTAATACCTACCGATGAGTCTATAGATATATATCCTCAAATTATATCTAACGATAAGAAATAACACATTTTGATTGAATAATTTTTAAGCATATATAAACAATTATACAAAAAAAAAATTTTTTTTGACTCATGTTATTTCATTTAAAATACCATTGCATGTTTTACAACATTTCAATAATACAATTTAAGGAAATCAGAATTTTTTAAATACACAAAACTCATGGGACAAATATTTGTTATATTGCTGAAACTTATTCTTATATATATATATATATATATATATATATATATATTTTTTTTTTTTTGATTAACACAGACAAGAATTGGAGAAGATAACGAAAAATATTACAAAAATATTACAAAGGGCTATATTTCGATTGCAATGTAATTCCAAGGACGACACGAATTATATATAAAGAACATTCCTTTAAGATGCTACAAATTTTATTAGATCGTATTCAATGGATCATAAATATATCTTTTTATATACTTAATAAATAAAAAAATAAATATATATATATATATATATATATATATATATATTTGTATATATATTTATATAAAATAAAAAAAAAAATTTCTAAAAGAACAGATATAAAATAACATTTAAAACAACATATAATGTCCACTTATTTACAAGAAATAATGAAGAAATATTTCGAAACAATTACTTGCTATAAAATAAGTTGTATATTTTTGTTATTATATTTGTGCCAACTATCATACTTACGTTTATAGTAATCAATATTGGCTGATGTTAAGGAGAAAATAATTGTCACTTTACGAGGAATCTTTTTTTATATATCCAATAGACACTATAAAATAATAGTTACATCTCTCCCATGTCTTCCCTTTGAAAAGTAAAATCATACTGAGAGAGAATGAAATGGTGAAGTGCCTGCATTTGCAACGCGCATGTCCATCGTAGAAGGAAGAAAATAATCGACCATGGAAGGAGTAAATTACAAATAATAACTTAACAGTTACAAAGAAACATCTATTTAGTTATACACGCACAATTAGACTAAGAGGCGAAAAACCTACGATAGGCAATAAATATTACATGAATTTTTGCTGCGGAAAAAAAAATTTCCGCCCGTTCGAGACAATTTTTAGAAATGCAGGCTTACATCTGTTATTTTAAAAATTCATTTAAAAGGGGTATTTAGAATACTTGATGTAGATAACGGCATGGGTTAGAAGCCAATAGAAATTAATACGTTGTATGAGTTACCAATATGTTTCTGGAAGACGAGAAGTATTTCGTAAACGAGTACTATACTTATAATATTCTATTCTTTAAATTAATTGGCATTTCGCTTTATAAAACATCTTCGTGTCAAATAATTCACATTTGTTTTTTCAAACTTATTATAGCAACAGCATCATGTTTACAGGTACATCTCATTATGATACATAATTATAGTAACATATAATTAGAACGAATTAGCTCAAGATTGCTGAATGTACTTTAGATTTATATACTCATCTTGTCGGAACTGAAGATAGATCCTATCACGAAATTATTGGAAACGGCTTTGCCTTGTTTTATCTTTGCATTAACTTATTTCAACTTTTCATCGAAAGTTAAAATCGTTCGTATTCGGCGTAATTATTTTATTTAAATCAGAAATAAAAAAACATGCAAGGATCCAATATATCGTAATAATTTCAGATAAAGGAACTTCTTTTTCGTATTAAATCCGATTGGAATAATATGACGAACAAGTCTGAATTGATGATATTAAAAACATATGCTAATTCAAGCAGAATGTGTACAATAATAAACGCAAGTAAAAGGGAAAAAGAGAAAAAGAATATATATATATATATTATTAAAGTTATTTTATTAGTTTATTATAATTAAATTAAATTAACGTTCTATTGTTCCAGTTGCTTTTTATGTGTATATTACGATTCTAATGCTACCATCCGTGATACATGTTATTTTATATATCTTTGGTGTACTGGATGAAACCGAATTAATATTACCAATTTCTATTGATTACTTTTTGAAAAATCAAGCGAATTTCTATTTCGCACTATTCTACGAATACGCATGCTTAATCGTCTTAAGCACGATTGGAATAACACATTGTTCTATATTCGTTTCATTTATACAGCATACCTGCGCTCTTTTCAATATCGTCGCGTAAGTAATCATTTCCGACAATATATTATGAAATATATATATAAATATATATATATATATATATATATATATACATATACATATATACATATATATATATATACATATATATATACATATATATATACATATATATATATGTATATATATATATATATATATATATATATATATATATATATACATTCTTTTTTGATAACAAGTATCAAAATATATTAGCCAGTCGAATTTTTATTTTCTTTTCTTTATAATTTAAATCAATTTCTTTTTTTCACGTAGATGGAAGATAGAGAAAGGACATAAAAGGAATTTGCATAATTTCTATCGTACATACAATTTTATCAATTATAAGGAAGAGTATGAGTGGATTATCGATATCATAAAATCCTACGACAATGTCATCGAGTTTGTAACGAATTTCACAAAACTGTATTCTACTTAATTTATTTGCACATATGCCAATTTTTAATAATAATAATATTGCATGTCTTTCTTCAATTTCCTTAAAATTACTCTATTGTTTTTATTTCATTTCGCTCTTTAAGGTTCGTCGATTTTGTAAAACTTTATCATGGGAAAATTTGTCTTTTCGAGGCGATATTCACAATGCTTTTGATTATCTTAAATTATATTTACGTAAGTAATATGGATTTTAGGTTGAAGAAAATAATAAAAAAAAGAGAGAAATACTTTTCTTTCAGAATTTCTATAATTGTAATAAAGTAAGCCCATGAACATTCTTTTTTAGTTATTTCAGATTCTTTCCTTTACTATTAATATAAGCGAAGTATTACAAAAGACTAATTATATCTTTGGATCTATGTTCGTAATATACATTTATCATTACCTTGGTCAAAAATTAATAGATCATCACTCCGAAATATATATAAAATTGTTGGTATTACACTAAATTTACTTTAATTAGATGACTAATTCTTTAAAATGTAACTGGTGAATTAATCTTTATAGGTGCCAAATTCCATTTTACACGTTATCTTTGAAAACGCAAAAAATTTTACTATTTATGATAATGAAGAGCATGATGCCATGCAATCTTTCTATTAAAGGAGTGATCGTATTATCTCATTATCTTTTTGGCACGGTAAAATAAATTCTATAGACACTAACTATGATAATAAAGGATTTACTTATTAATCGAAATCTTTTATTTCAGTTCATGAAAACTTCATTTTCCTATGCCATGGTATTTTATAGGTCGATGTAAATTTTAATCGAATAAAGCTTCGGATTAAAAATATTAATTGATTTCGCTCCGTACGAAAGGAGTAATTTTTGTTTTGTAATAAGAGAATAGTAAAGAAAATAATAGAAAAAGGGATTTTTCTGAATAGAAAATATTTATTGTGTTATTTAATTTTTTTAATAAATACTAAATATTAGTATGATTAACACTATTCATTATACACTTTCATCTTTCGTTAATTTTTCGATCTATAAAAAATAATAAGTAATTCACAAATAACGCTTAATTCAATTTTCAACTCTATTAGTATAATGTATTGACCCTTAGAAGAAAAGTTTTTGCGATCGTATCAAAAGATAAATGCACTTTAGGCATCCTCCAAATAATTTTTCGAAGAATGATACTTTAACCATAAATCCATTTTCACCGATTAGAAAAAGAATTTGACAATCGTAAAATATATTGCATATATTGCATAGGTGTAAATTTTTCAAAATTTTCGATTGATGATATCATCGAAGTTCCTTTTTTTTACTTTCCTATTCAAACGTTCTTTTAATTAGATTTTACTATTTACCGGATAATTTTTTTTATCTCAATCCCCAACATTCAACGTTAACGCGATGATCCACGAGCATTTTTAAAAATAATTAATCCCTTACGCATCGTTTATAGTTGAATATACATAGTTCAGTATATATTATATATTATATATACTATATAGTGTATTTTATTATTTTTTATTTATTTTTTTAATCAGACTTTATTAGAGATTATTATTATTATTTATTACTTTTTACATTAGATTTTATAAAACAGATTCGACCGCAGTATTTCAAATAAATATTCATATTATTTATAAGATAAAATATTATCACGTGAAATATCATATGCTATAACGGTCAACGAATTATTTATATCTAACAAACCTTTTTAACGAATATTTATATTAAAAAGAAAAAAAAAATAAATAAGAATAATCTATAAAACTGAAAAAGTATTAAAAAAAAAAACTATGAATCGAATGAACAAATTTGTTTTATATTCGAATGATCACGCTGATAACGAACGTTTTCAATCATAAAAATATATTATTCGTTGCAGCTCTACTGTCCGTGATAATTAATTATTCCTGATACTCAATTACCCATGTAGAATGCTATAGAATTATAATGCTATTATGTTCTAGAATATTAACGAAATGATCGTTGGGCATAATTCATGTGAATAAAATATGAAGAACAAGCAATGACGAGATTGCCATATATAAATGTTTGTGTGCACGCGCACGCGAGTGAGTGTTATATATCTTTTATTGATTATGGGAGGTAATAAACGAAAATATGTTTCTCTGTGAACAAAGAAACAACAATTTACGTTTATTATTTACACTGTTTAAATTTTATACTACTTCTCTTGTCTACGTTCTATTTCTTACTGCCCGTTTTTCTCCCAAATTTTAATGGCTCGATTTGTAAGAAACAAAAGAATTTGTAGATAACAAAAGACAATGGAAGGGCGGGACATGAGACGCACGGCAAATCTACCTGAAGAAAGTATACTTTCTTTACATATATATATATTGGATTGTACGGAAAGTAATTTCGTTTTTTCCCCGACAGAGGATTTAATTGTATTTTTTGCACCCAACTTCACATTTAAACCGCGTAATCATTATGTTTTGAGAGCTGATATAGCAAGGCTTGTGTGTGAAAAAGTCCAATTGATTCTACGCAGTAGTTTTTGGTTGGTGCCCTTTTAAATATGGAGACCAATAAGCAGCATTTTCGTCATATTTTACTTTTTTACCATAGAAATGGTAAAAATGCTGTTCAAGCCAGAAAGAAATTAACGATGTGTATGGAGAAAATGTATTGACAGTATGCCAGTGCCAGAACTGGCTTGCAAAATATATTACTTTTTTACTTTTTACTATATATTTTACTTTTTTACTATAGAAAAGGTAAAAATGCTGTTCAAGCCAGAATGAAATTAACGATGTGTATGGAGTAAATGTATTGACAGTATGCCAATGACAGAACTGGTTTGCAAAATTTCAATCCGGCAATTTTGATGTCGAAGATGCACCACGTTCTGGAAGGCCGATTGAAGCTGACAAAGACACGATAAAAGCATTAGTTGATGCAAATTGGCGAATAACAACGCGTAAGATCGGTGAGAGGTTGAATTTATCAAATTCAACTGTTTATGATCACTTGAAAGGCCTGGGTTTAATCTCGAAACTCGGTATATGGGTTGCCCATGTTCTCACGGAGAGAAATTTGTGTCGTCGCGTTGACGTCTGTGATTCGCTTCTCAAACGTCACGAAAATGATCCATTTTTGAAGCGCATCATTAATGGGAATGAAAAATGGGTTGTATATAACAATGTCAAACGCAAGAGATCATGGAGCAAAAAAGATGAACCAGCTCAAAGTATTTCCAAAGTCAATATCCATCAAAAAAAGGTGATGCTGTCTGTTTGGTGGGATTTTGAAGGAATCGTTTTTTTTTTTATATTTTACCGGATAACACAACAATTAATTCGGAAGTCTACTGTCATCAGCTGGACAAACTGAATGATGCAATTCAACAGAAAAGGCCAGAATTAATCAACAGAAAAGGTGTAGTGTTTCTCCAAGATAATGCGAGACCTCATACAAGTTTGGTCACTCGCCTAAAGCTTTTACAGCATGAATGGGATACAATGCCACACCCACCATATTCTCCAGATCTGGTAGCTTCGGATTATTATTTGTTCCGGTCACTGTAAAATTTTTTAGACGGTAAAACCTTCACTTCAAATGAGGAGGTCAAAAACCACCTCGATCAGTTTTTTGGCAGCGAAGACCAAAAATTTTATGAGCGTAGAATCATGCTGCTACCAGAAAGATGGTAAAAGATATTGGACCAGAATGGCCAATATATAATTTAATAAAATATTTGTTCATTATACGAAAATTGTCTTTCATTTTAACAAAAAAAAAAAAAAAAAAAAAAAAAAAAAAAAAAAAAAAACGAAATTACTTTCCGAACAACCTAATATATATATATATATATATATATGATGAAAGTTTGGAGTCACCGCATTATTACAAGGAAAAAAAAAAAAAAAAAAAAAAAAAAAAAAAAAAATTTCCAAATTCCTTTAAACCTTTCCGTAGATTAAATAAAAATAAATGGCAATAACGTATCTTCACTTGAAATCAAATAACGAAGATATGTTCGCAAAAAGTTTCATTAAAAACGAAGTTTTCAGAGATCAAAATTCGTAGTTTTATACAAAAGATACCAAACACATATAAGTCTTATCTATTTATTTTCAATATTATTTTTCCGCAATATCAACGAGACGGAAAATTTAATAGAATGAAATAGAAAATGATTGATATAAAATAAATTACGTTAAGATCATTTCGAAGTGATTATTATTGTTAATGTTATTCACTATAATATATGATCGTATTAAATTTTCTTTTTTTTCTTTTTCTTTTTTCCTTTTTTTTTTTATATATATATATGATACAAGACAAAAGAAATATAATTTCTAACTGGAAATGCTCCCCCATCATGTTGTCTTTATCTCGTTAATATTATTTTCAATGATTAAATCGATAGGATTATTAGTAATAAGTTTCAAAGAAAAATCAATTAATTTACTTCGTATGTTTTTAATTACACTCGAGATTTCGATATTTATATATGTAAATTGATAAATTATTTATAACTAAATTGATTGATAATTAAGAAACAAAAACAAAAAAAAGAGACCGATCAGATAATAATTCTAATAATAATACTAATAATAATTCTAGTAAAATAATCTAAAAAAAATAATAAATAAACATAATAATAAAAAAAAATAAATAAAAATAATAAATAAACATAATAATAAAAATACATAATAATTTTATAATAAATATAAATATATTTATTTAATATTTAATAATAATATAATAACATATAATAATATATAATAATCAATATAAAATATATTTGTAATATAAGAATATATGATAATTCAATTCAATTATATATATACAGTATTCTATTTTTTTAAATAGATGTTTATATTGTACTTCACTTTTACAAGAAATTTCCATTCTTTCCAGCATATTTCTTATTCTTGCATTGAACTGTAAAGACAGATACAAACAATTGGTCTCATCCCATCTTTAATCCTATCGATATACCCAATTGTATGCAACGATTTATGACTCGAAATTAAAAAAGTAAAAATTGATATTTTTTTAGGAATTTTGAAAAATTGGGACTATTGCATTCGATCGCATTCCAAAGAGAAAAATAAAAGAAAACAAAAGAATGAAGATTTTATAGTGATTACAACGATATAGACGTTAAACCCGACGCTCAATTATTGAACTTTTTATTTCATACTAATTTTCATTTCCTTCCTGTAAATGTCAAAGTGCAATATGATCGTAATATATTGTCTTTCAAAAATATGGATTTAGTAAGGTTTTGATCGTTTAAAATGAAAACATACAAAAGATCAAAATTAAGCCTTCTTTTTTTTCATTTATTTTACTTTTTACAAGTAAGTAATTTAATAAATAACAAAAGAAAAAGAAAATCAAATATCAACATCCATATGAAATTTTATGAAAAAAAAAAATGCATTTTTCCCCATATTAATTGTATCTATCCCATAAATGATCTCATTTATTATGAATGCATTGAATAAAACAGATTTTTGATTCTTTTATTTTGGCAAAACGTATCAATTACGATTTTCTTTTTTTCGGTTGTCATAATTGATGTCGCTGTGTTAATTTTACGCATAGTCAATAATTACAAATAGTCTCAAAATTATAGCCCATGTTATAGTTAAAAGAACAGAGACAATAATAAGTTTCAATGTTTGATGAATCCAGTAAAGCCTTGAAAATTCAACAAAAAAATGTATCATTCGAAGATCATTGTCACAGATAAATAATGAAGTTAAATAAAAGATAAGAAAGAAAATACCTTCGCCATTTTATACGAGCTTGTGGAAGAGTTTCAATGGGATCCTTCATGACGTATAATCTTATCCCTAATATATATTTTTCAAAAAAAGTATCCCATATTAGTTCCTTTATGTCACAGAAAAACAATTGGCGATCTTCCACTGTTAATTTTTTTAACAGTTCCTCCCATCTTTCATTTGTTAACTGCCATTCGGTTGTAGTAAAAACATTAATTACGTCCGAAAATTGGTGAATTTTGTTATATATTTTAAGTAACCTTGAATGAAAATGTAAATTTATTGAGAATTCCATGTATGATTTGACTGTAATGGAATGGATACGACGTGCGTAGGAAAATATTGGATTGTTCGAAAAATAATTTCGTTTTTTTCCCGACAGAGAATTTAATTGTATTTTTTGCACCCAATTTCACATTTAAGCCGCGTAATCATTATGTTTTAACAGCTGATATAGCAAGGCTTGTGTGTGAAAAAGTCCAATTGATTCTACGCAGTAGTTTTTGGTTGGTGCCCTTTTAAATATGGAGACCAATAAGCAGCATTCTCGTCATATTTTGCTTTTTTACTATAGAAAAGGTAAAAATGCTGTTTAAGCCAGAAAGAAATTAACGATGTGTATGGAGAAAATGTGTTGACAGTATGCCAGTGCCAGAATTAGTTTGCAAAATTTCAATCCGGCAATTTTGATGTCGAAGATGCACCACGTTCTGGAAGGCCGATTGAAGCTGACAAAGACACGATAAAAGCATTACTTGATGGAAATTGGCGAATAACAACGCGTAAGATCGGTGAAAGGTTGAATTTATCAAATTTAATTGTTTATGACCACTTGAAAGGCCTGGGTTTAACATCGTAGCTCGGTATATGGGTTCCCCATGTTCTCACGGAGAGAAATTTGTGTCGTCGCGTTGACGTCTGTGATTCGCTTCTCAAACGTCACGAAAATGATCCATTTTTGAAGCGCATCATTAATGGGAATGAAAAATGGGTTGTATATAACAATGTCAAACGCAAGAGATCATGGAGCAAAAAAGATGAACCAGCTCAGAGCATTTCCAAAGCCAATATCCATCAAAAAAAGGTGATGCTGTCTGTTTGGTCTTTTAAGATTTATCTCTGTCTTTTGGGATTTTAAAGGAATTGTTTTTTTTTTTTTAGATTTTACCGGATAACACAACAATTAATTCGGAAGTCTACTGTCATCAGCTGGACAAACTGAATGATGCAATTCAACAGAAAAGGCCAGAATTAATCAACAGAAAAGGTGTAGTGTTCCTCCAAGATAATGCGAGACCTCATACAAGTTTGGTCACTCGCCTAAAGCTTTTGCAGCTTGTATGGGATACAATGCCACACTCACCATATTCTCCAGGTCTGACACCTTCGGATTATTATTTGTTCCGGTCACTGTTTTTTTAGATGCTGACAATTTTCCGGTCACAATTTTTTAGACGGTAAAACCTTCACTTCAAATGAGGAGGTCAAGAACCACCTCGATCAGTTTTTTGGCAGCAAAGATCAAAAATTTTATGAGCGTGAAATCATGCTACTACCAGAAAGATGGTAAAAGATATTGAACCAGAATGGCCAATATATAATTAAATAAAATATTTGTTCATTATACGAAAAGTGTCTTTCATTTTCTCAAAAAAAAAAAAAAAAAAAAGGGAAAAGAAAAAAAAACGAAATTATTTTCCGAACAATTATTTCCATTAGAATATAGATCAATGTATTAGAAGATTGTTCTTGTAAGTTTTTGTTTTTGTTTTGTTTTGTTTTGTTTTGAAACACGGCATTTTATAAAAGTGAATTATAAACAAAAATTACTACAGAAAGAAAAATAATAAAGATCTTCGATACAAGGCAATACAGAATAGTGCTAAAGATAACATTATTAAATGTTATAAAAAATAAAAAGACATGGAATTGTCGCGTAAATAAAGCATTTGATCGATAAAAATCGAAAATTTGATCGAAAAATTTGATCGATATTTTGATCGGTAGAAGAGATAGATCGATAGAGAGTATCTTGAGAAATCAATTTAATTTTTTTTTACCTTGAATTTACGGAAACTTATAGGTTGACAAGATGGAGATCAATTCATGAATATAATAAATGGATTAGATTATATGCAGATTTTAGACTAAAACAGAATTGAGATGACATTAGGAGAGTTGCATTAACCCTAGTTACGTACACCTCAAAATAATTTCAAATTGTACACTTGAGATGCGTTATAAAGCCAGGCACTTTCAACATCATTTCACTGACATTCATACGGAATGAATAATTTGACTTAAAAAAAAAAAAAAAAAAAAAAAAAACTATATATTCTTTCAAGTCTTAGAAACAATATAATTAGTAGATTCGAAGATGCATTTTCAATTTTGTCATTAAAAAAAAAAAAATTCATGAATCATATAATGATGCAAATTGTTTTAATTCAGATAGAAATTGATCTCGGGATCAATTAGGATTAAATCAGTTTAAGGATTAACCAAGCAATCTTGGTCAAAAAGGAATATCAATCGCATGAAATTTTTCTTTTAAAAAATAAAATGAGAGAGAGAGAGAGAGAGAGAGAGAGAGAGAGAGAGAGAAGCTTACCTTGGCTGTTTACCGATACACAAAGCGAACGTATCCACAATAAGAGCTGGTAATAAATGTAGAAAGTACATGTAAAAGATATAAACCAACCGATGTTTTATATTTCTAAAGCTATAATACCAAATTGCTTTTGCAGTAGGAAATTGCAATCCATATTTGACAGCCTTGTCTTTTAAATCGTCATAAGTTATTGGATTATCCTTAGACACATAATTGTATATAGGAATGTCGTTCAATCTGAAATATTATTTATTCGATTAAATATAAAAAAAAAAAAAACAAAAAAAAACAAAAAAAAAACGAAACACACGGATTCGCTAATTTTCAAATAAAAATTATTTTATTGTACCTTTGATTATATGCAATGTCCCAGGCACTAGCGATTAAACCGTTGATCACCATATCGCCCGGTACTAAACTAATTTTTATTGAACCATCACAATGTATTACTCGCATTAATCCAAGTCCAGCGCTTAATCCAATTCCGATTGGTCCGTATATATTATCAACCCATCCTTGAATGGGTTCTCGATAAGTTGATATTACTGGAAATTAATTGACATCAATTGACATACATCGTTTTTTTTTTTTTTTTTTTTTTTTTTTTTTTTTTTCTTTTTTTTTTTTTTTTACAAGAATTACTACATTATTTATTTTACGTTAATATTTACCAACTGCTGGACGAAATATTCCAATTGGTATTATCCCAATATTCTTTTTCACGACATTCTCGGCAACAGCTTTCGTGTACACGTAAGAATTCGGACATATACCGAGTAATCTAATGTCAAATAAAGTTTATTGTTAATGCATATTTATTATTCGTTAATTATTAAATGTATATTTATTAATTAACACAGTAAATTAATTCGTAGGATGTTCAATTGGATGCCGCATGTAATTTCTAAAATATCCATAGCACATCCATTCTGCACTTCTCAAAATAATTTTAAATTGTTTACTTGCGGGATGCACTTTGAACAGCCGTCAATTATACAAAATGAATAATTCGGAAATAATATAATTACTAGATTTGTAAACGCATTTTTAATTCAATCATTATAAAAAAAAAAAATTCATTTGAATCATGCAGTGCGCAAATTGTTTTAATTGAGGTCAAAATCGATCAGTGGTATCCTACATCACACAGGCACAACTACAGGATTAAATGTGTGCGAGTATAAAAAAAATATTACTTCTTGATATGATACTTATAATCATTTATTGCTAACAAAACTCAACAAACAAAAAAACAAAAAAAATAAGTTAAATGTTTGATGAAAAATTATTGGAAATATTAAAATTGAAATATCTGTTTAAATTCTATACGGATTATAAATAAATATTTTTTTTTTTTTTTTTTTTTTTTTTTTTTTTAACGACTATAACGAATTTACTGTGATCAAAAACTTTTTAATAACATTTTTTGCAGATTTGTCTTACGTAATAATTTTACGTAGTATCTAATAATAACGAGAAATATAAAAATGTATTAACAAATTAAGAAACAATACCACGGATATGTTTAATATGTTTAGCAATAAAATTTAATAAATTTAAATGAAAATTGAACAAACAGATTAACAATTAAAATTTAATATTTTAATAAAAATATCCTTTATTAAGATATCCGACAAAAATATTTATGTAACGAAACTTTGTAAAATCTGCAAATAAAACTACTTTACGTTTCTTATTTTCTTTTTTCGGACTTTCTATCTACTATCAATCTAGTTTTTTGAATCAAATCTAATATTCCTTGCAGATACTTTAAAGTTGTAGACATTTTTTTTTTCTCTATATAATGCATTCTGTTGCTATCTGACAAATTTTACGAAGGTATCTTTCCTAGAGTAATATGTACTAATTTTAAAATGGCGTCAATTCAATTTAAAGATTATGAAATAAAGTGGAACTACGTTACGGATACATAAGTTAAAAATTTTTAAATGATTTACGACCACGTTATCGATATTTAATCTGAAGATTTAGAAATTCATTCTGAAATTCAACCTAATACTCAATCTGATGATATTTAAACGATATAAACAACTACGTTACTGATTTCAATTTAAATATTTTAAAACGACGTAGAATTATGATATCAATATTCAACCTAAAGATTTTCAAACGATGTTAAACTACATTCTTTATATTCAATCTAAAGATTTTGAAATGATGTAAAACTACATTCATTATATACAACTTAAAGATTTTTAAATGACGTAAGACTAAGTTATTAGTATTGGGTTGTTCGGAAAGTAATTTCGTTTTTTCCCGACAAAGAATTTAATGGTATTCTTTTTCACACTTAAGTCGCATAATCATTATATGTTTTGAGAGCTGATATAGCAAGGCTTGTGTGTGAAAAAGTCCAATTGATTCTACGCAGTAGTTTTTGGTTGGTGCCCTTTTAAATATGGAGATCAATAAGCAGCATTTTCGTCATATTTTACTTTTTTACTATAGAAAAGGTAAAAATGCTGTTCAAGCCAGAAAAAAATTAACGATGTGTATGGAGAAAATGTATTGACAGTATGCCAGTGCCAGAACTGGTTTGCAAAATTTCAATCCGGCAATTTTAATGTCGAAGATGCACCACGTTCTGGAAGGCCGATTGAAGCTGATAAAGACACGATAAAGGCATTAGTTGATGCAAATTGGCGAATAACAACGCGTAAGATCGGTGAGAGGTTGAATTTATCAAATTTAATTGTTTATGACCACTTGAAAGGCCTGGGTTTAACCTCGAAACTCGGTATATGGGTACCCCATGTTCTCACGGAGAGAAATTTGTGTCGTCACGTTGACGTCTGTGATTCGCTTCTCAAACGTCACGAAAATGATCCATTTTTGAAGCGCATCACTACGGGGGACGAAAAATAGGTTGTATATAACAATGTCAAACGCAAGAAATCATGAAGCAAAAAAGATGAACCGGCTCAAAGCATTTCCAAAGCCAATATCCATCAAAAAAAGATGATGCTGTCTGTTTGGTCTTTTAAAATTTATCTCTGTCTTTTGGGATTTTAAAGGAATTGTTTTTTTTTAGATTTTACCGGATAACACAACAATTAATTCGGAAGTCTACTGTCATCAGCTGGACAAAATGAATGATGCACTTCAACAGAAAAGGCCAGAATTAATCAATAGAAAAGGTGTAGTGTTTCTCCAAGATAATGCGAGACCTCATACAAATTCGGTCACTCGCCTAAAGCTTTTGCAGCTTGAATGGGATACAATGCCACACCCACCATATTCCCCAGATCTGACACCTTCGGATTATTATTTGTTCCGGTCACTGCAAAATTTTTTAGACGATAAAACCTTCACTTCAAATGAGGAGGTCAAGAACCACCTCGATCAGTTTTTTGCCAGCAAAGACCAAAAATTTTATGAGCGTGGAATCATGCTACTACCAGAAAGATGGTAAAAGATATTGGACCAGAATGGCCAATATATAATTTAATAAAATATTTGTTCATTATATGAAAATTGTCTTTCATTTTCACAAAAAAAGAAAAAAAAAAAAAGACGGAATTACTTTCCGAACAACCCATTATTTAACTTAAATATTTTTAAATAACGTAAGACTATTTATCGATATTGAATTTAAAAATTTTGAAAAGATTTTCAAATGACTATCGATGCTGATATTATTGATTATTTCTAAATAAACTTTTGCGTGAAATGATTTATATGTTTGAAAATAAACATACCGCGGTGTAATTTCATCGAGTAATTTTTCATTGATGCTGTCAACCAAATTTAACAATTTATCAGAATCCATCGGTGGTTCGTAAAATTTCTCTTCAATCAAACTCTCCATACAATTGGCATAAATAGATGACACATGAACGAAACTCTGAAATATCAAAGATATCGAAGATTTATTAAAGTCAAATATTATCTTGAAATATCCTGATGTTCATCAATATATACAGTATGTCTCAATAATCCTGTTACAAAGCAATAACTCTGTTACTTTGATACGAGAAAATGACGAATAAATGAATCATTTTCGATTCATATGAGTCATGCATTACTATGATCCAATGTTTTTTAATTCAAGGTTATTCTTTTTTTCGTCGTGGTTTCAGTTTCATTTTTTTTTTCATTTTTTTTCTTTTTTTTTTTTTTTTTTTTTGATAGGTCTACAACATATTCTATCATAGCAACATATTCTATCAAGATAATGTATTTTCTCGTATCGTTAAAAGTAACGTAGAGTTACTTAAAATTTTATGAAAAAAATTATAATACTTCAAAAGATCGATAGAACATATATGAATAGATAAATATATTACGCTATTTTTTTTCTGTTGTTCAGAAAATTCATTTCAAGATGATTGAAAATCGATTGCCGAAAATACGGCTATTTTTTTTTTCAATTTCATATTCAAATTAGAAAAATGATAATGAATAGGAAAGAAATGTTTTCAAAGAAAAGGATTATCTATTTTTAATCGGTACTATCGTTTGATATAAGATCTGCGAATTATTTTTGTAATTAGAAAAATAGTTATAAATAGAAAAATGTTAATAATCTTGTTTTGTTTTCTTTTTCATTCTAAAAATATATTTTCATTAGTGTGAAATCATTATGATTAATCAATGGAAATAACTATGAAAATATATAGTATAATATTTCCTTATTTTATTTTAATAGAAATTTTTTAATAGAAAATCTTTTAATAGAAAAACAAATTTCTTGTTGTATTAATGAAATCGTTTTCTTATCATTGTGTCAAACGTACGTCACATGTCAATTATTTTTTTTAATATTTCTTTTATTTTTTTTTTTTTTTTTAACATTTATAAAAATAAATTAATTTAATCATAATCACATGGTAAACACTATATAGTGTGGTAAAGAAAAACTGAGATAACTATAAAATGTAACTAATATTTATTTATTAGAAATATTTATTTCTAATGTAATCATTGAATTTTTGTTGTATTTTCTAATGGAGATGTTCTAATCCCAATAATGCCAACGATTCAATAAGCTTCTTATATTTATATATACATATATATATATATATATATTGATAACTTTGAAAACACATATATATTCAGTATGAATTGTATGAATTATTTCACATGATGAGGAAATCCTTAAGAAAAACGACAAAAAATTATGATAATACGAGAAATAAAAAAAATGTTAAAATGTATCACACGATAAATTTCTGTATTAATATATTCTCATTTTTTTTTTTTTTGTTTTTTTGTTTACTCATAATTTGTGTCTAATTATGAAAGTCAACATAATATTTAATGTGTCATTTTTTTTCTTTCTCTTTTCTTCTTCTTTTTTTTCTTTTTTTTTTGTTTTTTTTTTTATACAGTAGTGATTATTTACAATGAAAATCGTATCTCGTAAAACATTTGTATTATGGATTGTTTATCGGATTGCAAATGTCGATATAAATATACAAATAATATAAATTAAAAAAAAAAAAAAAAAAAAAAAAAAGAAAAAAAGAAGAATAATATTGATATTTGATCTCTCGAAAAGATCGTAAATAAAAGAAAAGAGAAAAATTGGATATTTCAGTGCTTTTTTTAATTGACTCAAAATGATGGAAATTATTTTGGAAAAATTTTCTTTTAATATCAATCAGTCGCATAACATATTAGCTCGAACATTTATAAAACGAACACTCTGTATATGATGAATATCTTCTATATTATTTATTATGTCTTCTATATTATATATTTTGTATTTAAATTTGTATTTAAATTTAAAGAAATATAAAAAATAATATTATAAAAAAAATATAAATAAACAATATAAATAAAGAAAAAAAAAAGAAATTAAAAGAAAAAAATAATTAAAAAAAAAAATATGCTATTTCATAATTAAATAAACTACCGATTAAGATTTCACGTAAAAAAGGAGAATATGACAAAAAAAAAAAAATAAATAAATAAATTCTTTCTAAAAATCATTAATATTCTTGTTTATATTCTTGTTTATAATATCCGATTAAATGAACAATCGATAAATCTTTTAACAAACGATAGTCTGAATAAAACGAAGTAACTTTTATCGAAAAAAACATTTTCCGGCGACCATTTTTCTTTTACGGTTTGTCGATAATTAAAACAAACAAGTCGAAAAAATTGTCGAATTTTCGAGTTTTAATTTTGTTACACTCTTGGAATGAATTTGAAGGGCGAAGTGAAAAAAAATAAATAAATAAAAAGATAATAAAAAAATTGAAAAGAAAAAGGAAAATAAAAATATTGGAGTGAATTTGAAGGAAGAAGTGGAAAAAAAAATAAAATAAAAAGATAATAAAAAAGATTGAAAAGAAAAAAGAAAAAAGAAAAAGGAAAATAAAACTAAAAAGATTGAAAAGAAAAAAGTAAAAAGAAAAGAAGAAAAAAAAATAAAAAGAAAAGGTAGAGATTAAAAAAAAAAATATATATATATATATATATATATATATATATATATATATATATTCATATATCCCTGAAAACATAATTTTTTGAATTTTTTGA
Organism: Vespa mandarinia; assembly: GCF_050613455.1. Taxonomy (NCBI): domain Eukaryota; kingdom Metazoa; phylum Arthropoda; class Insecta; order Hymenoptera; family Vespidae; genus Vespa; species Vespa mandarinia. The sequence continues at coordinate 2,443,387 of NC_140834.1, read as the reverse complement.
AATTCAAAATTCGTTTCTTTATGAAACGCATAGAAAATTTTTACCTTTAATTTCGGCATGTTCTTCGATAAGTTTATCAAATCCTTCAAACTTCGAACGTTGATAGCCGTCGCCAATTTTATTTTCTCATTAAATTTTACAGTTGCAGCAACATGAAAAATAATGGATACCTCTTTTATGAGTTCATCATTGTCGATTATCGATATACCAAGATTCGATAAGGTACAATCGCCTTCGATTGGGATTATCCGATTTCGAAATGTCGGTTCTTTCTCCTTAAGTTTTGAAAATAACTGACAAAAAAAGGAACCATAGACATAAAGAATTTTATATTCCATTATTGTCACACTTAAACACGTTGATATAATTATTAGGTTGGAAACTATGAAACGGGCATTGAATGAAAATAAATTACTAAACAAAAACGCCCGTTTCATAGTTTCCAACCTAATACTTATATACTATGTTGGAAACTATGAAACGGGCGTTGAATGAAAATAAATAACTAAACAATAACGCCCATTTCATAGTTTCCAACTTAATACTTATATATTAGGTTGGAAACTATGAAACGGGTGTTGAATGAAAATAAATTACTAAATAAAAACGCCCGTTTCATAGTTTCCAACCTGATACTTATATATTAGGTTGGAAACTATGAAACGGGCATTGAATGAAAATAAATTACTAAACAAAAACGTCCGTTTCATAGTTTCCAACCTAATATATATATTGCGCCAAGAAAAGTGACTCTTAGCACGATTTAAAATTCCTCAAATCGATAATTTCTTAATTAACATTTTTTTCTTCTTCTTTTTTTTTTTTTTTTTTTTTTTTTTTTTTTTTTTTTTTTTTTTTATATTAATTCAATATCTACTTAAATAACGAATTACTATTTCTTAGGTAAAATGAAAACATTAAGTTAATTCAGGATTAAGGCTGTTCATTATCCCTGATTTTTTAATTGTTCACGTCATCAATGAAAACAGGCGATAATTCTTGATCGATTTTCATGAAAAAGGTCTTATTTTAAAGACGAAGGTTTAATCTACCGTATATTGTTTATGAATTTTTGAAAAAACTTCTTATTTGTGCATAAATTATTCCCGAAAAATATCATTCTTTAACACGATCTTTTTTAAAGGAAATAAAGCTTTATAAATAAATAAATAAATAAATAAATATATATATATATAATATAATAAGTATTCGCTAATTATTTTGAACAAAAATAAAACTAACGAATCTATCGAATCTTCAAATTTAATCTAATCATGCACGATTATCTGAGTAAAAAGAAAATTCTTGTTACATTAAAAAAAAAAAGAAAAAAAAAAAAAAAAAAAAAGAAAATAAATCATTCTATTGCACGAACGAAGTCCGTTTTAACTTTTCATTTAGAAAAAAAAAAAGAAAAAAAAACAGAAAAACATTTTTATCGAACAATCTTAATGCGCAAAAAATATCGACATCCGATTATTTTTACATAAATTCTATCAAGTCAATTATTTTTATATAACTGATCTAATTTAAATTAAAAAAAATCTTTCGTCGTTAAAAGATTAATTGTAATCTTAACATTTAATTAATTGAGAATGATTAATTTGGACTGAAATGGGTTGTATTGGGGGATGGAAGATTATTCGATTTTTGATAAAGAGTTGATTGACCTTTTTTTTTCTAATAATCGATCGAAAGTAAAAAAAAAACTAATAAAAAAGAAAAAAGAAAAAGAAAAATAAAACTCACCACATTCCCGAACATCTCTTCCAAGCGCTGAGACACATCCTTCCCTTTTCTTGAACGTATCAATAAATAAATACACTTTATACCTGGACATCCTCTTAATAACTTTTCAATTAATAATTTTCCAAGAAATCCTGTCCCACCGGTTATTAATATGCTTTCTCCATGATAAAACGTTTGTATTGGTGTCAATTTTTTAAAATCTGCGTAAGACGAATCTTTGTCAATTGTCTTAAAACTATCTATGACACCATTATTATCCTGCTCGTTTCTTTCCCATAGCTTTTTCATCATTTGTACATTTCCATAGGTATCTACAAAGATAAATGTAAACTTTAGATAAAAGAAAAAAAGAAAAACTATTACAAATCTGGCTCAAACGTGATGATGTGATTGCCGAAATTGAGATCTACTTTGAGCCATAAAAAGAAATTGTTTAATAAAAAAGGCATCGAAAAGTTAGAAGAGCGTTGGAATGAATGTATCATTCCTAAAGGAGAGGAGTATGTTGACGAATAAAGTCTAAAAAAAAATTTTGTTTTTCCTAGCTAGACCAAAGACTTATTGAATGATGTGATATATATATTAGGTTGGAAACTATGAAACAGGCGTTGAATGAAAATAAATTACTAAACAAAAACGCCCGTTTCATAGTTTCCTAACCTAATACTTATATCACATCTCTCTCTATATATATATATATATATATGAAGAGAGAGAGAGAGAGAGAGAGAGAGAGAGAGAGAGAGAGAGAGAGAGAGAGAGAGAGAGAGAGAGAGAGAGAGAGAGAGAGAGAGAGAGAGAGTGAGAGAGAGAGAGACAAAGAGAGACAGAGAGAGACAGAGAGAGAGAGAGAGAGAGAGAGAGAGAGAGAGAGAGAGAGAGAAATAATTTCATACATGATGCGTCATTTATGATACGTATAAATGTCTATATGATACGTCTGTATGATACGTCATAAATGTCTATATGTATAATACGTATAAATGTCTATATGATATGTCTGTATGATACGTCATAAATGAGACGTATGAAGATCGATCGTGAAAATGATCGAAATTTATTTGCTTTAAATATAATATCAGACAGACATACGTATACTTATCCATTATTCGTTAATAAAATTATATTAATTATTATATTACAATCGTGTTAATAATTTAATTAGAAAGATTTAAAAGAACAAATAGCACTTGTCTAAATGTTTCATCTTAATTTATTCGCAGACGATTTTTTCCTCTCTCTTTTTTTTTTTTTTTTTTTTTTTTAATAAAAATTTTCAGCGACAATCGAGACAGTACATAAATAAGTCTTTATTACAGAAAAGTAGAGACTTTTTCTTAAACATAAGAAAACTTGCAGGTACACGGCCTTGGACCATTCTTATTATCTTCATAGCACTTCTTCCATTTTTTATTTCATTCCATTTGCATATACAATAGTATATGCAAATAATAATTCAATAATTTTGACGTATAATATTTTATTTATTTCCTTTGTCTTTTTCATTAATTTCTCTTTCTTTTTTATTATTTTTATTCTTTTTTCTTACACACACGTAAAAAAACACGAGTAAAAGAAATGCATTCGTATAGTAATAATGAATTAATCTAATTTTAAAACATAAAAATCCGATTTCACGATCAAAATAATATCTGATAAATAAGAGAGAGAGAGAGAGAGAGAGAGAGAGAGAGAGAGAGAGAGAGAGAGAGAGAGATCTACGTAATGATTTCTTTTTAATAACAAAAATCACTTACATTGCTAATAATAAGTGTCATAAAACATCATTCGAAATATATTAAACTCGATAATGTTTTCGACTTTAATTGTTATCATCATATTGGCTTGTTCGGAAAGTAATTTCGTTTTTTCCCGACAGAAGATTTAATTGTATTTTTTTGCACTCAACTTCACACTTAAGCCGCATAATCATTATATGTTTTCAGAGCTGATATAGGAAGGCTTGTGTGTGAAAAAGTCCAACTGATTCTACGCAATAGTTTTTGGTTGGTGCCCTTTTAAATATGGAGACCAATAAGCAGCATTTTCGTCATATTTTACTGTTTTACAATAGAAAAGGTAAAAATGCTATTCAAGCCAGAAAGAAATTAACGATGTGTATGGAGAAAATGTATTGACAGTATGCCAGTGCCAGAAATGGTTTGCAGAAATTTCGATCGAACAATTTTAATGTCGAAGATGCACCACGTTCTGAAAGGCCGATTGAAGCTGATAAAGACACGATAAAGGCATTAGTTGATGCAAATTGGCGAATAACAACGCGTAAGATCGGTGAGAGGTTCAATTTATCAAATTTAATTGTTTATGACCACTTGAAAGGCCTGGGTTTAACCTCGAAGCTCGGTATATGGGTTCCCCATGTTCTCACGGAGAGAAATTTGTGTCGTCGCGTTGACGTCTGTGATTCGCTTCTCAAACGTAACGAAAATGATCCATTTTTGAAGCGCATCATTACTGGGGACGAAAAATGGATTGTATATAACAATGTCAAACGCAAGAAATCATGAGGGAAAAAAGATGTACCGGCTCAAAGCATTTCCAAAGCCAATATCCATCAAAAAAGGTGATGCTGTCTGTTTCGTGGGATTTTAAAGGAATCGTTTTTTTTTGAGATTTTTCCGGATAACACAATAATTAATTCGGAAGTCTACTGTCATCAGCTGGACAAACTGAATGATGCAATTCAACAGAAAAGGTATAGTGTTCCTCCAAGATAATGCGAGATCTCATACAAGTTTGGTCACTCACCAAAAGCTTTTATAACTTGAATGGGATATAATTCCACACCCACCATATTCTCTAGATCTGGCACCTTCGGATTATTATTTGTTCTGGTCAGTGCAAAATTTTTTAGACGGTAAAACCTTCACTTCAAATGAGGAGGTCAAAAACCACCTCGATTAGTTTTTTACCAGCAAAGACCAAAAATTTTATGAGCGTGGTATCATGTTACTATCAGAAAGATGGCAGAAGGTATTGGACCAGAATGGACAATATATAATTTAATAATATATTTGTTAATTATACGAAAATTGTCTTTCATTTTTACAAAAAAAAAAACGAATTTACTTTCCGAACAACCCATTAATTCACGTTAGAAATTTTATAATAAAGACGAAACATTCATACTCCTACATAACGTCAATTACATTTCTAATATTTTTATTGTTCGAATAGAAAATGAATATTCATTAAGCAAGTTTGTATAGATGTTCCGAATTATGATCGACTACAAGTAATTTCGTTGGAGTAAAGAAACTAACGTACATAATATAAGCGTAAAATGGATATATATGTATATATTGATCATAAGTTGATAAATATTCATTTTAAACTGAATATTTTTCTTCGACGACGGAACATAACAAATACATTTCAGACGAAGGACTGCATATAGCAACGCAATGCAAAGCAAAATGCATTATTTCAAACATTTAATATAAAAATATTAATCAATCGGACGATCACATAGGAAAACAAAGAGAACGGCGATAAAGATAGTTGAAAAAATAAAGGGAAAAATTAGAAACAATTTAAAATCTGATTATTAATCAAGATCAATTCTATTTTCAGGATTTAAGTAAGACATCCAATGAAAATGAAAAATTCTTTATTTAGTTCGTTAATATTCTTGATAATAATAATCGCGACCATTCAAAGTTTTGTTAATTATTAATTAATTCGAATGCAAATTCAATGGAACAAATTATGTAGATAAACAGAATGATCTGTGATTATATTTTCTTTTTCTCTTTCTTTTTTTAATATTAAATACCTCAATCATCGTAGGAAGCAAAGCGAATTGATAAATATTTAAAGGAAAAAAAAAAAAAAAAAAAAAAAAAAAAAAAACGTAAAATTAAAATCCATTTAAGATCTGGCTTATCAATTAAATTTAATTCAATGTAATTATTGATTAGATTTAAAATCTGCAAAATGAGATTGGTCTAATGGATATCCTTGAAAGATTTTTAATGAGTACATTGGATAGGAATATATTCATAATAAATAGAAAAATGTTTTGCCTCATTAGATAAATTTTTGCTTCATTAAATAATTTTTTGCTTCGTTTTTTAAATGTTTTCTTACGCAAACATTACGCAAGCACTTTTTTTATTTAAATTGTATGATAAAAAGTAAATCTTTTTTTTGTTTTTTTTTTGTTTTAAGAGCATAAGCTTCCCGAGCTCCTATTCTCCTTAACCCTGATTGGATTACGTAAACATTATAACGAAAAAAAAGGAAAAAAAAAAGAAAAAAAAACAGAAATTCTAACAAAGTACGAATCTTTATTTGTTGCTCAACGAACGTCAAAATTGAGGTATGATCTAGAGTATGGGTTTATCAAAGTTTTACTTCGGCTGGAACAAATTTTAAATTTCAAAATAAAAAAAAGAAAAAAAACAAGAAGAAGAAATAGTGTTATGAAAAAATACATTCAAATCGATAAAAAGTAAGACATAAGGAAAAAGTATTGTAATAATTTTGTAACATAATCGTTCTTTGTTTATGACAATAATCACTTTTTATTAACGCTCAATAATAATTAACGAAAATGATTAAATAAAAAAAAAAAAAAAAAAAAAAAAGAAATATTTGAAGTAGATGATTCGTTTGTTTGTTTTCTTTTATCATTGAACCTTCATCAATCAATTATGATCTCAATGTTTAAATTATTAATGCTTATTATCAAGAAAGTTTTTTTGCATATATATATATATATATATATATATATATATATATATATATATGTGTGTGTGCTTAAAAATAATGAAAACATTCGTCGAGCATATTCGTACAATTTCGAAAAAATCTGTGAAAATAATCGTTAATAAAAATCAATTAAGGAATTATTGTGATAAGAATCGTTGCTTTCGATATTATTCCTGTTATTAGATCAGTTCGTCATCTCTGTAAATTATTATTAAAAACTATCGTTTCGAATGATTTCTCGTGTGAAGATAAAAAGCATTAGATAAAAATCATATTGTAAAAAAAAATATCTCATTAATATATACACATAATCCGACATATAAAATACATTTACATTAACCTTATGTATATTTATATTAACATTCGACCTTTACGTTTTGATTCATAATCCCAATAAAAATAAAAATAAAAATAATGAGTTATTTATGAGTTATTTAGTTTTTTTATTATATTTTTTATGTTTCCTTCCGTTCTTAACTTATCTTCGTCCATTCAAATCCAGGAACGTTAATAGATTATTCCGATAATAATCAGAATCGAATGATTTCAAATCAATATGAATTAAAATGTCATACATCTACAATAATAAATTAAAAAAAAAAAAAAAAAAAGAAAAAAAAAAAAAAAAATGATAATGGCAATGAACAATGAAGGAGCAATGAAAAAGAAATTACATGAAAAAAAGTAATCTGATTTATAGACTGACATATTTTGCATAATGAAGTTGTTTAATTTTATGTACGGAAAAGATGCCTTCAATAAATAATTGAATGGTATTGCAACCTTGAATATTCGTTTCAAAAGCGATCTTATATTTGATACAATTAAAAAAAAAACGATCCTTTTGCTTATTTCTTCTGTTTTTTTTTCTTTTTTTTTTTTTTTTGATCACATTCAAAATATAATAATCAATAGCTTGGCATTTATATTTGCATTTACAATGGTACTCGCAAATGATATAACGAAATAGTGAATACGATAATACGAAAATACAATAAAATTAATGAACTATCGCAATAATTTATTTCGCACTTTGCCATTGTCCTACGTATAATTTTGCATATCTGATGTCAAAGTGTATGTAGAGATAATCGTAGATAATAATTTTTTCCATTAGACAAATACGATCACGAAGACGCACACATTTTTCAATATTCTATTTTTATAAAACTTTGATATCTGTCGATACTGCGAATTTAATTGTTTTATTTATCGAATCTCTTTTTTGTAACATTTATTTACTGACACGTTATGTGTAATTATCGTTTAATTTTTTATTTTAGTACGGGCAAAGAAACGATCGAAATTTTCGCCGTACTCATTTCTATTGATATTTTAAATATTTTCTTATTATTAAAATGTTAAAATATTTTTAAAAATAAAAAAAAAATGTCAATTAAATGTCAATTAAATAGCATAAAAACTATCACTACAATTAATAGTTCAATCTTAATTTTTCAATGAATATATTTATACATACTATTCAATGAACATATATATATATATATATATATATATATATATATATATATATATTATGTATATAAATTTTACTCACTTTCATATTTATTCTCCATTTTTTAAAATTGAAATAGTTGCACTTCGAAAACAATGTTACAAGAAATGTTTCAAAGGATCAATTTTTCCTTGTGTCTTAGACCACATGCAAGTGTTCTTCAAACGATGCTTATTCTTACACTGAAAATTATAAAGTCAAATAGAAGTAGTTGAAGTCTTTATCCCCTCTACTTCAATCATAGAATGTACATCTTATCGATTTATTAAATGAAACGCAATGTTTCGTAGTAATAAATTAAAAAAACTTCATTCATGAATTTTTTTCCCCCCATGCTTCTAAGATTCGCGACCACTTTAGCAGTGCTAATCTCACGAAAAAATAAAAAGAAAAAATTCTAAGGACGATCGATTTATCAATAAAAATGATAACGAAATTTAGAATTATTTCCTTCGATAAATATTTCACAATCTCGCAGCGAATAATAAAAAATATTGGAAGTAGAAAAACAAAGAGAAATGGTCTCAAGAAGTTTTAGAATTAAAACGTGTGACTGAGTGTTCATCCATAAAAAAAAAAAAAAAAAAAAAAAAAAGAAAGAAAAAAAATAAAAGCATATATAAGGGATATAAAAAAAAAAAATCTATTATTTTACATAGAGGCTTAGTTTATGCTCGAATGCATTCGGTGAAGTAAAACATCTTTGTAAATTTTTTCTTTCGTATTTCTATCGTTTAACTCAATTTCTTGTGCAATAAATTTTATTTTATTGTTAAAGATAAATTGTCCAAATCTAGAATAGATAAAGTTCACGTCAGACATTGTATGTTCCTCTTTTACGACTAGAATTTCAATGCCAACCAAGAATTAATTAAAATAATTAATAAACTTTATGATCAAGTTGTAAAAGTTATAAATAAAAGTCATTGGAGATATAAAAGATGCTTCTAAATTTGGAAGACCTTCAAATTTCGATGATGATATTCTGAAATCTTTTGTTGAATCAAATCTACGATTAATCGTAGAATTATCGTAGAATTATGGAAGAGATTTGCAACCCTCTTGGTCCACAGTTCAAGAATATTTAAAATGCATCAAGAAAGTGAATAAAATTGTTATTTGTGTACTCCATGAATTATAACGCGCCCTCTAACGCAGTTAAAATAATTCGAGATAAAATTCAGAATATGAATTGGAAGATTTTAATACACCCTCCATATTTGCCAGATATCAACCCCCTTCGGACTATCATCTTTTTAAATCAATTTTAAATAAAAGAACAAACGATTTTGTAATGTAGATGAAACAAAGAAATTCACATGAACCCGTCCTTCCAAATCCAAATCAGACAATTTTTATGAAAAGGTTATAAAATATATAAGAATTTTCTCGAATTTGCTAAAAAATAATATTGCAATATAGTTATATAAATAATGAAGGAAATTATAGTTCCTATACTTTCTACTAATCGTTCCTTCGCCGGAACATGTTCGAAATCTTCACGAATTTAACCTTAATCCTCGAAATTAAACCTTTATCCATTTAGATGCCTTCGCACTGGTTTTTTCAATCGAAGAATCTCATTAAATAGAATAAATCATTGATCGGTAAATTGTCAACAGTATAAATTATGATTATCCTTTCTTCTTTATCATTTTTCAATTTCTTTCACGCAATACTGATTGTTAATAATCCAATAACAATGATCCATATGATCATAAAGAAGACCAATGCTATAATAATTTTCAACGATTGATACATCCAGTAAAGTTTAAAAAAGGTCAAAAAAAAAAACAAAAATAAATAAATCATTAAAAATTAATCGTTAATGATATTAATAAAATAATAATCACCTCAGCCACGGAAAATTATAAAAAAAAAATAAAATAATCGAAATTACGAAAAAGTATTATAATCGAAAGTATAGAGAGAATCAAAAGTTCTTAGGCACAATCCTAACAAAAAAATTAGAGCCATAAAAGTTACGGAAGAGAGTAATTATTGATATTAAACTAACAAAACGATAAAAAAAAAAAAATTAAAAAAATAAAAAAAAAACAGGAAGAAACACTCAATAACTTTTGATCCCACTTATCTAATTTCCACTCCCTCGATCTCCTTCATCCATATTATTAATTAAACTATGTCATCATTTCCTTCAATTACATATTCAATTAATAAACGTGAAAACTAATACGTAATTCCGTTCGACGATTGATGAAATGAAAACTTACTGCGATGTAGTATTTTCGAGCAATTTTTCGTCGAAACATTTCACGAAATCGATGTCGGGATCAATCATAGAATTTCTCATTGATTGAATCGTAAAGATAATTGGCATGATTTTGATATCTAAATGAAATTCTATAATGACAAAAATAATGAACATCAAATAAAATCAGATCGTTCATTGAAAGTTGTTCTGATAGTTGTTCATGTACATACAGGGTGTCTCAATAAATCTGTTACCAAGTTACAATCTTTATTAGTTTCATTGATACGACATGGAAATTACGAAGAAATAAATTTTTATTGACTCAAGATTGCAAATGTTATGGTGTGATTTGATTTTTTTCAGGTTTTTTTTTTTTTTTTTTTTTTTTTTTAATAATAAAACCATCATTTTTTAAATAATTAAATTCAAATCAATCACGTTTTTACACCAAAAAACAGAAATGGAATAATAGAGCAGGATTTTGATTATATTGATTTGACAAAAAGATTTTATCTCAAAATCAATTAAATCTGAATTAATTTACTCGAAAGTAATTATCTATGACTTATCTTTCGATAATATAAATCTAAATTATCTTATGACAGATTATTAATATTTGATTTATATAAAAACTGATATAGTTTTAATTTAATACATAATGGTAACTTCTGTACGTAGCTCTTGGTTTGTTTTTTTTCTTTTGTCTAAATGATTTTTCTTAAAACTAAGAATTATTAATTTGTTATTACCATAAATCAAAATTGTGATATTTTGTATTAAAATTTTCTACAAAACGTACAGTTAGATAATTAAATTATGCTGAAAAAAAAAAAAAAAAAAATTAAATAAACATTTACGATATTTAAAGCCAAAGCTTACGAATATTCTTACATATTTAATGTATAGATATTAAATTTCTAAGATTGATTATAAATTAAAAAACATATATTAAAAAATGTTTCATGTAATAACGTATAAAAATATTTTCAAAAGTACGAAATAAAATAATCGAACTAACAGTTTAACCGATCGTTTAATGATTTTTTTTATTTTTCTTATGGATCATCATGTATCTTTTATTTACTTTATTGTCTCTTCCTTGAAATATCGTACTTTTTTGTGTTTCTTAAAAATAGTTACTTTTAAATCTATATAAAATGAGTATAGAAAATATTCATATACGCTAATCAATTTGAAATAATTGTTATGTGAAATTGTAATTTATTAATTAGTGTGTAGTTCATGAAATTGTGGTTTATTAATTAATTCTTTGTAAGTAATGAATTGGTACATATTTTCGCAAATCTCTAGAGTATATAGTCCAAAAAAGAAAAAAAAACATTAGTTATTTTAATTAACAAAATTACAAACAATTTAGCAAATTAGTAAGAAAAGACAAAAAATCGATAAAAAAAAATATATATATGAAAGGAATAAGCATTCATACAATTGCTGAATTTTGAAAAATTCATCAAAAAAAAAAAAAAAACAAAAAAAGAGAGAGAAAAAAGAAAAAAAGAAAAGTACGTAACTTAAACTAATCTGACGATAAAAAATTAAATCAAGCGGTTTAATTAATACTTCGTAGGATTTTTTTTTCTTTTTCTTTTTTTTTTTTTTTTATTTTTATTTTTTTTTTTTTATTTTAAAATTGCAACAATTCTTTCAGGCAATGAATTAATTAAATTTGATGATGTACACTGGACTAAACCTCATTGCATTTCTTCGTGAGAGAATTTTTTTTAGATTCACTTAAAAAGAAATATTGTATTTTGTAATTTTACATTTCAAGTAATGCCATAAGTGCGTTCTATCGAATTATAATCTGGAGAGTGAAAAGGAGTTTTTATATATGCTAGTGTGTTTTATGTAATATCCACATTCTCGTAGTATTATATACGGTGTACACTTTGAAATCATTGTTTTCCATAAAAATAAAATTATCCTTTATGGTCATTTTTTTTTCTGCATTAAAAATAATCGTGCCTTTTAAAATGTCAATGTAAAACTATGCGGTTTATTATTAGAATAAAAATTTTGAAACAGAAACGAAATGTCGAACGATGGAAGAAATCTTTTTTTTTTTTTTTTTTTTTTCCTGGCTTTGGAAATTACGAGATAATCCATGAAAAAGAAGAACAAAAAGAAACAGAAAAAATATAACACAATACAAAGTCATTGCTAATAAACAATAGTCATATGTCATTTAATTCTAATCTTATTTCATAATTAACATAATATTAATTCTACGATTGTTTCGCAAAAATTAATATTCAGTATAAATTCAGGAAAATCTGGAATTAAGAAAAATCATTAAAAAAACAAAAAATTTCAATTAGAATGCTTTACAAACGCAGATATTATTTTTTACTTGAACAAGATACGTTAATTTTTTTTTTTTTTTTTTTTTTTTTTTTTTTTTTTTTTTTTTTTTTTTTACGACATCGACAAAAAACATACTTCATTAATTCACGATTCAACCGCATCTAAAAAAGCTCATATTCAATATATGACTGTAATAATTATATGATAATCGTATAATCTAATCATCTTGAAAAAAAAGAAACTACCGCATAAAACCGGATTAGTTTTCTTCTTTTATTAGATCAGATTAAACTTCATTTTTTCTTACCGGATCATAACCATGATTTAGCGCACCGTTGGCTCCGCTACGGAGACATCTATCATTTGTTCCCTAACTCCAAAGGCTCCGTTGCGGAACCAAATGTTTTTAGCATGTGATTACGCTTAAGATGCTACGTTAGCTGAAGAATTAAGAAAAATGAAATGCCATTTGATTGGTACCATAAAAACAAACAGAAAAGGTATTCCAACAACTCTGAAGAAAGCAAAGTTATATGAAAAAAGGACTGTCGCATACACTTTTTCATGAAATGAAAAAGTAAGGAAACCATTGAAAAAGAAAAGAAAACTATTATAAATTTTTTTAATAAATGTAGAACACTCAATGAAATTTCTAAGATAGTAAATAGAATCATTGACAGATATGGAGATCGAAAAATTTTAAAAAGTAATCCATGAAACGAACGTAAACGTAAAATAAATGAGTAAACTGATCAATAAATAATTCAAGAAATAAAACAAAATCGGAAGATATGTGCGGTTAACATCGCTACTAAACTTAAAAATAATCTTGATAATTAATGTGTGCAGTAGTACAGTGCGTAATGTTTTACGAATTCCAGAATACCATGGCAGAGTAGCCCGTAGAAAATATTTCGTAAATGAAGTAAATAGAAAGAAATGATTAGAATTTGCGAAAGAGTATGTCAATGTTCCTATGAAGTATGGGAATCGTGTTATATTTATTAATCCTTAACGCTCCGTTGGTTCCGCTACGGAGACATTTGTTCCCTAACTCCGAAGGCTCAGCTGCGGAGCCAAATGTTTTTAGCATGTGATTACGCTTAAGATGCTACGTTAATTAAGAAAACTGAAGTACCACATAACCGGTACCATAAAAACAAACAGAAAAGGTATTCCAACAACTCTGAAGAAACCAAAATTGTATGAAAAAAGGACTGTCGCATACAAACAAGGAAATACAATGATCTTAGCTTGGAGAGATAAGAGGATAGTATCGTTATCGAGCAATTAGCATAATGCTGAAATGATAACTATTAGAAGATTTATACGAGGTGGTACAAATGAAATAATTAAAAAGCCAAGTGTAGTTGTCGGGTACACAAAGTCGATGGATGGAGTTGATTGGACTGATCAGTATGCCTCTAATTATTGCTTTTTGAGGAAATCGTTTAAATGGTGGCGGAAATTGTTTTTCTGGAGAATGGAAATATCAATAATTAATTCATACATTCTCTATAAAACTATACAGCACAATAAAAATGAGAAAACATTGACGCAGTTACAGTATAGAAAAATTTTAGTCAATCAACTCGTAGGAGATTTTCGTCACGACAGAACAAGGAGTTTCTACATCAATTTCTGAAATCAGACTAAACGGAAAATAATTCACATAATGAGAAAAGGTGCAAAGAGGGACTACGTTGTGTACTCTAAAAGGAAACAAATGGATGGCAGACGTCAAACAAGTGATTACTGTGACATTTGCCTAAGTAAACACAGAATGCACATGGGAGATTGTTTCCAAAGATATTACACCATGGTGAATTACAAAATTAAAAATTTATCTTTTATTTACTATAGGACAATGCATATTTATAAAATAAATAAAATAAAATCCATTCACAAGGACGTGTAATCTTTTCCGCTCAAAATAAGACTTCCTTTATCTCAGGCGCTCCGCTCCAAAAATGAAGCTCGAGTACTGCAACAATGCCGGAGTTGCTGCTAGGCAGTACTCGAGAAACGTGCGGAGCATTAACCCTTTCGGTATTACCGCCGCCTATTGGCGGCATCCACCAAACATTCTCTGGGTCCTACCGCCGCCAATTGGCGGCATATATTAAACTTTCTCTGGGTCCTACCGCCGCCAATTGGCGGCACTAACGGAAAGTTATATGGGTATGATTACTCTCTATAGTACACATTATTACTTTACTATTCTGTGTTTAAAATTCACGGCTGTTCTAATCGTTCTATTATAATATATAATTACTAACAGTCAACAGCGTGCCTTAATTATATAAATGTTTTATAATATATAAATAAGCTACGAAAAACAAATTGGTATGTTTCCTTATATCATTAATTTTTTGAATGTATAACTTACAATTTGAATTTAGTTCCCTTTAGGATGAGTGGAAAACGTGTGAAAAAAGAACAATGTATAAAGGAAATCATTGATTCCACAAATGATTCTGATAAAGAAAATAAATATAATTCAGCACGTCGCAAAAGGAGGAGGTACAATCCTACACTTAGCACCTCGGAATCTGAAGAAACAGAAAAGCCTGAACTACAAATTGATATTCCCTCTAGCATCAAATGGACATCAAAGAAGCCTAGTCCAAAAATTCATGATTTTACGTCACATCATTCTGGAGTAGTAGGGGACAATTTAAATCATTCGTCGAAAATTTTGGATTACTTCAGACTACTTTTTTCTGAAGATTTAGTTAAATTTATTGTGGAAAGAACAAACAATTACTGGTGTCGACAGCTCAAAAGGGATCAATTGGACGCTTCAGAAGAGATGGATGTGGATGAATTATATTGTTTTATTGCTGCGTCGTTATTAATGACGCGAATCAAAAAGCTATCCTTAAAGGAATATTGGTCTGAGGATAAGCTTCTTCGAAGTGATATTTTCAGTCTAATTATGAGTAAAGATCGTTACTTTTCATTATTGAAAATGTTACATTTTTCGGACAAAACCAGCCGCACTGCTGATCGTTTATACAAAATAAATAAAGTAGTGGAAATGTTACGAATATCATTTAACAATGCATTTCAGCCATACCAGCGATTATGTATAGACGAAAGTTTACTCCTTTACAAAGGCCGTCTCTCGTTTAAACAATATATTCGCTCGAAAAACAGTAGGTTTGGTATAAAATCATTCCTACTTTGTGATTGTAAAACGGGTTATATCCAAGATATAATCATCTATTGTAAGGCTGGTACTACTATAGCTACCAAATATCAATATATTGGAAAGCCAGGGAACATTGTAATGTCACTTTTGCAACCTTTTCTAAACAAAGGCCATACTATTTATCTGGACAATTGGTTTTCCAGTCCCATATTGTTCAATCTACTTCACAAAAATAGTACGAACGCTTGTGGCACCGTGCAAAGAAGACAGAAAGAGTTACCTAAAATAACTGATAAATTGAAAAAAGGAGAGGCAGTGTTCCGCTCATCTGAAAATCTATTGGCAATGAAATGGTGTCATAGAAAGGAATTTTATATGCTTTCCACTATTCATACCGCAGAATTTGCAGAAGTACCTAAGAAGTCAAGAAAAAATGAAATTATTCTAAAGCCAAAATGCGTAATAGATTATATCTCTTCAATGGATACAATCGATAAATCAGATATAGCGATAAGTACTGTCGATGCAACTTGCAAAAGTTTAAAGTGGTATCGCAAATATTTTTTCCACTTGATCGACATTTGCGTGTGGAACGCATTCTGCCTGTATAAGCACATCACAGAAGAACAAATCTCAATGGCGAAATTTCACCTTCAATTAATTAAGGAAATATTAGAAGAATATCATAAGAATCATGAATATCATCAGTACAATGGATCAGAAAATAATTATCCCACAAGGCTCATAGGGAAACATTTTCCTACGGTATATGAGTCGGGGAAAAAAAATCGGAAACGAAGATGCGTTGTATGTACGGCTGGTGGTATAAGACGTGAATCCAAATATCATTGTGAACAATGTAATGTGGGCTTGTGCATTTCCCCTTGTTTCGAAAACTATCACACCAAGTTACAGTATTAGTTTTGTCGTAGATTATATTACACTATTACTTTTATTATTTATTATATTACATTATTAGTTTCGTTATTTATTTTAATTTTGTGATATTAGAACATATTATTTATATCAATGCCATTTATTTTAATTAATGTACTGTGAAGAAATAGATATGATTTTAAAACGTTAAACGGCATGCATGTTTTGTCTATCTTTTCGTCTGATTTGCGAAATAAGATTCCGTCGAAATCGGTTTTCGGCTGAGAATTGGTTTAGGTTACGACAAAGCAGTATAAATATTTTAGAAACGTGTTTTTCAAACACGTTAAATTTCGCGTCAGTCACCGTTGACTGAAAAGTTTTTAGTGTCAATCACGCTCGAGATTTCTATGAATGTCGTAAAACATGTTTTTGCGGCTTACGCTGTCGTACAGTGCAACCACTCTCGCGGAAAACTTCCTCGTTCTACGAATGTATAACCGCGGCCAGATCCTTCGTACCGAAAGGGTTAAGGGTTAAAGAGTAAAGTTAGAG
Organism: Vespa mandarinia; assembly: GCF_050613455.1. Classification (NCBI taxonomy): domain Eukaryota; kingdom Metazoa; phylum Arthropoda; class Insecta; order Hymenoptera; family Vespidae; genus Vespa; species Vespa mandarinia. Next base: position 2,426,263 of record NC_140834.1, on the reverse strand, counting down.
TATAAACTCTGATACCCAATTTTGTCGGTTTCTTAGGATTGTATGTTATGGACGAAATTCGAACTTTGAATTTTATCGTTGACTCGTCCACACATATATGCTCACCCGGTATAAAATAATCCAAAAACTCTGAATTGATATAGTCCTAAAAGTAGCTTACTCGTTGTAGACGCGTTCTCGGATTCGTGTTATGTGTTGAAATAGTTTTCAGATAAAGCATCCAGAATATTCAGCATCCAGAGACAGACTAAATCTGTCTCTTGTAAATGTATCCGAATAGAAAGAAATATAACTGACGATATTCCTCGACCAATATTTTTGCAAATTGGCCAATGGCATTGTGCCCATATTAATTATAACAGCAATAAATGCCCAGAATTCTGCGTTGTTCATATCACGCCAACTTCGCCATATCATATTTGCAGGTAGTATCTTCCCTTCCAATTTTTGTTTTGCATATATCTTGGTTTCACAAATAATTTTTCTGTTTACTCTATCCGAAAATGTGGCTACCTATTGTTCGTGTGTATCTGCGAGTGACAACAGGAGATCATTTGAATCTAAAAGAGAGAGTGAGTGAGTGAGTGAGTGAGTGAGTGAGTGAGAGAGAGAGAGAGAGAGAGAGAGAGAGAGAGAGAGAGAGAGAGAGAGAGTTTTAAATGCGATGAACGAGTATAAAAAATATATCAAAAGCGTTGTCGTCACATAAGCGAAATTTGAAAAGTTTGCAATAAAGCTCTATGAAGATAGATTTTTTTCTGATATGAATGATATTGTAACCTTTTCTCGAGTACTGCCTATCAACGACTCCGGCACATTTTTGGAGCGGAGCGCCTGAGATAAAGGAAGTCTTATTTTGAGCGGAAAAGATTACACGTCCTTGTGAATGGATTGTATTTTATTTATTTTATAAATATGCATTGTCCTATTGTAAATAAAAGATAAATTTTTAATTTTGTAATTCACCATGGTGTAATATCTTTGGAAACAATCTCCCATGTACATTCTGTGTTTACTTGGGCAAATGTCACAGTAATCACTTGTTTGACGTTTGCCATCCATTTGTTTCCTTTTAGAGTACACAACGTAGTCCCTCTTTGCACCTTTTCTCATTATGTGAATTATTTTCCGTTTAGTCTGATTTCAGAAATTGATGTAGAAACTCCTTGTTCTGTCGTGACGAAAATCTCCTACGAGTTGATTGACTAAAATTTTTCTATACTGTAACTGCGTCAATGTTTTCTCATTTTTATTGTGCTGTATAGTTTTATAGAGAATGTATGAATTAATTATTGATATTTCCATTCTCCAGAAAAACAATTTCCGCTACCATTTAAACGATTTCCTCAAAAAGCAATAATTAGAGGCATACTGATCAGTCCAATCAACTCCACCCATCAACTTTGTGTACCCGACAACTACACTTGGTTTTTTAATTATTTCATTTGTACCACCTCGTATAAATCTTCTAATAGTTATCATTTCAGCATTATGCTAGTTGCTCGATAACGATACTATCCTCTTATCCCTCCAAGCTAAGATCATTGTATTTCCTTGTTTGTATGCGACAGTCCTTTTTTCATACAATTTTGGTTTCTTCAGAGTTGTTGGAATACCTTTTCTGTTTGTTTTTATGGTACCAGTCAAGTGGCACTTCATTTTTCTTAATTCTTCAGCTAACGTAGCATTTCAAGGATAATCACATGCTAAAAACATTCGGCTCCTTCAAGCGGAGCGTTCAGTGTTATGGAACAAATGACTGATGTCTCCGTAACGGAGCCCATGGATCATTAAGAGTTAATTATTCATAATGACCATTTATATCATGTATTAATATTTTATTACAAATACTAATCGAAATATTTATTCATTCTCTCGCTCCCTCTCTCTCTCTCTCTCTCTCCTTCTCTCTCCCTCTCTCCTCCTTCTCCCTCATCCCCCCACCCTCTCTCTCTCTCTCTCTCTTTCCTACCTCAGTATACCTTACTCTTTTATATCTGTTTTTTTTTTTTTTTTTTTTTTTTTCATTTACCTCGTCGACGACTTACTCATACTATAGAAATTTCATTCAATATACGTCAACAATTTTACTCAAAATTTATCTTACATTATTTCGTAATTGGATGTGATAATAATATTTTCCCTAATGCGAAACAAAAGTGCATTGATCACGAGTTTGCCGATGAAGAATGTGTTAAAAAAAAAAAAGATTACGAATATAAATATGTATGTAAAAGCATAGTTCGTAGCTTCAGTTTTTAACATTTCCTTGGATAAATTTATCGTATCTTTCAGACTTCGAACGTTAATAGCTATAACCGATTTTATTTTCTCATTAAATCTCACGGTCGTCGTGACATGAAAATTAATGAATACATTTTATGTTGTCTCATTGGTATTATCGAGATACCGAGATTTTGTAAGTTACAATCGCCTTCGATTGTGATTATACGACATTGAAATCTTGATTCCTTCTTTTTAAGTGTGGAAAATAAATGAAAAATGTACATTGAAATAGCTGTTAATCTTCCTAGCCATGTATACATACTTAGTATCATAAATACGTATTTCAAGGAAAACAAGTTTCTGTTACTTTTTATACGTTCAACATTAAACAAGACAAAAATAATTGATGTATTAATTTTCTTCTTCTTATATTTATTAAATACTAAATAATAAATACTAAACCTTGAATTTGGGTAGAAAAATATATAAGTCAAATTTTGATCAAATGTATATGTCAAAATTTCAAAATAATGGAATCAGAATACTAATATATTTTATATTGTAACTTTGCTTATAGTAACTACAATGTTTAAATCAATTGAACTTTCTTATTATTTTATTTGAGATTTTAATAATATATGTCCAAAAATCGATATAAATTAAATTGTATTATTTTGTTTCTTTGTTTAAAATTTAATTTAAGTATAATACGTGTGTACTTATATTTAAATCGTTTAACGATTACACATTAATATATTATATACATACATTAAACTGTTAAGTATTTTGTAATATGTATCACTGTATACAATAACATAAGCACAAAGTTTAGCTACATCGAATGTTCATTCTTAATCAAATAAATATAAATCAAGATGAGAATTTAGGTAAAAATATGTCGTCATTCAAAAAAAAAAAAAAAATTAAAAAAAAAAAAAAAAAAAAAAAAAAAACTTTCAAAACAATTATAACGTATATTTTTTAATTTCAATGAACCGATATATATATATATATATATATATATATATATATCATGATCCATAATCTAACATTTGATTATATTATAAGTGCTTTTGTATAAAACTTATAAAAAAGTAATTTTGTATAAGTTTTACTTGACAAAAGTCTAGTAGTAAATTTGACTTATATTTTTTTCTTACGAACAAAATATATATTGCAAGAAAATAAATCAAAGAAATATATATGACAAGAAAATAAAGAACCTTTAAATTGAATAAGGATGAAATAACAATATAGAAATAACAATAATTGAATCACAAGTAAAGAACTCACGAAATCTTTAATGAATTTTTCCTTGCGTTGACGTACATGTGCATCTCTCCATTGTTCACGGTACTTTCTCTTAAGGATCATATAACTCCATTGGAAACAGTTATCCTTGGGAACCTATCGGTTAAACAAAACGCATAGATAAGAAACACATGGCCACCTTTGTCTGAACTTAGGCATTCTTAGTAAAGTACCTGGGTTTCGATAATGTGTCGATTCGGCCAATAAATAAACAGTAAAAGTAGAAGCCTAGGCTCGATAAGCTAAGTGCTATCTGCGCTTATCCTTGAAATATCCATTGTCATACTCCAATCACGATCATTAGAACATAGGAGCACACATGGAATGTTCAAACATTCCAACGAACTATCTCCGACCAATGGGACATTTATTCTTTCTCTTTCCATAGGTCATAACTCCGCCCTATACCAATCTCATTTAAGTTTACGTGGATAGTTCAAAATAGACAAAAAGGCAGTCAAATTACATCTTTCAGACTCACAACATCTGAGGAGTCAAGTTACATCTTTCAGACTCACAATGTCTAAGCTCTCAAGCAATCAGTTTGGCTAACTATGCATCATATAAGAGACACACAAACAATTGTAACTCATCCAATGAAATACATGGTGAGATTTACATATCGCAATTACTTCTCCATTTCCCACGGGATCCTTTGAAAAAACGCACGTTCTCCCATTAATTTGCGAGAACGCGGCAAGCGGTATTTTGCTGATGGCCTACAACGGTATTCTAGCCTAGTGTCGCTGCCTTTTATTCATCGCGACCATTGGATCTCTATAGTTCAGACAACAAGGACAAGACGGCGGACATTTCCTCCGTGCGAATCGACTGTCATCGCTGGTCCAGTGCGAGAAACGCATTTTCAAAAAAGTTCTCGTCAACAATCAACACATTCTTCCTGTTTTTTGAACGTATCAAAAGATAAATGCAGCTGATGTCGGGATATATTCTCAACAATTTCTCGATCAATAATTTTCCAATAAAGTTTATTCCTCAGATTATAAATATACTTTGGCCATAATAAAATTCCTAAATGGATTTGGAATTTTACTTTTTTCCTAAATGATTGTTGACGTTCTTAAAAGACACTTCTTGTTCAATCTCTTTTAATGACACTTCCATCGTTTCCACTTTTCCAAATTAATCTGTAAACATAATAGTAATCGTAAACATAAACATAGAAAACTTCTCTATTTTTCTATCATATTTATTGATTTTAATTTTCTTTTTTTCTTCTCTTTTAAACAAATGTTTTTTAATTCGCTCTTAGAATTACACTGATAATTCTATTAATTCAATGTCAAAGCATCCATACTAAGTAAACTCAAATGTCTTTTTAAGAAGATTAAAATGAAACGTTTAATTATTTTTCACACATGTTTTATTCTAATATTTACTGTTTTTAATTATTTCTTTGAATAACCAGAAGATCGATTATGATCGTTGCGATTAATTCGAGAGAAAAAAAAAAAAAAAAAAAAAAAAAAAAAAAGACAATATGCACGCGCGTATATGTAATATGGTCAAATTGAATAATGGATCATTATTTACTTTTATTAATTATTAATATTTTCATTAAGTATTATTTATTTTTGTGAATTATTTTTAAATATTTTTCAAATAACATGCTCATATTATAAAAAAAAATAATATTTCTCATATGAGCCGTTTATTTTGAAAGTGGCCTAACTACATTTGTCAATTTTTTCCGGTTGCTATAATTACATGTATAACTTTATCTTATTTATCAATAAAGCATTTCAGATTGCTTATATTCCGAGCAAATACGATAATTCTTGATACATAAGTTTTCAGAGTTAGTTCAATAATTTAACCGTTTATTTTGAAAGTGGCCTAACTCCATTTATAATTAAATCAATGAATGAAAATAAAAATTTTTAAGTTCTGAACTTATTATCACGTAAGGGTAGACCAAGAAAGTTCGAAAATATTGTATTGACACCACTGTATAAAAATATCAGACAAATTACAACAGCAAAATTCAAGGACATAATTGACCTATTACGATATATACCACCAGAACATCATGATTTCTTCAAATCCTTTTCACACACACAAAATTTAAATGAGTAGTAAATTGTTTTGTAATAAATTTATGTTTGTAATTTTGTACGTTATGTAGTTAAAAAATATTTTGAATCGCATTAATTATGTTTTTGAAGTGTTTTAAAGATATGTAAAATAAATTGAGTATTGTCTTTTTTCAATTTGAAGCATCTTAAATTATGTTGAATGGACTTGGGCACCTTCAAATTTTATAACGAATCTGATTGTTAATTTTGAAAGTGGCCTAACTTCATTCTTGATAAGAAAACGCATATTGTTCACTTAATAATTGCCACTATTTTAATAGAAACTATAAATTAAACACCCTTAAATACACTTAAGTAGTATGACTCATTAGTATCCTATACGTATATTTTTAAATTCATTGAAACGCAAACCCTTAAATATCTCGATTTGAAGATAAATGAAGTTAGGCCACTTTCAAAATAAACGGCTCATATATTTTATTGATTACTGTAACAAATTTATTACAGAAAACTATTTAAAAGGATGGAATATTAACACCAATAACTTTTTTTTACATCAATTGTTTATCGTACTTTTCAGAGATTTTAGAATCACTTTAACACGTTCCGTATTATGCCATTTTTGCCTGACTTGTCGTTCAGGCCATTTGATACTTTGACTAAAGAAAAAAAATAACTGCGTGTACCACCGGTGGTACACATGGCACGAAACGTGTTAAGAAACTAATTAGATGGTATCGGATCTAGACATGCTATTCCCATAATTCTAAATTATTCTTATACTTTTATTTATTTGATCAATATCTTTATTAATCGATAATAAATATTTTGTAAAATAAATAATGAATATTTTGATCAGATTTGTCTTTAAGATTTATCATATTATATTATGAAGTAATATTTTATTAGAAATATAGATGTTCAAAAATAATTACTCAATAAATAACAGACTTGTTTTTAACACTACAGTAAGATTTAGAGGAAACCTGTATAGTAATTGATGATTCACGATAAGATATACTTCATTTTAAATTTATGTATTGCTGTTTTTAATATTTAATTAAGTTAGATAGAAATATAATTTATAAAATTTAATAAAGTAAAATAATTCAAGTCAAGATATAGTTTAATTAATATTAATATGAGTTACAGTTAATTTAATTATTGGACTAAAAAATTTAATTTTTTTTATGAAAATGGATTTAAAAGTAAATTTAATAAATTAATTAAATTGAATAATAAATTAAATATATACAAATTACCCGTCACTTTCAATAAAATGAAATAAATCGTAACATACACGATTCAAATCAAGACTATCTTTTTTTTCCTTTTTTTGAGATAATATTAAAACGTTTCATACCGATGAAAAAAACAAAATAAAAATTGTTATACACGATTAACTACTTGCCACATTTAATATTCAAAATTCAATATTAAACACAATACGTTCTGTCTGAATAGATGATAACAGTATTTACATAGATCCATTAAGGTGACAAATTATGAGAATATGATAAGTAAATTTAAATTTATTATAATGTAAACATTTGTTGGTCATTATTCATAATGACTGAGCATTATAAATAGTAGCCGTCTTAATCATTCAGCCATAACACACACACACACACACACACACACACACACACACACACATACATACATACATACACACATTTTCAAATTGGAAATGTGGAAAAAGTAATAGCACAACATAGAAAACGTTAAGAGGAGTATTATAAATTATTAATACTAAATTTATTAATCATTTTCTCAAGAACAGTTGCATCCAACTTAATGAAATTTTCACAGATTATTTATATATGCTTTATGAATTCACTTTGAACTAACTTTGAATTTACTGAATTTAGTTTCATTGAAATATCAACAATAGAAATTAAGAAAAAATTTTTTCCACCTTTTTAAATCTTATTATTTTTCTTTACATTTTTATCTGAAATATTTTTATAATAATTTTTAATTACAAATTTCTCTATCGATATCTCTACTATTTTAATATAATATTATTATTTAATTGTAATATCACAAGAATAAACTCTTGAAAAATCAAGAGTCAATTTTAAATAGTTCATGAGAGAACAGTTCATTTATTTGAAAGAATGAAGAAATTGTGATTAAAGAATAATTTAAATAAAAACTTACTTTATAAAAAGAAGGAAAAAAAAAAAAAAAAAAAAAAAAAAAAAAAAAAAAACAATTAAAACCATCCACCGTTGTAATGTTTATATACTTCTGTATTAAGCCAATGAATTTTATTTTATCTTTTCAAAGATCTTGCCTTTGTAGACAATATTTAAAATTGTAGTTTTGCTTTTATCAACTTACTTTTGACTCAGTTCCTTTAGTATGACCATTTTATCCTTTATCTCTTCCAATCTGCCTGAATTATCATCATTAAATAGAATGACAGAATCACATATATTCCAAGCTTCAAGGTGAGACTCCTCAAGTATATTTTTTGATATTCTTTTTCATATAACATTATTGAACAATTCATTAACATAGTGCTTTCTCTGCAAGACATTTCTTCACTAGATCTGAATTCATCAAATCTCTGTAAACTAACCTCACAGTCAATATAACAGCCTCGGGTAAAGAATTCTTGTAAATATAGCTCTGCTCCAACTATTTTATAATTACACCAATTCATTGAAGAAAAGTTTTGAAGTGGCTTGTCATCTGTTAAAACTATATGCAAGAAGATTGTACATGCAGCTTTTTTTAATAACATCCAGATCATATTCATAGTATCTTATAATATGACCATAATAATTTGGAATCAATGGCATTGTTTATGGAAGACAATCTTTCTGTCAAAAAATAATGTCTCAGACAACTCTTTCTTCCTCAGTCTAAGTCTTGTTTCCATTCTTTTCATTATCCTTGTTGTTATCCAATTGTTCATGGCTTTTACAATTTCTAAAGAGAAATTGTTAAACATTAAAAACTTATACATTTCTTTTAATGACATCTTCAGTGATGTTTTTATTTTTCCTCCAAACTGCAAACTGTAAATTAAAAAGTCGTTGAATACCAAATTAAGAAAACTGGAATCTATAATTATATTAATATTTTCATCACTTACGTAATCTTATTTGAATACACTTCATCAGACTTTACAAGAAATATTTTTGAGAAACTTGAAAATACAGAAGTTTGCATTGTTGATGTATTCAGTGAATTTTTAATCCTAACCTCACTGGCAACTTCTAAAATAAAAGAATAAGTACTGTAGTAACGATTTCCTTAATTTTTTTATTTTCTTAAACAATCCTTCAACACCTTTCATTATTAAATGTAATAATTGTTAAATATGAATTGAAACATAACCAAGTTATAAGGGGAAAAATTGTATTCACATCATAAACATATAGTACTTCGTTGGTCGATCGTCAATTAAATTACAAAAATACAAAAATAAAAAAAAAAGGATAAAAACAAAATAAAAATTCCAATGATACTATTTTTATAATAAAAAATCAAGGTTACCTAGTTTTTATCAAATAACATTTTAAGGTTATCTTCTTATTATCGTATAACTTTTCTCTACGAGATAGCATAGATCAAATCGATCGTAAATTCAATGATGTAGGAAAAGGTACGTTTATCCAATAATTTGCTGAAAAAATCGTTTCTAACCTAATAATTATTCTTACGAACGTGTAAATCTAATATTAACGTTATTAAAGAATATTTTCTCGATGAATATAAATAATAATCGCATTTTCACAATACTTAATTGCAACGTAATAGAGTTCTGTTGCGTCATGAAGCATGCACCGTCAACAAAGAGCGGCAACACCGATACGCGATTGACCAATCATATGGCGATGAAACAACCAATGAAAATGCATAACACGACATGGACTTTTATTAAAGACAAAAAAAGCTCGCATAAAGGATCATTCATTCGCGATCTGTACGCGTTAGTGATAATATGTGATTATCAAAAATATATATTTGCAAGGGAAAATCTTGAAAGCGTAAATACAGAAAAATATGAAACATTCGAGATATGTAGAATGTATATAAATATGTATTAGGCAATTTTATTTTCCTGCACATATTCACTCCAAGGGGATAAGATCGACTACTGAAAATTCCTCTATTTTTTTGATTTTAAATTGTAAGTAGTAAACCGTAACAGATAGATCACATAGTTTCAGATAAAAGTTATTTCTTTTAATTACGACTAACATTCGACGAAATATATATCAATTAATTATATGATTGGAAAAAAAAGTTATAAACAAAATTATTGATAATTTTTTCTAAAATTTATTTATTCTTATAAAATCAATATGGTTAATTATTAACATATTAGGCTTATACTAGTTTTATAATTTTTTAAGCATAATTAAAATATTGGATTAATTGAAAAAATATAAGGTATCCTATAAGAAAAACTAAATGTCATTAAACTTGCGGTTTAATCAGAAGTAGAATGTTTTCATATACAATTGTATGATTTTAGTTCAAGATATTTAATCTCTTGAAATGATATACATTTTATGAATCCTGACATATCGACTTCCTCATATACGGAGTCTAACATTATTTCTAGATCAAAATCGTTGTTTGATTTATTACCACTACCCGATAACTGTTTACGGTCGAGATCGTCTAACGTAAATTGAGGAAAATGAAATAGCTCGATCTGCTCTTTTCGTTTATATACATTACGTATCAATAGAAATCAAACCATTAAGCGATATAAACGAAAAAGAACAATTACAAAAAAGAAATATAGTATTCCATTAGCTAAGAATTATTTCAACTAGTTGTACAAATCTTTCTTCCCTCAAAAGCATTAGATGAAACAAAGTTTATCGTCTTAGCTGGAATGTTGTACGACGATAAAATCGTCCGTCTAAACGAAAAGAGTTATCTGGTCGATACTATTTACGATTGGCTTTTTTTGCAATCTGTCTCTCAGAGTTACTAGTCTCGATCCGATGCAGACGGAGTGTGGTAAGTGACGTGTACGACGATGCACATTATTTGATCCTGGCTTTAATTATAAAAAAAAAACTAAAAGAAAGAAGAAAAAAAATGTCAACAACACACGGTGTTCCCAAGCGGTCACCCATCCAAGTACTAACCGTGCCCAACGTTGCTTAACTTCAGTGATCGGACGAGAACTGGTGCTTTACAACGCGGTATGATCGTTGACTTGTGAATTTTTTCATTTTATATACATTTTTATTTCTAAAAAATTGATTTATTTTAGAGCATATTTCATTTGTACAAAGTATTTTACGTCCGTTAAGTAAAATGTAGTGTATCATATAAAAAAAAGGAGTACATACAAAATTCTTTAGTTTCTTTGCTTTGTTGGAAAGTAAGATTCCGATCAATGAAACAGGCTGCTTACATTCGGTGCAGTCGTGACGTACAATGACGTATATCATTTTATTGTAATTTAGATTGTTTATAAAAAAAAAAAAAAAAATAAAAAAGAAAGTAAAAAATATCAACACACACGGTGTTTCCAAGCGGTCACCCCCATCCAAGTACTCTAACTGTGCCCAACGTTGCTTAACTTCAGTGATCGGACGAAAACTGGTGCTTTACAACACGGTATGATCGTTGACTTAACAGCTTTATATTTTTATTCATTATTCCTTTACCTATTAAGATTGATTTATTATGAAGTATTTCTTATTCGTCTTGAATATATTAAGTTTATTAAATAAAATGAAATGTCCGAATTAAAAAAAATATGTATATATATATATAATTTTTTTTAGATTTTTCGCTTTGTGAAAAAGTAAGATTGCGATTAAAGAAACAGGTAACTTAGATTCGGTGCAGATGAGTAGAAGTGACGTACAATTACGTATATCGTTTTATTGCAGTTTAGGTTGTTTATAAAAAAGAAAAGAATAAAAAAGAAAGTAAAAAAACGTCAACAACACACGGTGTTCCCAAGCGGTCACCCATCCAAGTACTAACCGTGCCCAACGTTGCTTAACTTCAGTGATCGGACGAGAACTGGTGCTTTACAACGCGGTATGATCGTTGACTTGAAAATTTCTTCATTTTATATGTATTTTTACTTCTACAAAAAATTGATTTATTCTAGAAATTCTAAAAATTCTATTCTATTCTAAAAATTGATATATTTCATTTCTGCAAAGTATTTTACGTCCGTTAAGTAAAATGTAGTGTACCATATGAAAAAAAAGGAGTACATACAAAATTCTTTAATTTCTCTGCTTTGTTAGGAAGTAAGATTGCGATCAACGAAATAGGCATCTTAGATTCAGTGTAAATGAGTAACAGTGACGTACAATGACGCATATCATTTTATTGTAATTTAGATTATTTATAAAAAAAAAAAATAAAAAAGAAAGTAAAAAAAATGTCAACAACACACGGTGTTCCCAAGCGGTCACCCATCCAAGTACTCTAACCGTGCCCAACGTTGCTTAACTTCAGTGATCGGACGAGAACTGGTGCTTTACAACGCGGTATAATCGTTGACTTAAACGTTTTTTATTTTATATACATTTTTAAATCTAAAAGAATTGATTTATTCTAGCATATATTTCATTTCTACAAAGTATTTTACATCCGTTAAGTAAAATGTAGTGTACCATATAAAAAAAAAGAGTACGTACAAGATTCTTTTGTTTTTTGCTTTGTTAGGAAGTATAATTGTGATCGACGAAACAGGCATCTTAGATTCGGTGTAGATGAGTAACAGCGACGTACAATGACGCATATCATTTTATTGTAATTTAGGTTGTTTATAAAAAAAAAAAAAAAAAAGGAAAGTAAAAAAAATGTCAACAACACACGGTGTTCCCAAGCGGTCACCCATCCAAGTACTAACCGTGCCCAACGTTGCTTAACTTCAGTGATCGGACGAGAACTGGTGCTTTACAACGCGGTATGATCGTTGACTTTAACGTTTTTTCATTTTATATGCATTTTTAAATCTAAAAGAATTGATTTATTCTAGCATATATTTCATTTCTATAAAGTATTTTACGTCCGTTAAGTAAAATGTAGTGTACCATATAAAAAAAAAGAGTACATACAAGATTCTTTTGTTTTTTTGCTTTGTTAGGAAGTATAATTGCGATCAACGAAACAGGCATCTTAGATTCGGTGTAGATGAGTAACAGCGACGTACAATGACGCATATCATTTTATTGTAATTTAGGTTGTTTATAAAAAAAAAAAAAAATAAAAAGGAAAGTAAAAAGAAATGTCAACAACACACGGTGTTCCCAAGCGGTCACCCATCCAAGTACTAACCGTGCCCAACGTTGCTTAACTTCAGTGATCGGACGAGAACTGGTGCTTTACAACGCGGTATGATCGTTGACTTAAACGTTTTTTATTTTATATACATTTTTAAATCTAAAAGAATTGATTTATTCTAGCATATATTTCATTTCTACAAAGTATTTTACATCCGTTAAGTAAAATGTAGTGTACCATATAAAAAAAAAGAGTACGTACAAGATTCTTTTGTTTTTTGCTTTGTTAGGAAGTATAATTGCGATCAACGAAATAGGCATCTTAGATTCAGTGTAGATGAGTAACAGTGACGTACAATGACGCATATCATTTTATTGTAATTTAGATTATTTATAAAAAAAAAAATAAAAAAGAAAGTAAAAAGAATGTCAACAACACACGGTGTTCCCAAGCGGTCACCCATCCAAGTACTAACCGTGCCCAACGTTGCTTAACTTCAGTGATCGGACGAGAACTGGTGCTTTACAACGCGGTATGATCGTTGACTTAAACGTTTTTTATTTTATATACATTTTTAAATCTAAAAGAATTGATTTATTCTAGCATATATTTCATTTCTACAAAGTATTTTACATTCGTTAAGTAAAATGTAGTGTACCATATAAAAAAAAAGAGTACGTACAAGATTCTTTTGTTTTTTGCTTTGTTAGGAAGTATAATTGTGATCGACGAAACAGGCATCTTAGATTCGGTGTAGATGAGTAACAGCGACGTACAATGACGCATATCATTTTATTGTAATTTAGGTTGTTTATAAAAAAAAAAAAAAAAAAGGAAAGTAAAAAAAATGTCAACAACACACGGTGTTCCCAAGCGGTCACCCATCCAAGTACTAACCGTGCCCAACGTTGCTTAACTTCAGTGATCGGACGAGAACTGGTGCTTTACAACGCGGTATGATCGTTGACTTTAACGTTTTTTATTTTATATACATTTTTAAATCTAAAAGAATTGATTTATTCTAGCATATATTTCATTTCTACAAAGTATTTTACATCCGTTAAGTAAAATGTAGTGTACCATATAAAAAAAAAGAGTACGTACAAGATTCTTTTGTTTTTTGCTTTGTTAGGAAGTATAATTGCGATCAACGAAATAGGCATCTTAGATTCAGTGTAGATGAGTAACAGTGACGTACAATGACGCATATCATTTTATTGTAATTTAGATTATTTATAAAAAAAAAAATAAAAAAGAAAGTAAAAAGAATGTCAACAACACACGGTGTTCCCAAGCGGTCACCCATCCAAGTACTAACCGTGCCCAACGTTGCTTAACTTCAGTGATCGGACGAGAACTGGTGCTTTACAACGCGGTATGATCGTTGACTTTAACGTTTTTTATTTTATATACATTTTTAAATCTAAAAGAATTGATTTATTCTAGCATATATTTCATTTCTACAAAGTATTTTACATCCATTAAGTAAAATGTAGTGTACCATATAAAAAAAAAGAGTACGTACAAGATTCTTTTGTTTTTTGCTTTGTTAGGAAGTATAATTGCGATCAACGAAATAGGCATCTTAGATTCAGTGTAGATGAGTAACAGTGACGTACAATGACGCATATCATTTTATTGTAATTTAGATTATTTATAAAAAAAAAAATAAAAAAGAAAGTAAAAAGAACGTCAACAACACACGGTGTTCCCAAGCGGTCACCCATCCAAGTACTAACCGTGCCCAACGTTGCTTAACTTCAGTGATCGGACGAGAACTGGTGCTTTACAACGCGGTATGATCGTTGACTTTAATGTTTTTTATTTTATATACATTTTTAAATCTAAAAGAATTGATTTATTCTAGCATATATTTCATTTCTACAAAGTATTTTACATTCGTTAAGTAAAATGTAGTGTACCATATAAAAAAAAAGAGTACGTACAAGATTCTTTTGTTTTTTGCTTTGTTAGGAAGTATAATTGTGATCGACGAAACAGGCATCTTAGATTCGGTGTAGATGAGTAACAGCGACGTACAATGACGCATATCATTTTATTGTAATTTAGGTTGTTTATAAAAAAAAAAAAAAAAAAGGAAAGTAAAAAAAATGTCAACAACACACGGTGTTCCCAAGCGGTCACCCATCCAAGTACTAACCGTGCCCAACGTTGCTTAACTTCAGTGATCGGACGAGAACTGGTGCTTTACAACGCGGTATGATCGTTGACTTTAACGTTTTTTATTTTATATACATTTTTAAATCTAAAAGAATTGATTTATTCTAGCATATATTTCATTTCTACAAAGTATTTTACATCCATTAAGTAAAATGTAGTGTACCATATAAAAAAAAAGAGTACGTACAAGATTCTTTTGTTTTTTGCTTTGTTAGGAAGTATAATTGCGATCAACGAAATAGGCATCTTAGATTCAGTGTAGATGAGTAACAGTGACGTACAATGACGCATATCATTTTATTGTAATTTAGATTATTTATAAAAAAAAAAATAAAAAAGAAAGTAAAAAGAACGTCAACAACACACGGTGTTCCCAAGCGGTCACCCATCCAAGTACTAACCGTGCCCAACGTTGCTTAACTTCAGTGATCGGACGAGAACTGGTGCTTTACAACGCGGTATGATCGTTGACTTTAATGTTTTTTATTTTATATACATTTTTAAATCTAAAAGAATTGATTTATTCTAGCATATATTTCATTTCTACAAAGTATTTTACATTCGTTAAGTAAAATGTAGTGTACCATATAAAAAAAAAGAGTACGTACAAGATTCTTTTGTTTTTTGCTTTGTTAGGAAGTATAATTGTGATCGACGAAACAGGCATCTTAGATTCGGTGTAGATGAGTAACAGCGACGTACAATGGCGCATATCATTTTATTGTAATTTAGGTTGTTTATAAAAAAAAAAAAAAAAGGAAAGTAAAAAAAATGTCAACAACACACGGTGTTCCCAAGCGGTCACCCATCCAAGTACTAACCGTGCCCAACGTTGCTTAACTTCAGTGATCGGACGAGAACTGGTGCTTTACAACGCGGTATGATCGTTGACTTGAAAATTTCTTCATTTTATATGTATTTTTACTTCTAAAAAAATTGATTTATTCTAGAAATTCTAAAAATTCTATTCTATTCTAAAAATTGATATATTTCATTTCTGCAAAGTATTTTACGTCCGTTAAGTAAAATGTAGTGTACCATATGAAAAAAAAGGAGTACATACAAAATTCTTTAATTTTTTCGCTTTGTTAGGAAGTAAGATTGCGATCAACGAAATAGGCATCTTAGATTCAGTGTAGATAAATAACAGTGACGTACAATGACGCATATCATTTTATTGTAATTTAGATTATTTATAAAAAAAAAAATAAAAAAGAAAGTAAAAAGAATGTCAACAACACACGGTGTTCCCAAGCGGTCACCCATCCAAGTACTAACCGTGCCCAACGTTGCTTAACTTCAGTGATCGGACGAGAACTGGTGCTTTACAACGTAGTATGATCGTTGAATTTTGTAATCTCATATGATTTTTCTATTTTCATAAATATTGAATTATAAAATATTTTTTATTCATATTAAGTATATTAAATGTATTAAGTAGAATGGAATGTATCATTTAAGAAATGAGGACTGCATGCAATTTTTTTTTTATACAAAAATTATAGTAGATTTAGATTTCAAATTATTAGATCACAATGGTTAGAAGTGGCCAAATTATCAAAATTTTAAACATTTTCGCAGATTATAAAGATGTTTTATTCTAAATTTCAATGTAATTGAACGTTTATTTTAAGAAATAGCGGTCATTTTTTAGTATATGTTTTAATCATAAATGTTAAAATAATGAAATATTACTGAATAGTTCGAATTAAGATTTTTTGAATCTTTTATAAATTATAAAAATAGTTTGTTTAAAATTTTAAATAAATTGATTGACTATTTTTAAATTTCATGCTTCTATATTAGTTAATAACATCTTACTATGTTGATGTTTCTTTTATTAATTGTACGTATTTCTCCCAAACGATTTTTTATTTTATTGATATTTTAATCATTCAGATTTTTTAATAAATAATGATTATAAGAAAAAAAATATATTTATCATCTTTTTCTTTATAACATCATTTAATAATATGAACCTAGTATAGTTTTTTATTTCAAAAAATTATAGATTCGATTACAAGTAACACCATTTGTTTAGAAAAATCTTTATTACAATCTGTCGCCATTTGTTTGCAAGTAATAAAATATCATTATTTGCAATCATTTTTTTTCATTCATTTAATAAATAATCATAGTTGCATTAAAAAACGAAAAGAAAAAAACAAAGAAAGAAAATTATCGTCAATTTCAATAAAAAGAAAATTGAGAATTCGTCGACAATTTTTTAATCGTTTTGATTATAACATCTTGCTAATTGTTTGAAAAAAATAATTTTTGTATAAAAGACACAATATCTTTTAAAAATCATCGTTGTTTATTTTATTCATGAAACGGTATGATGTCAAGAATTTAAGAGTTAAAATTTTTAATCCTTTATTTCGTATTATAAATTAAAGACAATAATTTCGAGACGTACAATTTGTTTACAGTTTTATGTAAATAAAAAATATCGTAACGTTCCAATCGAAAAGAAAAGCAAAAAAAAAAGATTTTTTTATTTTGATAAGGTTATTAAGATAAGAAGAAATACATACAAACTGATATCCGCCGTTAAGAAAACAACCGTACTGGCTCGTACACTTTCTAAATGATTAGAAGAGAACTGATAACGAAGAGACTCGTGGAAGTATACTTTATACCAGGTTTATAGCGTAATTCGTGTGATAAGGACCTCCAAAATCCGACGAATCATGTTAAATTAATTACTTCACAATTCTAATACTCGTATTTTACGAAGTCTTTGCTTTATGTATTTCCAAACATTTTTTTGACGTGAATTAATATCGAACGACTGCTATTTCAATCGATTGATGAATCAAATTTCACTTTTCAGATAGTACAGATCTGTCTCCTGGTTTTTCGGTTCATTATCATCCTGTAAAATGCAATTTTAATTTTTTTGCAGGATAAAAAAAAATAACCAATATTTAGTAGATACCAACGATGTCATTATCTTTTTTCTTTTTTCTTTTTTTTTCTTTTTTTATTTCAGATTTTCAACATTTTTTTCAACACTCGTAGAGCTCTTAAACAAGTACAAACTTATGTGAATTTTCCCCTTAGGTACAAAGATTCGATTAATCATCGACTTGCTTCCTCTTCCTTCGTAAAGTTCTAACCACTTTCTAACGAATGTTCTTGACTTAGCCGTATATCTTAATGATGACTCCTTCGGATATTTTCGGCGTTGAGAACGAAACGTAGATTTAACACGCGACGCGTACGTTGCACTCAATGATAATAACCGAAATTACGATTACAAACAATGTCGTTCACTGTTGGAAGTACAAGAAAAAAAACTGAGACATTCTTTGAGACGTATTAAAAGAAGAGGTGTAATTTACTATTGTAATTTTTTTGGGTTGTTGTAAATATTTGGGTTGTTCGAAAAGTAATTTGCACCCAACTTCACACTTAAGCTGCATAATCATTATATGTTTGAGAGGTAATATATCAAGGCTTGTGTGTGAAAAAGTCCAATTGATTCTACGCAGTAGTTTTTGGTTGGTGGCCTTTTAAATATGGATACCAATAAACAGCATTTTCGTCATATTTTACTGTTTTACCATAGAAAAGGTAAAAATGCTGTTCAAGCCAGAATGAAATTAACGATGTGTATGGAGTAAATGTATTGACAGTATGCCAATGCCAGAACTGGTTTGCAAAATTTCAATCCGGCAATTTTGATGTCGAAGATGCACCACGTTCTGGAAGGCCGATTGAAGCTGACAAAGACACGATAAAAGCATTAGTTGATGCAAATTGGCGAATAACAACGCGTAAGATCGGTGAGAGGTTGAATTTATCAAATTCAACTGTTTATGATCACTTGAAAGGCCTGGGTTTAACCTCGAAGCTCGATATATGGGTTCTCCATGTTCTCACGGAGAGAAATTTGTGTCGTCGCGTTGACGTCTGTGATTCGCTTCTCAAACGTCACGAAAATGATCCATTTTTGAAGCGCATCATTACTGGAGACGAAAAATACGTTATATATAACGATGTCAAACGCAAGAGATCATGAAGCAAAAAAGATGAACCGGCTCAAAACATTTCCAAAGCCAATATCCATCAAAAAAAAGGTGATGCTGTCTGTTTGGTGGGATTTTAAAGGAATCGTTTTTTTTTTTTTTTTGAGATTTTACCGGATAATACAATGATTAATTCGGAAGTCTACTGTCACCAGCTGGACAAACTGAATGATACACTTCAACAGAACAGGCCAGAATTAATCAGCAGAAAAGGTGTAGTGTTCCTCCAAGATAATGCGAGACCTCATACGAGTTTGGTCACTCGCCAAAAGCTTTTACAGCTTGAATAGGATACAATGCCACACCCACCATATTCTTCAGATCTGGCGCTTTCGGATTATTATTTGTTCTGGTCACTGTAAAATTTTTTAGACGGTAAAACCTTCACTTCAAATGAGGAGATCAAAAATCACCTCGATCAGTTTTATGCTAGCAAAGACCAAAAATTTGATGAGCGTGGAATCATGCTACTATCAGAAAAATGGCAGAAGCTATTGGACCAGAATGGCCAATATATAATTTAATAAAATATTTGTTCATTATACGAAAATTGTCTTTCATTTTTACAAAAAAAAAAACGAAATTACTTTCCGAACAACCCATTAATTCACGTTAGAATCAGGAACGTAGCTGTTTTATCGATCGTATGTTTGCTAAGCCTAACACATTATTATCGGACAGATTGTATATCTCAACGTTCTATATTATTTTCTTTATCTTTCCTTTATTTTTCTTCATCGTGGAATAATATCGTTAGCTTTAATATCGTTTTTCATTTTATTATTTGAATAAATAGTTTCAACAATTATTAGTAAATTAAAACGTTGATTATTTTTTTAATTATTTTTATCAATTCAGTTAGAATTCAATTTTCATAATATTAATAAAATGTTGCATATAAGCGCACATATCTGTGAATGAACGTCTCAAACATTTATTTCATTTAACAAAATCCGTCTGATATATTCATGTTAGAGATAGATTATAATAATCAGAGCGCTAAACACGTCATTTTAACGAACAAAAAATCAAATTAAATTTCTCCAAATTGACAGATTGTTAGGGATTTAATCAGATTTAGACACGTTATATGTATATTAAAAATGTCTGTGTGCCGAATTCAAATTTTGTCCAGGTATTCCAATATTAAAAAAAAATTTTTTTTGGTCCCTTCATAATGGCTAACTATGTTATTTTACGTTATTGTGGATATTACAAAAATAATAATTTATAATTTGTATAATATATATATATATATATTTATTATACACGTATTTAAAATATATATACGCAATTAATTTAAAAATTATTATAAATAAGAAATTTTGTAATTGTTATGTAATTGTATATATATATATATATATATATATATATATATATATAATTACATTTTTTTTATTTTATTAATATTTAAAAAAAAGAAAATAATGAAGTTACAAAAATGAGAAACTAGTTTAAATGTAAAAATTTGAGTCAAATATATTCATATAAATAATAAATATATCATTCATAATGTTCATCTTATCAATACTTATTCAAATAATGTGATTCTATGCACATTTATTACATACTGTATGTCCAAAATTTTTATCAAAATGTCATTAACAATATTTCAGTAATAATTATTCAAGTCTAGTTGTTTCATAATTTTGTTTACATAAACGTTCGTAGTACCGATAGGTAAGCCATCGATGTCTTCATTATCTGCAAAAATTTACAAAAAGATGAGAAATCATTTGAATCTCGAAATATTTATTAAACTATCGAAAATATTCGAAATAAACAATTAAGAAAACTAAAAAAAATAGAAAAGTAAAAAACAATTAACGAGATATAATATTTCTTTGTAGAAATAAAACAAACAAAAGATGCAAATGATAAATAAAAAAAAAAAAAATATTAAACGAAACATTTCACGTCGTTTAATGACGAAAAGTTAATAAATAAAAATGATTAATAACAAATTAATAAAAATGACGACTTCTAAAGAAAATCAAAACTTAGAATCGCAATCATAGATTAAAAAAAAAAAAAAGAAAGAAAAGAAATTGACGTGAAAGAATAACGAAAGTAAAATCTAAGAAAAAGAAAAATGATTAACCGAATGCCGATTAAAAGATAAATACCTCAAAAATAAAAGAAATGAAAAATCTTGCGTAATGCGCAATGATAGATCAAAAAAGAAAAAAAGGAAAACAAAAAAATGTAGGAAGAAGAAATATTAATAATAATGACTCACGTCGGTAAAAGTGCGCAAGGATACAACACAAAATTTCGCGCAAGTCAATCGTAATGGTTTCCTAGCACGAATCATACAAATGTAAATCGATTTCACATCGATCGTCGACAGCTCGTACCAGTCGCAATGATAAAGTGCCTCGCACAAATTAGTGCTCTGGATTAAAGAAAAGAAAAGAATAATAAAAGGAAAAAAAATCGTATCAATAAACGATTGAATCAAATTACAGATTGAATTGCAATTCAATAACAATTCGATTAATTACTTCCTCGATGAGACATTCACCGATGTAACAATAAGTGAACAATGTGCTCGACAAAACGAACATGTATATAAGGAACGTTAATATACCGACTCCTTCTAATACCGCTAAACTCTACAAAAATTAGAAATTATTTATTAAATCATCTAAGATGCAGAAATTTCCGTAAAGTGGCGTATACGTACGGAAAGTGTTTGATAACTCGATATACAAATCTGAAACGTTGTACCTAATAATTGTTGACCAATAACGATATTGAAACTATCTTCTAATATATCCGCTAATCTGAAACAGATACGAAAAAGATAAACTATTATTTTTTAATGACATCTTCCTCATACTAAAAGAACAAAAATTTGTTTCATTGTAATGTAGTATTAGTGCATATTAATGTAAAAAATAATGAGACCCGTGACATTTCTATTTGTACTAAGGAACGACTTTAAGGTTTAAAATAATACCTTCGAATTTTTCTATAGAAAAATCAAATATTAATAATTCGTTGTAATCGAAAGAACGTATTTAAAATAAAAATTTATTCAATTTTAAATCTAGAATAATGTCATCAAAAAGTGATTTGAAGGATTAAAATGACTATCTCGAATTATACTTTTCGTGATAAAATACAAATAACAAATAAATTGATTTTCTTATAAAAGAAAAATATTTTTATACACACACTAAATTATGCTAGATGTATATTAATTAGGATAAAAAATATATTTGTCCCATTTCGAATGTTGGAAGTAACATGGCGTCGTTGAAAATATTTTTGAATTTTTATTTTCGCATAAATCTGCGATGCTATCAATCATCTTTGAAATTTTTCTTGTAATTAGATTGCTTTCAATCTCATTAATAAACAACTGTATTATTAAAAACAATCTTATTAGAAAACAAACCTATATAATTTTTTCGAAACGAAATTGTAATAAACCCTTAAGAAAAAAAAGACAAAATTTCAAAAAATTCATATCTTGAAAATGCATTCAAAAACACGCTTCTCATAATTCATATAGTGTTCAATGGTATTTGAATCATATAAAAAGAAAGAAAAAAAAAGGAAGATTTCACTCAGTAGACGATCCTTTATTAATTAGACAGTTCAATTAAAGAAGTGACGTTACCTTATCAAACGATGATGTCGAAGAATCATTTTATGAATTCCTTCCCGGGAGCCATCGATATCATTTAAAACATCCTTTACTCTGCACTTCAATATTGCCAATTGACCGGTAAGATGAAAACCGGTAGAAGCCAATAAACAATCAGTTCCGATGTAACCGGAAATGACCATTGTTATACGTAAAAATTCGTGTATGCAACCAAACGCATACCTTTTTGTATCGTACGGCTTCAATAATGGCTTTATTTTATAAGGTAATTTATATTCCAATGAAGAATTTTTCATAACTGCATAGAGAAAGAATTATAATTAACATTAATGAACATAATCTTTTTCTATTCATTTCCATGATTTATTATTGTATTGCCGTATGCAGATAAGGAACGAATTTATTTTTAATATCATATTTTATATTTAAAATCAATTAATTTTCTATAGATTTTATATAGATATATTATTAGGTTGGAAACTATGAAACGGGTGTTTCTGTTTAGTTATTTATTTTCATTCGACGCCCGTTTCATAGTTTCCAACCTAATATATATTACATACGTGCAATTATTTCATTATGAAATTAATTTTCGTACACAAGAATTTAATTATTATAATATTAATTATTGTTTTTTCTTTTATCTCTTTTCTTTTTTCTTTTCATGTGTTATTATTATCATAATTATTATCATATGCATTATTATAATTGTTATATTAATATGTTGTAATTATTTAATTCATTCATTTTAATCCATTTTAATCCATTTTTAATCCATTGTGCAATTTTCTATACGCAAATATATTATGTATGTTCAAAATAAATCGTTAAAAATTTTCATTCCGAAAATATGAAACAGATATTGAAAGAAATTATTTAAATAATAAATGTTGTTTAAATAACTCCGAAATTTGAAAATGGATAAGAAAATATTGAATAAAAAAGTTACTTGATCATTTATATAGAAGATATTGCCATTAGAAAAACTGTAGATTCATGTTTATAAGTATAAAGTTGTCATTGCAATGACCTTGAAATATTTCACAAAAATAAAAATCTCACCGTTTCAATCTGATAAATCTTGTCAAAAAATTTTATACACACACACACAAATACACATACATGCATATATACTATAATTTTGTCTATTACTTCGTTAGAAGAAAATCTAAAACGTTCAAAAAAAAAAAAAAAAAAAAAAAAAAAAATGATATATAATAAAAATATTAATAATGATTGTATTACCCATAAGTATACTTGGTAAAACAGTTCTAAAATAATACAAAAGAATTATGAAGGTCATCAATGGAAACGCAGTCATGACGAATATATAGGAAAGTTTGTTATATTTCATGAAAATCAGTCTCTCCTCTTTGGTTTTATAATTATCGACGGTGTAATCGTTTTTCGTTTCTGTCAAAAATTTTGACAAAGATCGATACTTCATTCGGCACATTCCAAATTTCATTAATGTCATTAACATCAGCATGTTCTCCATAATATTTGTCAATACGTAACGAATATCTTTGATGGAATCGATCAAATCGAGAATTCCTAAGAAACTGTAAAGACATCCGTAAAATAAAAAAGGTAGAAATAACGAGTCCCGAATTTCCAATGGCCAAACACCAGAAAAACGGAGCAATCGTTTGCTCCACGTTATCGCTTTCACGGTATTGGTGAAATCTATAATCTAGAAAAAGATAATACAAAAGGACGATTAAGCAATATAGTACAGAATTAGGGAGTTCAAAAGTGTTCTTAGCTTGTAAAATTATAAGTCTGTCTCGAAAAAATAGTATTCGATTTAATTTGGTACACAATGTCGGAATTTTTAATACAAATGTTGATCCGAAAGTATTTAGATAATTTCAAAAATCAATTGTTCCTTTTCGAAATATTTCGAAGTTAATTTCTTGTTGAATCAGGTTCATATGTTTTGTAGTTTTACATTCTGAAAGAAAAAGTTAGTCTAAATGATTTAATTGAAATAGATTAATTGATTTTCAAAATCAACTAAGAACTATTTCGACTCAACCTGTATTAAATATTCCGACGTTACTTATTGATCATCTCAATAATCGTAACTTTTTTAAATCCTCTAAGAATTCTATTGATAGAATTGATGGCCATTTTGTATAATAAAAGAAATTACGTTAACGTCGTAATCAATGAAACATCACTATTTTTTATATCTTATTAATCTTTTTTATTTTTTTTAATAAATATAATGAAATACGAAAATTAAAAATGAAATATTATAGTCAAAAAATGATAAAATTATAATCTGAAAACAATTAATAAACCAAAATGATTTTAACGAGATACGAGTTAAGTATCATTAAGTATAAATAAAAACAAGAAAAGTTGTATAAAGCAAATGTTCAATGTTATCGCTTTTATGGTATTGAAAAGATTTAAATAATAAAAATAATTTCATAATTAATGAGCAATGAAAAAAAATAAAAAGACATATGAAGTTTTAATTTTTTTATTCATATTTAAAATTAAAAGGAAAATTATAGAAATAAAAATAAAATTATTACATATCCCTGTATTTCGCTGAATAATTGATTATCATCTTTTAGAGGATGAAATTTCATTCATAATATTCATTTAAAAAAAGCCATTAATGACGTCATTACGAGCAAAAATATTAATTTTATTAAGTTTTAAACTTTTTTTTACGCGTCAATAAATTTACATAAAATAATATTCTGTTATACATATAAACAACATATAAGTGTTACTAAAATATTTAAAAAAGATATATATACATATATGTATATATCATAAGAAAAAATTTTGTTTATCTAAATTATGCAAAATCAAAAATTTCTAAAAGAAAACATATTATGAGACATCTATATACATTTATATAAATATGTGTATATAAATATTAATAATTTATAATAATTCATGTATGTAACTAATAATTTAGAAATACATTTTTTAGCATTTAAATATTGACACCTTGATGAGATATTTAATATCTCATTCTAAAAACCATAGTAAAATTATCACATTTATAATAATATTACTATAATAATTAATTATTGGGTATCTGATGATTAAATAAAATTATACTCCTATCTCTGCAATCATTAAATGACATATGGTTGCTCTTATCAATATGTTAGTCATGTAAAAAGATAAAATTGTTAGGACAAAAACTACATAAAATTCCCAAAAAAAAGTGACAATGAATTTCAAATATTGCAAAATGTAATTGTTGACAAAAATGTTTGTAAACTTTTGAAACATTAAAGATTAATAAACTAATCACTGATTAGATTGAAATAATAATTTATATGTACATTAGGAAAATATAAAAATAAATATAAATATTAATAAATATTAATTAAAAATAATAAAATAAATATTAATTAATTATTCACAGTTTCATTATTATAAATTTCTAAAAGAAGTGAAAATTTGATAACAATTATTAATAGTTCTACAAAGCACGATTTTTATTATTCATTTGTAAAGTTAGACAATTATTTTATTCGATGCCTCTTGACATATGGATTAATTAATTTTTGAATTAATTAAAGATAGTTACATCATGATTTTATCGAGAAAATAATTAACAATCACATGAAATAACACTGTAGCAATTAACTTGTCAATAAAATTCCAAAACAAAATTAAGATTTTTCATAATTATGATAATGATTGAAAAAATGAAAAATTCAAAATTTTTTTTTTAATTTTTTAAAAAAATTAAAAAATGAAAATTAAAAAGAAAAAAAAAACCAAAAGAAAGTATCGATTGCGCAAGAAGTTTTGAATTTGTTCAAAAGTTCGGAAAATGCAAAAAAAAAGAAGAAACAAAAAAAAAAAATAAAAAAAGAAAGTGAAAGATCTTGATTTTTGAAAATCGTCACAATGGCTTTTTCCTTCATGAGAGTCCACTCGGTATAATTGTCACTAAACATCGCACTCGTCAAACGAACTGACAAATATTAATAAAAAAAAAAAAACAAAAAAAAAATAAATAAATAAAACGAAATTTTCACCATACTTCTCTGGTTCCTTCCATTTTGCTCGTTCAAAGGTCGCCGACGGACTGTTCGTCGGAATACGATCTACTCACGACGTAAACTACGTACGAAAGGGGTTGAAATTGATTGGTTGAATAGTTCATGCGATTAACGAAAAAAAAAAAAGAAAAAAAAAAAAAGAAAAAAGAAAGAAAAGAAAAAGAGAATGCAAGACAGTTTTTGAGCTTCGTATCGGAAACCAAAAAAGGAAAGAGAAATGAGAAAGGGTGAGTCGTTAACGAACGAACTCGACTCAAGAATAATCGATCAACAGTTGACGGACGATGTTTTGCATTAATCATATTTGACTACCCTTTTCTCTAAGTAGAATATACCTTGTCTTCTTCTTTTTTTCTTTTTCTTTTTTGTTTTTTTTTTTTTTGGACTCTATATCCGTCGAAAGTTTCTACGTAACGCCCTCGTGAAATATTTCTTGTGCAAAAAAAAAAAAAAGGAAACAGCGGACGTTTGCTATTACTGCGGAATAGGAAGAAAAAAAGAAGAAAAAAAGAAGAAAGAAAATAGAAGGATATTCAAGTTGTTCAGTAGTTGCATTCTATTTTATCATTAGTCTTCTTGTTAACAGTTTTCTTCTAACCGGTCTTTATGAAGTGTACAAAAATATATGGTGGAACATCGATACTATTAAAATGGAATTGTTGAAGATCGTTGGGGTTGCTGCTAGAAATAAGAAAAATTCTTATTAAAAAATATTTGGAAGTATATAAGATAAAGACTTCGTGAAAGACGAAGAATTCAAACCATGAAGCAATTAATTTGATAGATTTGGATTTTGTGGTTCTTATCACACGAATTACATTGTCAATCTGGTACACAATATATCTCTGTAATGGTAATCGATTATCGATGCTATTGTCGACTGAACTTCTCTATCGAATGTCAATTACATTTTAATTCGAAGCACAACAAATGTAAGTATATATTTTACGAATATTATTATAGAAAATTTTTTTTTATTAATTAAGCCGTACGAAGGACGTTTTAATTGGATTGATTATAGTTTTGCAAATTTTACAAAAAAAGTTTTGAGCACAATATAATTAGAAACGAATTGAAATGAAATCTTATGATTTTCTTATTGAATTATTAATACAAAATAATAATATTGGATTGACGAAAAATTTTCTTATTCCGATGTTAAGAATATTTTTTTGATGGAAAAACTTTCGAGCTCTCGAAAGATTGCAAAATTTATTCGAATAATTCTTTGGTTAAGAAAATGAAAAATTTTCGAATATTGGAATAATGAAGTTTTGTCTGCAACATTGTAAAAAATAATGGAATTAAAACTTTAAATAATATTTTCAATAAATTATTTGTAACTCCATAAAAAGTGGTATTTCTTTATTTTATTTTATTTTTTTTTTGTTTGTTTTTTTACTGAAAAACCGAACGATCTTTTTGACTAACACCGAAATAACATTATTCTGATTGTATGCATTTACATTTATTACAGATTATTTATTTAACATTTGTACAGAACTATATTTCAATAGTTATCATTCGCAATCAATTATTATAAATAGCTTCGTTTATATAGTCGTTCGTAAGAATGACAAGTACGCCATTGATGTATTTATTATCTGCAAAATTTATAAAAACATAATAGTTTTTAATCGTTCGATCATCGAAATGTTTATACGTTCGAAAATATTTAAAATTAAATATGAACAAAAATATTTCATGTTGGTAAATGACAAAATGTTAATAAATAAAAACGATTAATGACGAACGAATAAAAATTATTTAAAGAAAATCCAAACTCGTGGAACACAAGTGATACCTCATAAAAAAGAAAAGAAAAAAAAATTAACACAAGAGAATGACAAAAGTAAAATCTAAGAAAAGAAAAAAAAATAAAAAAATAAAACAATTAACACGTTCCGTGCCCATGTGTACCACCGGTGGTACACGTTAAACTTGATCTTCAGGCCACGTGTACTACCGGTGGTACGCGCAGTCATTTTTTTTCTTTAGTCAAAATAACAAATTGCCTGAACGACAAGTCAGGCAAAAATGGCTTGGCACGGAACGTGTTAACGATATGTCAATTAAAACATAATAACTTAAAAACAAAATGGGAAAAGAATCTTGCGTAATTCGAATGTTAGATAAGAATAGAAAAGAAAAGAAAAGAAAAAGAAAAAAAAGAGAAAAAGATGAAATAATAACAAAAACGACTCACATTGATAAACATGCTCACAGTCAGAATGCAAAACTTCGCACAAGTCAATTGCAGTTGTTTCCTGGCGCGCATCATGCAAATGCAAATTGATTTCATATCGAACGTCGACATTTCGTACCAATTAGTAAAATAAAACTCTTCGCACAAGCTCGTACTCTGGATTAAAACAAAAAAAAAAAAAAAAAAGAAAAAAGAAACAAAAAAAAAAAGAACAGAAAAAATTGTATTAATAAACAATTGAATCTAATTGCAGATTGAATTACAATTAAATAAAAATTCGATTAATTACTTCCTTGATTATACATTCTCCTATGTAACAATAAGTAAACAATGAGATCAACAAAAGATAGTCAAACAGAATAAATGTTAATATATCTATTTTTTCGAGCACAGCTAAACTCTAAATAATTAAGAATTATTTATTAGAAATGAATATAATTCGATTTGAGAGATGTATACGTACACTGAGCATTTGATAACTCGATACACAAATCTGTATCGTTATACCAAATAAATTTTGACCAATAACGATATTGAAACTATCTTCTAATATATCCGCTAATCTGAAACAGATACGAAAAAGATAAACTATTATTTTTTAATGACATCTTCCTCATACTAAAAGAACAAAAATTTGTTTCATTGTAATGTAGTATTAGTGCATATTAATGTAAAAAATAATGAGACCCGTGACATTTCTATTTGTACTAAGGAACGACTTTAAGGTTTAAAATAATACCTTCGAATTTTTCTATAGAAAAATCAAATATTAATAATTCGTTGTAATCGAAAGAACGTATTTAAAATAAAAATTTATTCAATTTTAAATCTAAAATAATGTCATCAAAAAGTGATTTGAAGGATTAAAGTGACTATCTCGAATTATACTTTTCGTGATAAAATACAAATAACAAATAAATTGATTTTCTTATAAAAGAAAAATATTTTTATACACACACTAAATTATGCTAGATGTATATTAATTAGGATAAAAAATATATTTGTCCCATTTCGAATGTTGGAAGTAACATGGCGTCGTTGAAAATATTTTTGAATTTTTATTTTCGCATAAATCTGCGATGCTATCAATCATCTTTGAAATTTTTCTTGTAATTAGATTGCTTTCAATCTCATTAATAAACAACTGTATTATTAAAAACAATCTTATTAGAAAACAAACCTATATAATTTTTTCGAAACGAAATTGTAATAAACCTTTAAGAAAAAAAAGACAAAATTTCAAAAAATTCATATTTTGAAAATGCATTCAAAAACACGCGTCTCATAATTCATATAGTGTTCAATGGATTTAAATCATATAAAAAGAAAGAAAAAAAAGGAAGATTTCACTCAGTAGACGATCCTTTATTAATTAGACAGTTTAATTAAAGAAGTGACGTCACCTTATCAAATGTTGATGTCGGAGGATGATTTTACGAATTCTTTGTCGAGAACCATTGGCATTCTTTGAAATTTCCTTCACTCGACATTTCAATACGGCCAATTGACCGCTAAGATGAAAACTGGTACAACCCAATAAACAATCAGTACCAACGTAAGCGGAAATGACCATTACTATACGTATAAATTCGTGTATACAATCAAATGCATAATTTCTTGCATTGTACGGCTTCAATAATGGCTGTATTTTATAAGGTAACTTATATTCCGACGTAGAATTTGCCATAACTGCGTTGAACGATAATAGAAATTTAATAAAATTATTCGTCTATTTTTTACACCTCATATTTTTGTCACTTGATCGAATACATTAAACAAAAAAAAAAAAAAAAAAAGAAAAAGAAAAATGTATATATATATATATATATATATATATATATATCTTTTTTTATTCAAAAATCGAAAAATGTATTCGTTTGTTTAACGATATACGATCCAAAAAGAATAAAAAAGAGAAAAAAATTACATATTCACATGTCGGCGATTAGTTAAGTCGAACTGAATCTAAATTTATTGTTTAAAAAAAAATTGATGATTCATGGTTACCATTGTTATATCTATTCAAACATTTATATATAAAAGTGTAGGTCATTTTTGAATTTTTTTTTCCTTTTTGGATTTTTTTTATCGTTTGGACAATGACAAAGGCATATACTTAATTAATTAATGTTAATTTCGAGACTATCGAAATATCGAAATTCAAATTATCGAAATAATTACCCATTAGTATATTCGGTATGATAGATTTAAAATAATATAAGAGAAGTAGGAACGTCGGCAAAAAAAACAAAATGACGATGTATCTATAAGAAAATTTGTTATATTTTAAAAATATCGATCTCTCTTCGTCATTTTCATAATTATCATTTGTATAATCTATTTCCGTTTCGATCAGAAATCGCGACAATGTACGATACTTTATTCGTATCATTAAAAGTTTTATTATCGTCATTACTACCGATATGTTTTCCATTAGGTTCGCTATAACATAATGACTATTTTTAATGTATTTTATAAAATCCAATAGTGCTAATATATTATAAACACAGCCATAAATTATAAACGATATGAATAATATGTCGCGAATTTCTAAAGGCCAAATTCCTGACAAATTAAGCAAACGTTTGGTGATTGTTATCGCTTTTAATGTATTCGAGAAATCTGTCACCTGAAAAAAAAAAAGAAAAGATAATAATAACAAGATTAAATAACATTTGATTGAGTACTTTGGTATAATGCAAAAAAAAAGATTAGTCTAAATTAGAGAAATTCGTTAACTGAAAAAAAAAAATAATAATAATGATAAATGATCGATTGAATGCTGTGATATTAAATAAAAAGAAAAAAAAAAAAAAGAAAAAAGAAAGAAAGAACAAATCACGAATAAAGCACTTTTACGATTAATAATTAAAGAAATATATAAATAATAATAAATTAGAGAAATCTTTCACCTGAAAAAAAAAAAATAATAATAATAATAAAATATAATTAAAAAATAACGTAGGATTAAATACTGCGATATAATGCAAAACAAAAAAGTAACGAATAAACCGCTTTTACAGTTAACCTAAATTAAATTAGATTAAATCATATATAATCAAATGATCATCGTGTTTAAATAATTGTTCATATTCTTTGACATTTAAAACAAAACATCTTCAATATTTATATAAGTGTTTGTAAAATTTCTTTGGGAACTATTTGGCCATTTTGTTAATTTTAAAGATTCAAATATGTATGATGATATGGTCGCCATTTTGAAAAATCATATTGAATAATCAATTTTATATTACCGATAATAATTTTCGCAAT
This sequence comes from Vespa mandarinia, assembly GCF_050613455.1. Classification (NCBI taxonomy): domain Eukaryota; kingdom Metazoa; phylum Arthropoda; class Insecta; order Hymenoptera; family Vespidae; genus Vespa; species Vespa mandarinia. Next base: position 2,394,080 of record NC_140834.1, on the reverse strand, counting down.
AATACTGGTCGAATAATACTGGTTCGCAATAATACCAGAAGCCTTACGAAAATGTATATGACGATAATATTAAATTTTCGATGTAAAAAATCGTGAAGAAATAAAAAAGTAACACATATATTACTACAAAATACGAGACCAGCTTCTATATCACATAAACATAAATAATTATATATTATATTTACAAACACAAAATAATACGAAATACGTAACAGTATATAAAGTTCATTTTGAAAGGAAAAAATATTCGATAAATTTAAATTGCACATTTAATATATGCAATATAATTTAATATATACAATTTAAATTGCATACTTTTCCAACTAACTGTAATTAAAAAGGACTATTTTGTTAGATATATAATATATATAAAGATTTATTTTGCCTTTCCTTTGTATTCAATAATTAATATGTAATACACAAAATAAGTTATTATATAGATACTTAGTAATTAGTATCAGAATACTAATAATAATTATTATTAGTATCTATTACTAATTAGTTAAATTACCAACATCGACCGGTAACAATCAATTACATTTCGATCCACGGAAGGACAAAAATTATATTAATAACTCCCGTAGATAAGACAGAAAAATATACCGCCGGTAATATCATCTGATCGGAAGGTAGCTAAATATGAATTAGTATCTGACGGTAGAAAGTAGTATTGAAACTTACTGGATACAAATTTTAACACAATTCTTATATATACCAAAATTTATATCTAAATAGATACTTTCTATAATAAAGAATATATTTACTATACTAAATAAATAATATATTAAGTATTACTTAATGTAATTAATTTATTTATTTATGAATTAATTATATATGAATTAATTATAATTATTATATATGAAAAATAATTTATAATAAAATAATTTTTAAAGGCCTATAAATATCATATAAAATCACCTACGTCACAAGTCAACGATCATACCGCGTTGTAAAGCACCAGTTCTCGTCCGATCACTGAAGTTAAGCAACGTTGGGCACGGTTAGTACTTGGATGGGTGACCGCTTGGGAACACCGTGTGTTGTTGACATTCTTTTATTTTCTTTTTTATTTTTTTTTTTTATAAATAATCTAAATTACAATAAAATGATATGCGTCATTGTACGTCACTGTTACTCATCTACACTGAATCTAAGATGCCTGTTTCGTTGATCGCAATCTTACTTCCTAACATAGCGAAGAAATTAAAGAATTTTGTATGTACTCCTTTTTTTCCATATGGTACACTACATTTTACTTAACGGACGTAAAATACTTTGCAGAAATGAAATATATCAATTCTTAGAATAGAATAGAATTTTTAGAATTTCTAGAATAAATCAATTTTTTTAGAAGTAAAAATACATATAAAATGAAGGTTTTTTCAAGTCAACGATCATACCGCGTTGTAAAGCACCAGTTCTCGTCCGATCACTGAAGTTAAGCAACGTTGGGCACGGTTAGTACTTGGATGGGTGACCGCTTGGGAACACCGTGTGTTGTTGACATTTCTTTTTACTTTCCTTTTTATTTTTTTTTTTTTTTATAAACAACCTAAATTACAATAAAATGATATGCGTCATTGTACGTCGCTGTTACTCATCTACACCGAATCTAAGATGCCTGTTTCGTTGATCGCAATTATACTTCCTAACAAAGCAAAAAAACAAAAGAATCTTGTATGTACTCTTTTTTTTTATATGGTACACTACATTTTACTTAACGGACGTAAAATACTTTATAGAAATGAAATATATGCTAGAATAAATCAATTCTTTTAGATTTAAAAACGCATATAAAATAAAAAACGTTTAAGTCAACGATCATACCGCGTTGTAAAGCACCAGTTCTCGTCCGATCACTGAAGTTAAGCAACGTTGGGCACGGTTAGTACTTGGATGGGTGGTGACCGCTTGGGAACACCGTGTGTTGTTGATATTTCTTTTTACTTTCCTTTTTATTTTTTTTTTTTTATAAACAACCTAAATTACAATAAAATGATATACGTCATTGTACGTCACTGTTACTCATCTACACCGAATCTAAGATGCCTATTTCGTTGATCGCAATTATACTTCCTAACAAAGCAAAAAAACAAAAGAATCTTGTATGTACTCTTTTTTTTTATATGGTACACTACATTTTACTTAACGGACGTAAAATACTTTATAGAAATGAAATATATGCTAGAATAAATCAATTTTTTTAGATTTAAAAATGCATATAAAATAAAAAACGTTTAAGTCAACGATCATACCGCGTTGTAAAGCACCAGTTCTCGTCCGATCACTGAAGTTAAGCAACGTTGGGCACGGTTAGTACTTGGATGGGTGACCGCTTGGGAACACCGTGTGTTGTTGACATTTCTTTTACTTTCCTTTTTTTTTTTTATAAACAACCTAAATTACAATAAAATGATATGCGTCATTGTACGTCACTGTTACTCATCTACACTGAATCTAAGATGCCTGTTTCGTTGATCGCAATCTTACTTCCTAACAAAGCGAAGAAATTAAAGAATTTTGTATGTACTCCTTTTTTTCCATATGGTACACTACATTTTACTTAACGGACGTAAAATACTTTGCAGAAATGAAATATATCAATTCTTAGAATAGAATAAAATTTTTAGAATTTCTAAAATAAATCAATTTTTTTAGAAGTAAAAATACATATAAAATGAAGGTTTTTTCAAGTCAACGATCATACCGCGTTGTAAAGCACCAGTTCTCGTCCGATCACTGAAGTTAAGCAACGTTGGGCACGGTTAGTACTTGGATGGGTGACCGCTTGGGAACACCGTGTGTTGTTGACATTTCTTTTTACTTTCCTTTTTATTTTTTTTTTTTTTATAAACAACCTAAATTACAATAAAATGATATGCGTCATTGTACGTCGCTGTTACTCATCTACACCGAATCTAAGATGCCTGTTTCGTTGATCGCAATTATACTTCCTAACAAAGCAAAAAAACAAAAGAATCTTGTATGTACTCTTTTTTTTTATATGGTACACTACATTTTACTTAACGGACGTAAAATACTTTATAGAAATGAAATATATGCTAGAATAAATCAATTCTTTTAGATTTAAAAATGCATATAAAATGAAAAAACGTTTAAGTCAACGATCATACCGCGTTGTAAAGCACCAGTTCTCGTCTGATCACTGAAGTTAAGCAACGTTGGGCACGGTTAGTACTTGGATGGGTGACCGCTTGGGAACACCGTGTGTTGTTGATATTTCTTTTTACTTTCCTTTTTATTTTTTTTTTTTTATAAACAACCTAAATTACAATAAAATGATATACGTCATTGTACGTCACTGTTACTCATCTACACCGAATCTAAGATGCCTGTTTCGTTGATCGCAATTATACTTCCTAACAAAGCAAAAAAACAAAAGAATCTTGTATGTACTCTTTTTTTTATATGGTGCACTACATTTTACTTAACGGATGTAAAATACTTTGTAGAAATGAAATATATTAATTTTTAGAATAGAATAGAATTTTTAGAATTTCTAGAATAAATCAATTTTTTTTAGAAGTAAAAATACATATAAAATAAAGGTTTTTTGAAGTCAACGATCATACCGCGTTGTAAAGCACCAGTTCTCGTCCGATCACTGAAGTTAAGCAACGTTGGGCACGGTTAGTACTTGGATGGGTGACCGCTTGGGAACACCGTGTGTTGTTGACATTTTTTTTCTTCTTTCTTTTAGTTTTTTTTTTATAATTAAAACAAGGATCAAATAATGTGCATCATCATACACGTCACTTGCCACATTCCGTCCGCATCGGATCAAGACCAATAACTCAGATTGCAAAAAAAAGTCTTTCGTAAATAGTATCGACCATATAACACTTTTCGTTTAGACGGACGATTTTATTGTCGTACAACATTCGAACTAAGAAGAAAAGCTTTGTTTCTTCTAATGCTTTTGAGTGAAAGATTTGTACAACTAGTTGAAACAATTCTTAGCGAATGAAATACTTTATGATGTGTACCCATTGGTCGCTTCATACGAAGCTTTGTGATTGGTCAGACGCTCATTGGGTGCGCTCTCTGTTGGTGGCGGATGTTACTTATGATTGTATATTGTGAGAAAGGAGGTTAGTATTTTTATTCAGCGAGAAAGTATTCTTGATTAACGTTAACGATTGACTTATGCATTCAAAAGTATAATTATTAGATTCAAAACGATTTTCTCAACAAATTATTGAACAAAAGTATCTTTCTTCTATATCATTGAATTTACTTCGATTCGATTTTCGTTACCTCGTAGAAAAAGGTTATGTGATGTTATTCAATCAAAAGAAGGTAACCTTGATTTTTTATTAAAAACAAATAATATCTGCAATTTTTATTATGTTTCATTTTATTTTTCTTTATTTTTATAATTTAATTGACATACGATGAGCCATGTTCACTTCGTTTGTTACGTGCATGTAATTTTTTCCTGTTATATACTTGGTTATGTTTCAATTTTATATTAATTATTACATTTGACATAGACAGGAGTTAAAGGAATATTTGAATAAGTAAGAAAATAAAGGATATCGATACTACAGAACACTTATTCTATTATTTTAGAAATTGCGAAGTGAAGTTTGGATTGAAAGTTCATTTAGTACATCAACAATTTAAACTTCTATGTCTTCAAGTTTTTCAAGAACGAAACTTTGTGAAATCTGATGAAGTATATTCAAATAAGACAGTGTAAGTCATAAAGATATTAATATAATTATAGTTTTGAGTATTCTCCATTTAATATTCAATAATTTTATAATTTGTACTTTGCAGTAAAAGGAGAATAAACATTATTAAAGATATCGCTGAAAGAAACGCAATAGTTTGTAGTATTTAATAATTTCTATTAGTAATTGTAAAGCCATGAATAATATTTTACATAGGATAACTATTAGGATAGTGAAAAAAATGGAAAAAGAACTTAGACGAAGAAATAAGGAGATGTTTGAGACAATTTTTTGATGGTAAGATTATTAAGACATTATTATGTTATAAAAAAGCTGTTTGTACAGTCTTCTTTCATATATTATCAATGGATGAATAACCTGATTCAAAAGTTTTTTTCAAATAATTGGTGTAATTATAAAATCATTAGAGTATCTAATATCTACAAGAATTTTTTACCTGAGTCTATTATGTTGACTGTAAAGCCATTTTACAGAGGTTTGACAAATCCAGATCTATTGAAGAAATGTCTCACGAAGAAAACACAATATAAATGAATCATTATGTGATCAAGAGTACCAAGAAATGTATTTGTGTTATTTCATACTTTATAGCTTCATTTATATGATACTGTCATCATATTTAAAGAGGATTATGTAGGCAGATTGAAGGAGGTAGGAGGTAAAACCTCCATATTGGAAGAACAATAAGATGCAAGTTGATGATGAAAAACTATAAGCTTATATATTTTCTTAAAAGACAAGATCTGTGAAAAGATGAAAGAAAATATATTTGTATAATAGAGAACAAGATGAACATCATAATGATTGATGATTTTAATTATTGTTTTCACTAAAAAGTAAGTTTTTATTTAATTTATTATTTATTCACAATTTCTGACAAACTTAATTTTTTTCAACAAATAATCCTTTTTATCAGAAACTATTTAAGATTGACTTTTAATTTTTCAATAATTTATTTATAACTAAAATTAAAATTCATTTATAATCAAAATAATTAAACATTCTTCTAATAAGATTCATACTTCTAAGAAACATAAGAAACATTCTTCTAACATTTAGTTTCTAAAATAACAAATATATAACATAGAATAAACACAAAAACATTGAAAAAGAACAAGTATAAAAAATAAAACAGAAGAAGGATTTTTTTTACAGTTCTTAGTATATATAATTCAATAAAAGTGGAATAGTAAATTCATAAAGCATATATAAGTAACCTATGGAAGTTTTACTAAATCGAATCAAACAAGAGTTCTTTAAGTTCTTTAGAAAATTGGTCATGAAGTTATTTATTTAAATTATTGAGATAGATCACTTATAATACTCTCCTTATTATTTTCTATTTAGTGTTGCTATTATTTTTTATATATTTGCAACTAGGATGTGTGTGTGCGTGCGCGCACGCGCGCGTGTGTGTGTGTATATATATATATGTCATGAACTGAGTATTTAATACAGGCATTATTTATAATTCCCTATCATTATGAATAGTGACAAATCAAAATTGTAATTGTAATAAATTTCAATGTTAGAATTGCATTATTTTTTTATAGTCTTTTATAATAAACTTGTTATAGTGCCCAATAAAATATATCCAAAACAAATTATTTAGAAACATATTATTTTATTAATATAACTTATAATTAATTTTATACTAGTAGCGGATGAAAAGACTTTTGAAGTAGAAGAAAAAAAGGAAATATCAAAATTAATGAGTACATACATTTACATTTACGTTTACAGATTGATTTGGAAAAAAGATACACTATGGAAGTATCATTAAAAGAGAGTGAACAAAAAGTGTCGTTTAAGAATGTCAACAATCTCACCTCCATTTGGCAGTTTTATTATGCTCAAAATATATTCATGTACTTTGATATACGAACGAACAGAATTTATAGGAAAATTATTGATGGAGAAATTGATATGAACATGTCCCAGTATCAATCGCATTAATCTCTTGATACGTTCAAAAGGAGGAAGAACGCTTCAATCAAAGGAGCTCATGAAAGATTCAGTGAGTTGTTTACTTGTGATTCAATTATTATTTCTGTATTATTTCATTTTGATTTAACTTAGAGATTTTCTATTTTCTTATAATATATATTTCTTTGGTGGGCAAAAAAAGTATGAGTCAGATATACTATCATTAATTTTATAGAAAAGCACTTATAATATTTGAAGTGTGATATTAAATCAAACATTAGATTTTGGGTCTTGAAAATTGATATATGTGATATTCATTTGAAAACATTCTTATCTTTTTTAAATGACAACTTATATTACTTTTATCTTTATTTTCATTTTAATTTATATTTTATTTGATCGAGAATGAACATCCTAAAGTAGCTAAATAATGTATTTATGTTACTGTACATAATAGTACAAATTACAAAATACTTAACGGTTTAATTTATATGTATATATATATAAATATATATAAATTATATATGTATATAATATGTAATCGTTTAAATATAAATAAACTTGTACTATAGTTAGATTAAATTACAAAAAAAAAGAGATAAAATAGTATAACTTAATTTATATCATATTTTTGACATATATTATTAAAATTTCAGGTTAAAGATCAAGAAAGAAATACAATTGACTTATATGTTGTCTAGAATCATAATTAATGTACAACAATGTAGGATATTTTAATATATTGACCTCATTATTTTGTTCAGAATTTGATGTATACATTTTTACACCCAACAAAGATTTAATATTTATTATTTAGTATTTAAAAGTTATAAGAAGAAAAATTAATAAATAAATTATTATGGTCTTGTTAACGTTGGACATGCAAAAAATAACAGAAAATTGTTTTCCTTGAAATAATTATGTATTTATAATATATATATCTAAGTAAGTACGTATACGTAGCTGGGAAGATTAATAATTATTTTAATGCACGTTTTTCTGTTATTTTCTATGCATAAAAAGAAGGAATCAAGATTTCAATATCGTATAGTCATGATCTAAGACAATTGTAGTCTACCAAAAGCTTGGTATTTGGATGGACCGATAAGACAACACTTATACGAAATACTCTCTACTGTTTTTCATGTCACAGCTTCCGTGAGATTTAACTCTTTGAGTGCTGAATACTCGTGGCCTATGTAATCCGTACGGACGGCGCGCAACTGGCACTGACGATCGCCGGGGACTGAATACTTTTTCGCGCAATAGAAACAATTGCCGAACATATACATTTGATCATAGTACACTGATCATTTTTGCCAGGCGCGTATTTGCATCCATAATCCATAATGATAACATCTGTCGAGCGCGTATTTGCGCCCATAGTCTATATCGATAGCTTTCGCTGGACGCATATATGCGCCCATACCACTCAAAGGGTATAATGATATTTTAAAGTCATGATCGTGATCGGAAAAAAAATCAAAATTTATTTTTATCTGAACGATTCTTGGGAGAGAATATACTTATTTGGTTTTATGCGACAAGGTGTATTTGAATGATAAGAGTATATCATTTGATATTATCAAAATTGAAATGAATCATTTTTGGATTCAATCAAGTACGAAGTACGCTTTTTATAAGTAGATACTGAGTTTCGTTGAACTAGTTTAGAATTGTTCATAGTATAATCGTAAATTTCACAGAATGAATTAGAAACATTGATTGCAATTTATTATAGTTCACTATTGGAATAGTAAATATATTATTACAGTTTAAAATTGCAAATTTATTACCACAAATATTTACATATATATTATTTTAATTATTTAAATGTTTATAAATTTGTTAATTATTTATATATTATTAATATAGAATTTATTTTTTAAAATAGTAAAATTTCTATCATACATGTCAATATATTAATCCAAAAATTATATATTGTATTCAAAGATGAATTTTAGTTACTATTGAAAGCGCACATGTAAGAGCGATTAAAGAAGAAATTAAACAAAAAGAAAAAGAAAAATAAGTCATGAATAAGATAATAATAATAATATTAATTTCAATTGAATCGTTGTATATACGAAATTTCTAAAGTGGCATCCATTTGATCGTAGGTTGTATCATGTTAACTATTATTTCTAAATTGAATAATTTTGAAGTCGAATTGAATTGAATCGAATTTAAATAGAATAATCTATGGAATGGAATGAAAATGTTTTTGAATGTCGAAAATTGTTATTAAAATAAATGATTTTTCTTTTTTTTTTTTTTTTTTTTACAAAATGATCTATTTATTAAAACACAAAATCTTCATTTTAAAGAATTAATTAAATTATTAAACCAATTCCATTGAAATTTTTGTTGAACAATTTTGCCAAATATTTGTGATGTTGTTTTGTTTTGTTTTTAATTTCATGGGGATTGTATAAAATAAATAAGCAATTTAATTCAAATAATATAAGTTTTATATATTATATATTAATATAAATTAATTAAGAAAAATTAATAAAATTTAAATATGATATAATTTATATAATAAAATATAATTATCTGGATAATATTATCTGGGTAATATAATACTATATGCGTGATTCAGACGTAATTCTAATCAAATATTCACTTAAAATTCAAATTGTAAATTTCATGCCAATTATGTAATTAAATAAAGATAAATGAAAGATTAAATAATATTATCTGAATAAAATAATTCAAGTTAACAAAATAAAATAAAATAAAATAAAATAAAATAAAATAAAATTGAAAGGTTCTTTGAAAAGAGAAGGTTGAAAAAATGTGTGCCCGAGTAAGAGCTTTTGTCAATTACGTTTCATAAATTTTCTTTCTCAATGGTTATGAGAATATTTTTTTTTTTATAAAAATATATGTATAGGAAGATATTTCTATAATTTTTCAAAAATTAATAAACAAAAAAAAATGTCCTTCGTGTATTTCTACGCGAATAGAAAGGAGATAAAAAAGAATTTATAAATTGAAAAAGATAATTGAAAGAAAAAAATTGACTTCTTTTTTTTTTAATTTAAATTTAATGCATAACACAATTTTAATTACCGTGTCGAATTAATTAAAAGAGAAAAAAATTAAAAGAAAAAAAGATATAAAAAATTAATTTTCATACCTTACTTTTAATAATATCGATTAAATAGCATTTTCAAAATAAAGTATTCGTATAAATTAAGTTAAAAAAAAAATAAAAATAAAAATAATAGTAAAATTTAATATAATCGAATGGTATTTTTTTTTTAAGAAAAGATTGAAAAAAAAAATTTGGTCAAGTAAGAGGTTTCTCTATTTTTTCTTTTTTGTTTCTTTTTTTTTTTCAAAAGCTTTTTCCTTAACAGCTTACAATTACAAAAATATTTAAAAAAAAAAAATTGATCTAAAGAAAATCTACATACATACGAATAAAAACATATTTTTTTGTAATTGTTGTAAAATGTTTTAATCAAAATCAATATTAATGAAAAAAAAAAAAAAAGAAGAGAAGAAAATAAAAAACAAGGCAAGATAATAAAACGTAATTTTAATTATTTAGAATAGAATTAATTAATTAACAAAAAGAAGGAAAAAAAAAGAACAAAAGACAAAGAAAAAAAATGTCACATTTAATTACTCGTATCTTTAAAAAAATACAAATTAGGAAGCAAAAGAAAAAGAAGAAAGTGTGGTAAAGAAAAAATTAAATTTTCATATCTTACTTTCATGATAACTCTTTTTATTGTTTCTTCGTAGGAGGATTCCTTGTGACTGACAATAATTGCATGGATTATCGTACGAATACTCATCGATCGTAGCCAAATAATCGATCGAAAAAGAGAGAGAGAGAGAGAGAAAGAGAAAGAGAGGAACAGATAGACAGTTCAGAAAGAGAGAGAGAGAGAGAGAGGGAGAGAGAAAGAGAAAGAGAAAAAGAGGAACAGATAGACAGTTCAGAAAGAGAGAGAGAGAGAGAGAGAGAGAGAGAGAGAAAGAGAAAGAGAAAGAGAAAGAGAAAAAGAGGAACAGATAGACAGTTCAGAAAGAGAGAGAGAGAGAGAGAAAGAGAGGAACAGATAGACAGTTCAGAAAGAGAGAGAGAGAGAGAGAAAGAGAAAGAGAGGAACAGATAGACAGTTCAGAGAGAGAGAGAGAGAGAGAGAGAGAGAGAGAGAGAATGACTGAGCAAGCACAGGAAAAAAAATAATGGGAGGGTGAGAAAAAGAGAGAGAGAGAGAGAGAGAGAGAGAGAGAGAGAGAGAGAGAGAGAGAGAGAGAGAGAGAGAGAGAGGAAACTTTTCTTTGAAAGATAATTTTCAAGTCGCCAACCTATGATTATCTTAAATGTGTATCGTTCTTTATCCATCTTTTTTGTTTCCTTCGAATATTTTATAATTCTGTTCGTCCATAAGTTTTGTAAAGTTTCAAGTCAGAAAATGTCTCTTTGAAAAATAATGATGACATATAAAATGGGGAAAGAAGAAAGATGTTTTTTTAATGGCACACCGTAAGAAACTTTTCAACGAAGACGTTAGAAAATTTATTGCTCGGAGGAGACAATATCGCATAGGAACGAAAAAAGAAAAAAAAAAAAAAAAAAAAAACAAAATGAAGTAATCGAATTTATGGAAGTTCTAATCGAATATGTATAATTCAAAGATAATAAAATTCGACGGTGAATCGAATGTCGCATGATCGTTATTGTGCTTGGACGAAAAAAAAAGAAAAAATAAAATAAATAAAGATGAAAGAAAAAAAAAATAAAAGTTAAGAAAATACAAAATCGACACGAAGAAAGAAGAAAATTCTAAAAGAAAATAATTCTATGCTTATAGTAAAATAAATAAAAAGTATAAGCACAAAGGTGTATCCTGTTACGTGTGACTACTTTTGCTTGATTCAAAATGAATTGAAAGCGTAAAAAAAAAAAAGAAAAAAAAAAGAAAGAAAAAAAAGAAAAGCAAAATATACGAAACGAAAAGAATAATTCGTAACGAAAAAATATATAGTAATAAAATACAATAATATGTAGTAATAACGTATCAAGTATAGTATGTAGAGTAATAAATAAAAAAATATAAAGTAGACGGTGTTTCCTTCCATATGACCATTTTTGTTTGATTTAAATTGTGAAATATAAAATCAAATACGAAATTGAATAAATATTAAAAGAAATATTTGAAAGGGATAATCTCAGCATGAATACAAGAAACGAAAGGTTCCTCCATATTTTTCATTTCTTTTCGAAAATTTCATTTTTTTAAATAATTTTCATTTAAACAATTTCTTTGATTAAAAAACAAAATATATATATATATATATATATATATATATATATATATATGTATTAGTGTGCATTTTCTTGTATTTACCTATTTTTTATCAAAGATTATATTTTTTTTCATATAATGATAATACATAATATTAATAAATACGCCATAGAAACTTTTACAAGCTGCATAAACACAAAAAAGAAAAAATATATATATATATTTTCGTAATCATATTATTGTAAATTTATAAAATATATATTATTGTAAATTTCTAGCGATATATTATGAAATATATATATATATATTTCATAATATATTTTTTTTCATATAATGATAATACGTAATATTGATAAATACGCCATAGAAACTTTTACAAGCTGCATAAACACAAAAAAGAAAAAATATATATATATTTTCGTAATCATATTATTGTAAATTTATAAAATATATATTATTGTAAATTTCTAGCGACATATTATGAAATATATATATATATATATATTTTCATACATACACACCCATGTATAGATATTTTTATAAATAATATAATTGTACATTATATCAAGTATAATATACATATTATATAAATGTACATGTACATTATTATTATATTATTGCTATTATTATTATTATTATTATTATTATTATTATTATTATTATTATTATTATTATTATTATTATTATATCATATAATAATATTAATATATTAATAGAGTACAGACACATATATGTAATTTGTTATAAATTTATATATATATATACACATATATAAAGGATATCCCAAAATTTACACAAGAAGTAATTTTGATAAAAAACGCAAGTTTATAATTAATCGTAAATTTTTTATTGATTCATAAAATATACAGTATAGAGTTATTTATGGAATACTTTATCGAATAAATGGCCTCCATGACTTTGCTGGCATATACGGATTCTTTTTGTTGAAGTTTTCCATGAACGTTTGAAATGTAGCTGAATTTCGTTGATACAACTTTTCTTCCTTCAAGGTGTGCGTGATCACGTGTGCGCTTATTGACATAATCCTTAAATTTCAAAAAACCCCAAAGAAAGAAATCCAATGGCGTTAAATCGCATGATCTGGAGGGCCAATTCTGATCATCATAATTACACGACAAGGAAATGATTCATGCAATAATTGAATTGTTTTTTCGGCTGTATGACATGTGTCATCGTCTTGTTGAAACCACATATCATTCACATTCATATCTTGCAATTTAGGCAGAAGAAACTGAATTATCATGTCGCAATAGCGAGCATCATTAATTGTTAATGCCTGACCAATCGTATTTTCGAAGGAGAATAATCCGATAATGCCTTCAGCCCAAAATCTGCATCAAACAGTGACATGTTCTGAATGCATTTGTTTCTACAAATGTTCGTGACAATCACACGTGAATTTTCTGAATCCCAAATGCGGCAATTTTGTCGATTAACTAAATCATCAAGATGAAAATGAGCCTCATTGTTGAAGACGAACCTTATTGTTGAAGACGAACCTCATTGTTGAAGACGAACTTCATTGTTGAAGATGAATCTCATTGTTGAAGACGAGCCTCATTGTTGAAGATGAACTTCATTGTTGAAGATCAGCCTCATTGTAGAAGATAATTTTGTTTGAAAAATCAGCATCCACTTGTTATTGTGTTCCATAATCCATTCAACGAACTCTATTTGCTATATGTGTGTGATCTTTTTACTTTACTTTATAAGCATGAAAATGCAAATCTTGAAAATATGCTATAGAGAGTTTCTCGAAATCTCCAATTCTTGACCACGATTGAATTGATGTCTCTGGACTCTCAGCAACACTCTCACGAACTGCTTTGATGTTTCGTATTGAAGGACGGCCAGAGTGTTTAAGATCATTAATTGATCCAATCTCCCTAAATTTTTAAAATTAATCTCTTCACAGTTGATGAATTACTATTTCTACTAAATTACTATTCCAATCATATTTTGTATGAAAATCGCGAACTGTAGCTGGCAAACCTTCATTATTTTTCAAATATTACTCAATAATGAAAATGCTTTATTTTTTCGTATAGCGTTCCATTAAAAAAAAAAAAAAAAAAAAAAAAAAAAAAAAAAAAACAAGTTGTCACGCTGTTTTTTTTTTTGACAACACTTCACAGCACAAATGGTGCAAAATTCAAATCCAGCGTGAATTTTAGGACACCCTTTATGTATATATAAATCATGGATAAGGGACGAGAAATGATCGACCTATTAAAAAAAAAAAAAAAAAAAAAAAAAAAAAAAAAAAAAAAAAAAAACAGGTAAAAAAATAGCTAGCTTCCGTACTCTCGATGATTACTATTATTTTCTTTTTTATATTAAAGAAAAAAAAAAACGAAGTATGGTGATCGTCCTACAGAGAAGAGACAATGAATCAAAAAATCGACAGCTCTCATACACTAGTAATTTATCGCCCGATAAAATGAAATTTTACGTCGATCTATCATAATGGCCGCCACTGATAATCATGTCAATTGTATACATAAAAAAAAAAAAATGTCCGCTCATATACAAAACTGAGAGACTACATCACATGAAGTTAGACAAAATGTTCGATTCGAACGATTGAAATGAATTAATAGAAAAATGAATTTCATCAGGATTACAAAGTGTTACTCGTAAACACTTAATTAAACTTATTACACTTACACAGGTAAGTAGTTACATACAAAAGTATTTTTCATCGTAATGATAATTGATTATCGACGCACGTTAATGTCAATTGTACTTTTTCTTATTTATACGTAAATTACATTTTTTTAATTAGAATTTAAATGCAAACGATCTAATTACTTAAGTACTTACGTATGTATGTATTTTTTCTAATTCTCTTTTTTTTTTTTTTGTTTTAGTTCCTTTCTTTTCTTTTTCAATTCTTAATTGCTTTTTCTTTTTTTTTGTCATATTAATTAAATCGAAGCAGGTTTTCATCATGCTTGTTATACTTACGTCTCGATGAGAGTAACAAATGTTTCTTATGTGATCATGTTCGTTGTCTATTACTATACTAAGCGATCCATATACTATGAGAGTCGAACGAGAGAGAGAGAGAGAGAGAGAGAGAGAGAGAGAGAGAGAGAGAGAGAGAGAGAGAGAAGAAAAAAGAAAATTGAAGAATATAAGAACGTATTTGTAAATTACAAATGCATACGTGGATAGGAAAATAATGATATCGAGTAGCTAACGATAAAAAAAGAAAAAAAAAAAAAAAAAAAAAAAAAAAAAGTAAAAGAAAAGAGAAAAAAAAAATTGGACTATGGGATCGTGCACAAGGATCATTAATTTTTAAAAGTGATGCTAATCGATTGATTCGATACGAATAATAAAGTTAACCGTATTGTTACGAGATATGAACGCATATTGAAATATTAATACTCGTGAAACGTACAAAAGTTTTCGTCAAGTCGAACGTATATTTCTTTTTCTTTTTTTTTTCTTTTTTCTTTTTGTTTTGTTTTTCTCCTCCTACTAATTTGGAAGAAATAATGTAATATTTGTCGTGAAACGTTGAAGAAAAAGATAAAGAGAAATAGATAGATAGATAGATAGATAGAGAGAAGAAAGTTATACGTGCCTTTGACTGTCACAATACAAAAAAAAAAAAAAAAAAAAAAAGAGAAAAAAAAAAGGAAAAGAAAAAGAAAAAGAAAAAAAAACGGAAAAAAGAAGGAAATTCGACGAATTATTTATAATCGTCTCGTTGTTTCGTTTAGAAATTGGTTGTTTATTAATTTTCTTTCTTTTTCATTATTTTTTTTATTCCTTTCTTCTCTCTGTCAGGAGGAGAAAAATATTAAATAAAAAGAAAAAAAAGAAAAGAAAAAGAGAGAAAAAAGAAAAAAGAAATGAAAAAGCACGCTCGTATGAATGCTCATACTGATACATTGGACATAGTGTATTAATTATTTAAATGTTTTTTTTTTCTAATCGCGAAAGAACGTCTACGAGTTTTTCCATTTTCTTTCACTTTTCCTTTTTGTTTTTTTTTCTCTTCTTCCTTTTTTTCTCTTTTTTTTTTTTCATTCGATCGTTTGCGTCACGAGAGAAGAGTTTACCTGGACGATTGAAAACTACATTTTTACTTTAGTTAGTTGCGAGCTTGCGAGAAAAGCTCATGTTGTTTCGTTCGACGAGAAGATAAATAAAGAAACAAATAAATAAATAAATAAATAAATAAATAAATAAATGAATAAAAAGAAACAAATTATGGCAAGTACGAAAAGTTTGAAAGCACTTTTTTTTTTATATTTAAAAGTGATTTGGAAGAAAAAAAATGATTCGTAATACTCGCGTAATAAAAATTGATGATAATAATAATAATAATAATAATAATAATAATAATAATAATAATAATAATAATAATAATAATAATACTAATAATAATAATAATAATAATAATAATAATAATAATAATAATAATAATAATAATAATAATAATAATAATAATAATAATAATAATAAAGAGAATAATAATATTAATAAGATGCAAAAAAAAAATAAAATAAAATAAAATAATTAAGTGTTATTTATCAAATTTTAAAAAAGGAAACCGATTTGTAATTAATTTGTATTATATATATATATATATATATATATATATATATATATATATATATATAGCGAATTAAAACAAAAATAAACAGAAAAAAAGAATTGTATGATATCTAATATGAATGAATTAAATGATTTAAAAAAATCATAAGTATATTTTATAATTTTGTCACTTTTATATACTATTAATATATAATATATACTTATAATATTAATATATATATATATATATATTATATTCATATATAATATATAATAATAAATAAATAAAAAAATATATACATACGTATTGAATTAAAAAGAAAGAAATTGTATCGTATCTAATTTGAATGAATTAGACGAATTAGAAAAATCGTTAGTATACTTTCATCACTTTTATATATAATATATATATGTATATATATATATATTTTTTTTTTAATACAATATATATATATACTGAATGAAAAAAAAGTTTCGTAGTATTGTAAATCGATTACCAATCAATTAGTATTATATTAAAATAAAATATTAAAATTTTAAAAATTACATTATAATATAATACTAATAATTAAATATTAATAATACTAAATTGAAATAATTAAATAAAAATTATAAAGGAAAAAAAAAGGACTATATAATATCTAATATGAACGAATTAAACGATTTGGAATTAACGTAATTGAAATTTCATAATTTTGTGACTTTTTTAGGAACTCGAGTTCGATGATACCGTGAACGTGATAGATATGACGAAACGCACGATGAATTGTGCCGGTATTTGGCCAGAAAATACGAACGAGCCTAAATTTATATTTTTTGCAATATATTTAACAATACATTGTTCATTAGCTGTCATCGATATATCAATGAATATAACGAATTTAACTTATATCGTTGGATGTCTATTGGAAAATGTATTCAATTTGATGGCGCTATTGAAAATATGCATTTGTAGGATAAAAAGAAAGTCATTAGCAAGATTGTTGGAAGATGTCAGAACCGATTTTATTATTGACAATTATAATACCATTGATGAAAAAATAGCTTTTTTAAGTTACAATAAATTTAGTCGTAAATTCGTTAAATTGACTTTGATCGTATGCTTGGCCGGTGCATGCTCTTATTACTTCATGTCGTTGGTGAATAACGTTGAAATGGGTAATTAATTTTATGTAATTTAATTCTAATCGATATGTATATATAGTCATTTTTGTTCAATCTTTTGTCATATTTTTTTCTAACTTTTTCTAATTTTCTTTTTTCATTTTTCATTTTTTTTTTTATATCTTTTCAATTTTCTTTCATTTTTAATTTTCCATTTCTTAATTTTGTTGATATTTATAAATTACTATTTTTATTTCTCCATTTTCTTATTTCTTTTATTCTTTTAATTTTCTTTCTATCTTTTCATTTTATTTTTATTTCTTTGTTTCATTTTTTTTTTTTTTATATATATCGTTTACATATAGTTTCAATTATAAATGTGATTCCGAAATAATTCTTTTTTATTTTCACGATTTCTTTAATTATTTTATTGTTTGAGAAAATATATATTATATTTTATCGAGATATTCTATTTCATTTTCTTTTTGCAAATTAACGCATTTTAATTCTTCTTTCTCGAAATATATTTTAATTTATTAAAAAAAAAAAAAAAAAAATAAAAAAAAAAAAAAAAAAAATGGCTAAATCCATATCAGTATTTAATAACAAAATTAATAAATAATAACTTTTTAATATTTATATTAATATATATTATTACTTACTTAATATTATTATTATTATTGTTATTATTATTATTATTATTGTTATTATTATTATTATTATTATTATTATTATTATTATATTATTATTAATATTATTACTATAAATAAATATATACATACAAATATATTTTTATACATATCATATATAAAAATATTTAACATTATTATTTAACATGATTTTTAAAAATATTTCTATCATTTAATAAAATATATATATTTTTAGTATGTATATATCATCTGAAATTTAATATTATTACTCATATCATATTATCATCATTTGAATATTTAATATTATTACTATTTAACAAGTGGTCGTGTTATATTTTATTATTAAAAAACAATATATATAAATATATCTAAATATATCTAATATTATATATTCTTATGTATTATATATATATATATATATATATATATATATACATATATTTTATATATTAATATATGATTACCAGTTAAACCCGAACTACTATTACTCCTATTCTTATTTATTATTATCATCATCATGATTATTATTATACTATTGTTATTTTCAGATAAATATTAAATCTATTGATCAAATAAATTTAATAAAATAATTACGATTTATAATTGAACATGAACAATTAATAATTATCATTCTTATTAATATTTTAGTAATCAGAAATTCATCATACGGATACCGATTGCCATATAGAGTATGGTTGTTAATCGAGCCAAAAGATTTGATAACATATATCTGCCTTTGCTGTTATCAATTTATTATTATTCCAAGTATCGTGTTTGGTTACGTTGGTACTGATTGTCTTTTCGTTAGTTTGGTACTTCACGTCAGTGGATTATTTTCTGCATTGTCTTGCAAGGTCAAACATGTATTGGATGATCCAAATGATCGACAACGTCGTATGAAAGATCTAATTGTTAAACACGTACGATTGATTAGGTGAAAAAAAATTATAATTTTTCTTTTTGTTTTATTTATGCCCCTCCCTCCCCCCTTTTTTTAATGCGTACGTATTAATTAATAAAATATACTTTGCGATTTCAGATTGTCGGAATCATTAGAGGATGAATTTAATTTAGTAATATTGCAACAATTGGTTGGTAATACTTTTCAACTTTGTTTATTGGGATACGACGCTCTTGCTGTAAGTTTTATTTATTTATTTATTTTTTTTATTTGTTTGTGATAATTCGATCGATAATAAAACATGTATTATAATATGATATAATACATATATATATATATATATATATATATATATATATATATAATATCGATCGATAATAAAACATGTATTATAATATGATATAATATATATATATATATATATATATATATATATAATATATATATAATATATATATAATATATATGTATATATATTATATTATATATATATATATGTAAATATACATATGTAAATACATATTACATATATGTAAATATATATAATATGTATGTATATATATATATATACACACACACATATATACATACATACATACATATATACATATGAAGTTTTATGGTTTAATAATATATTATTATATAGACAAATATATATATATATATATATATATATATATATATATATATATATATATATATATATATTTAATCAGAGAAATATGAAAAATTTAATTATTAAAATTAATATAGATATTATTAACAAAATATAGAGAAAAAAATGATAATTAATAATTATATATATATATTATTAAATTTTACGTAATAAAAATATATTTTATTTTTAGAAATAATTTACTTATGTTTAATCAAAATAGATATGAAATATTTAATTATTAATAATTATTTTATTAATTATTATTATTATTAACATATTATTATCATGATATTTAGAATAAGAACAAAAAAAATATATATAGATTATATTTCGACTATTTCAATATTATATACTTATATATACATATATAGTATTTTAAATTATATATATTATTATAGATAATAGTACTATTAATGATAAATTATATATAAATTTAAATAATATATATCATTTGAATATTATAAAATTTATAATTAATATATAGACACACAAACATACGTATATAAAAAATTAATGATATAATTCAATAATCTTTTCATTAATACTAAATCAAAATTTAGATCGATTAGAATAATGAAAAAATTCTAATCAATTTTTTTCAGAGTACAGCCGAGGGGGAAGGTAGAATGTTGGTCGCATTTTTTCTAATCGTCGCTTGCGTGTTTAGCACACTTCTGGCTTATTGTTATATGGGAGAATGTCTCATAAAGGAGGTATTTATTTTTTTTTTCATTTTTAAATACCATGTAAAAAATAAAAAAGAAAAAACATTCGTCCTATTGCAACGCATTTTTAATTTTTATGTTTATTTATTTATTTTTCATTCTCTTTTTTTTTTACTTTTCTTTTTTTGTTTTTCTCCTTTCAGAGCTCCGTTTTAGGTGATGCATTTTATCACTGTGAGTGGTACAAAATTTCAAGAACGGAAAAAAAATTGATGCACATTTGCATGATGCGTTCGACGAAATTTATGCGACTTACTTCCGGTAAATTTTGCACCTTGTCACTGAACACATTTACCGACGTAAGTTTTTTCAAAATATAATCTTTGTATAATTTCGCAAAAGAAAAAAAAAACACAAGAGAGTAAGAAAGACAAATTTTCTCAGCTACATATTTTCTATTCTTGCTTTCTTTTTTTTCTACCGTTTTTTATTCTTTTTTTTTGTTTTGTTTTAATCACCGCAAACGAACTCGTTTTTAGGTTTTGAAAACATCAATGGCTTATTTTTCGGTGCTACGGACATTCGTTTGAAAAAGGAATCAAATCGCCTTCGATTTAATATATTTAACGAATTGCATATACCAATACATATACATATATATATTTATATATATGTATATATATATATATATACACGTACTATATGTGTATATATGTATGTGAATATGTGACTGCACTTTTTTGAAATTAATTATTTAATAATAAAAACAAAAAATAAATGTAGTTTTTTTTTTCACAAATACATACATATACACATTCAAATGCGCGCGTACTCACTCACACACACATACACACATATATATGCAGGCACGTGTACGCACGCGCGCTCACACATGATTGATCTGAAAAAGAATGTAACAGAGTTTAATTAATTAGCAAAAAATTTCATTATAATTAAAATTGAATTTTATTTTTAATTTAGATCTGAAATAAATAAATAAATAAATAAATAAATAAATAAATAAATAAAATAAAATAAAATAAATTGAGCCGCTCACTTGCCGAATCGATTAAGTCCATAAAAAAAAAGTGTAGAAACTTGATAAAATAATATAAATTACTTTTTAAAATTTCCTTTAAAATATAAATACAAATAAACATTGTAGAATATATAAATGCTGACGTAACTTTCATCTAACAACATGTAAAGTGAATAAAATAGGACAATTTAAAAATAATTGTCATTAACATTAGAACATTTGCATGACTATGGGAGTTAATCGATTTGGCAAGTCAAAAAAAAAAAATTAAACACATTAAATTCCTTTTTATTTCAGAAGAAGTTTTTTTATTTCAGAAGACCATTATTATACATTTTTTATTAAAGATTTTTTTTGCAAAAATGAATAAAATCTGTTACTGCATTATTATTATCAGTTTGTTTAGATCGATTCATCGGCAACATAAAAGATATCTTCTTTATCAGCTGTATGTATTGAGATGACGTGTCAATTTGATCGTAAGTTTTTATAATAAGCAAGTTTAATAGAAAGAATTAATTTCAACAAATCCATCATATCTTTTCTCTTTTTTCTTGTTCACACTGTTCTATCTGTAGGATATAACAATGGTTCCTTTACATTTTTCAAACCTTAAGTAATCTTCATGCTACAGATTTTCTTATATTAATGGCATTAAATTCTGAATCTTTGTTAAAGTCATATTTGAATTGTACGACATGCGGTTTATAATTAACCCTTAACGCTCCGTTGGCTCCGCTATGGAGACATCAGTCATTTGTTCGGTAACTCCGAAGGCTCAGCTGCGAAGCTAAATGTCTTTAGCATGTGATTACGCTTAAGATGTTACGTTAATTAAGAAAACTGAAGTGCCACTTGACCGGTACCATAAAAACAAACAGAAAAGGTATTCCAACAACTCTGAAGAAAGCAAAATTATATGAAGAAAGGACTGTTGCATACACTTTTCCATGAAATGAAAAAGTAAGGAAACCATTGAAAAAGAAAAGAAAATTATTATAAATTTTTCTAATAAATGTAGAACATTCAATGAAATTTCTAAAATAGTAAATAGAATCATTGACAGATATGGAGACCGAAAAATTTTAAAAAGTAATCCACGAAACGAACGTAAACGTAAAATAAATGAGTAAACTGATCAATAAATAATTCAAGAAATAAAACAAAATCGGAAGATATGTGCGGTTAACATCGCTACTAAACTTAAAAATAATCTTGATAATTAATGTGTGCAGTAGTACAGTGCGTAATGTTTTACGAATTCCAGAATATCATGGCAGAGTAGCCCGTAGAAAATATTTCGTAAATGAAGTAAATAGAAAGAAATGATTAGAATTTGCGAAAGAGTATGTCAATGTTCCTATGAAGTATGGGAATCGTGTTATATTTATTAATCCTTAACGCTCCGTTGGTTCCGCTACGGAGACATTTGTTCCCTAACTCCGAAGGCTCAGCTGCGGAGCCAAATGTTTTTAGCATGTGATTACGCTTAAGATGCTACGTTAATTAAGAAAACTGAAGTACCACATAACCGGTACCATAAAAACAAACAGAAAAGGTATTCCAACAACTCTGAAGAAACCAAAATTGTATGAAAAAAGGACTGTCGCATACAAACAAGGAAATATAATGCTCTTAGCTTGGAGGGATAAGAGGATAGTATCGTTATTGAGCAACTGGCATAATGCTGAAATGATAACTACTAGAAGATTTATACGAGGTGGTACAAACGAAGTAATTAAAAAGCCAAGTGTAGTTGTCGGGTACACAAAGTCGATGGGTGGAGTTGATTGGACTGATCAATATGCCTCTAGTTATTGCTTTTTGAGGAAATCGTTTAAGTGATGGCGGAAATTGTTTTTCTGGAGAATGGAGATATCAATAATTAATTCATACATTCTCTATAAAACTATAGAACACAATAAAAATGAGAAAGCATTGACGCAGTTACAGTATAGAAAAATTTTAGTCGATCAACTCGTAGGAGATTTTCGTCACGATAGAACAAGAGCTTTTACATCAATTTCTGAAATCAGATTAAACGGAAAATAATTCACATAATGAGAAAAGGTGTAAAGAGGAACTGCGTTGTGTGCTCTAAAAGGAAACAAATGGATGGCAGACGTCAAACAAGTGATAACTGTGACACTTGCCCAAGTAAACCCAGAATGAACATGTGAGATCGTTTTCAAAGATATCACAGCACGGTGAATTACAAAATTTAAAATTTATCTTTTATTTACAATAGGAAAATGCATATTTATAAAATAAATAAAATCAAATGCATTCACAAAGACCTGTAATCTTTTCCGCTCAAAATAAGAATAATCCTTTATCTCAGGCATTCCGCTGCAAAAATGTTCTGCCGGAGTTGTTGGTAGGCAGTACTCGAGAAACGCGCGGAGCAATAAGGGTTAAAAAAGAATTGTCTATTACGACAATTAGATTGAAACTAACTAATTTATTTTATGCTTTGTTCCCACTAATACTTAAACGAAGTTTGTGTTGTTTCAGCATTGATAAATATACGAGATAAATCTCGTATAATCATTTTATAACTGCAGACAAAATATCTCGCAACTCAATGTTGGTTCATGACACGTTTTGAACGAGATATTTCGTTATGCGATGTTATTTAGCACATACACTTTGGATGAGATATTTAGCATACCACTTTACAAGGTCACTTCGTTCGATGATTCTCGCATATGTTTCGTCAGTTTTCACTTGGATTTCCTTGAATGTAATAAAATCACTCCTCGACAATTTCGATGGTATCAAATTATTTGTGATAATGAAATCAATAACAGTGACAGCGACGTACAGTTTAATAATGACAATTCGTTAATAGACTCAATCAACTTATAATATCAAGACAATGCTAAATACCAATAGCAACAGTACATTTTGAATCATTTATTATAAATTATACGGATGATAATGACGGAATGCAATAGCAGTCTGATTTAACAGAAAAAAAGTTGCCCAGGTTCTATTTTTGAATTATCCTTTAACCAAAAGTTTATTCAAAGAATTATTAATAAAGATAATAAATACAGGGGGGAAAAGAAAACAAGCTTTCTCGAGTGCGATTTTGCAATTTTACAATTAATAATACTTATTCAATCATCGCGATCATTATATTGGGGAAAAAGAAATCAATTTATTTTTTTGATAGATGCCTGTAGTGATCGATATATCTCGTAAAGTATCGATCAAACAATTTCAGATTTATGCTCGTTGTCAAGATGACATTTCACACTAAAAAAATTCTTTTGCTGTTTTTTTGAGTTACAGGGTGTTAAAAATGAAAGTCAACAAAGAGAAAATTCGATAAATTTTACAGTTTTTTTTTTTTGATAAAGGTGAAAATGCAAGCCAGGCGATTGAAATTGTGAATGGTGTTTATGATCCCGATACTGTAATAGCTAATTACGTGCAATTTTGGTTTCGTCGATTCCGTTCAGATATTTTTGATGTTAAAGACGCACCTCGCACAGGCAAGCCCGTCGTCGAAAATGTCGATAAAATCACAGAAATAATCGAAGTTGATCGGCATGTTAATAGTCGTATCATCGCCCAGGAGCTAAAGATCGATCATAAAACAGTTTTAAACCATTTGCACAAAGCTAGATTTAAAAAGAAGCTCGATGTTTTGGTGCTACACCAATTAATATCAAAAAACATGATGAATCGAATTTCCATTTGCGAAGCTTTGGCTAAACGGAATGAAATCGATTCATTTCTTAAATGGATGATGACTGGGAATGAGAAATGGATCACATAAGACAATACTGTGCGAAAACGATCGAGGTCAAAGCGCGGTGAAGTAGCTCAAACGGTGGCCAAACCAGGACTAACGACCAGGAAGGTTCTGCTGTGCATTTGGTGAGACTGGAAAGGAATCATTTATTATGAGTTGCTTCCATATGGCCAAACACTAAATCCGGATCTCTATTGTCAACAACTGGATCGTTTGAAGTTAGCGATTGACCAAAAACGGCCAGAATTGACCAATAGAAAAGGTGTTGTGTAGCGTAAAGACAACGCCAAGCCATACATGCCTATAGTGATTCACCAGAAACTCCGGGAGCTTGGTTGGGAAGTTTTAATGTATCCACCATGTAGTCCGGACTTGGCACCAAGCGATTATCATCTTTTTCTCGCATTGCAAAACTTCCTGAGTGATAAGAAATTGGCATTAAGAGAAGATTGTGAAAATCGATTATTAGAGTTTTTCGCCAATAAGGACCAAGACTTCTGTGAGAGAGGCATTATGAAGCTATCTTTAAAATGGCAACAAATTATAGAACAAAATGGTGTATATTTGACCCAAATCGGACAATCCGAAACATGTCAACCCTTTGAGTGCTGAATATTCGTGGCCTATGTAGTCCGTATGGATGGCGCGCGGCTGATGCTGACGATCGCCGGGAACTGAATACTTTTTCGCGCAATAAAAACAATTGCCGAACATATACATTTGACCATAGTACACTGATCATTTTTGCCAGGCGCGTATTTGCGTCCATAGTCCATACTGATAGCATCTGCCGAGCGCGTATTTGCATTCATAGTCTATATCGATAGCTTTCGCTGGACGCATATATGCGCCCATAACACTCAAAGGGTTAAATAAAGTCTTGAAGTTCATGCAAAAATAATGGATTTCTTTTTTCCCTAATAAAATTATATTTTATATAATTCAATTTAATATTGGAATTCTTGACTATTATTTCCATACCACCTCGTGTAATCCTTTTAACTTTCTATCCTAAAAGTAAACTGTTGCCTCGTCGATACGCGACCGTGGATTTTTTTTTCGAAAAATTTGTCTTTTTTATTTCCTTAGGCAATCCTTTCCTGTTCGTTAAGATCGTTCCGGTGATATTGCATTTCAATTTGGCTAGATCTTGAGCTAAGACATAACTAGTATAGTAATGATCCGTGTACATATGGTGCCCCTGAACACCTGGAATTTTCTCCAATAATATTTTGTACAAGTGTATCGGAATTCTTGGATGAAACAGGTAAATCGGTTCTGACCAAGAGCTCTGTTATAAGTGATCCATAATATGGCAAAATGTAGCAAATATAACCAGTCTTCGAGTCAGCTAGAGTATAAACTCTGATATCCCATTTTGTCGGTTTCTTAAGATTGTTTATTATGAACGAAATTCGACCCCTGAATTTTATCGTTGACTCGTCCACACATATATGCACACCCGGTATGAAATAATCCAAAAATTTTGAGTTGATATAGTTCAAAAAGCAACTTACTCGTTGTAGGCACGTTCTTGGATTCGTGTTACGTGTTGAAATAGTTTTCAGCATAAAGCAACCAGAATATTTGACTAAATCTGTCTCTTGTAAATGTATCCGAATAGAACGGAATATAACTGACGATATTCCTCGACCAATATTCTTGCAAATTGGCCAACGGCATTGTACCCATATTGATTATAACAGCAATAAATGTCCAGAATTCTGCGATATTCCTCGACCAATATTCTTGCAAATTGGCCAACGGCATTGTACCCATATTGATTATAACAGCAATAAATGTCCAGAATTCTGCGTTGTTCATATCACGCCAGCTTCGCCATATTGAATTTGTAGATCGTAGAAAAAGCATCAAAATTGAATTCGAACTTGAACTGATCTGATCTTAATCAATATTTTTAAGGCTGAAAAATTTTTCAATTGCTACATTTACTGTCCAAGACTGTTTCAAGCGAATGCTAAGTTGAGACTAACTGAATTGTGTTAAGGTTTAGCTAAAAATGTAAGCCGAGCCTAATCCACAAAAGTATTTCCGAGAGAAATATTTTATCGCACATTGTAAATAAGCATATCAAGTCTATAAATATCTTTATGCCTTATACTGTCTTATTTGAATATACTTCATCAGATTTCACAAAGTTTCGTTCCTGAAAATTTGAAGACATATAAATTTAAAT
The DNA here is from genome assembly GCF_050613455.1 of Vespa mandarinia. Lineage (NCBI taxonomy): Eukaryota > Metazoa > Arthropoda > Insecta > Hymenoptera > Vespidae > Vespa > Vespa mandarinia. The sequence goes on along the minus strand of NC_140834.1, from coordinate 2,366,617 downwards.
TGCTGATGTACTGAATGAACTTTCAATCCAAACCTCACTTGTAACTTTTGAAATAATAGAATAAGTGTTCTGTAGTATCGATATCCTTTATTTTCTTACTTATTCAACCATTCCTTTAACTCCTGTCCTTTTCAAATGTAATAATTAATATAAAATTGAAACATAACCAAGTATTAGGTTGGAAACTATGAAACGGGCGTTTTTGTTTAGTTTTTTTATTTTCATTCAACGCCCGATTCATAGTTTCCAACCTAATATATAACAAGAAAAAATTTACATTCACGTAACAAACGAAGTGAACATGGTTAATCGTATGTCAATTAAATTATAAAAATAAAAAGAAAAAAATAAAACAGAAACATAATAAAAATTGTAGATATTATTTGTTTTTAATAAAAAATCAAGATTACCTTCTTTTCATTGAATAACATCACATAACCTTTTTCTACGAGGTAGCGTAGATCAAATCGACGTAAATTCCATGATATAAAAGAAAGGTACGTTTATTCAATCATTTGCTGAAAAAAAATTATTTTTAATCTAATAATTAACCTTATGAATGTGTAAGTCTAATACTAATGTTATAAAAGAATATTATTTTGTTGAATATAAATATTAACCTCACTTTCACAATACGTAATCACAGTGAAATAAAAAATGAACACGTCATGAATCCAAATCTCGCCAACAGAGGACAGCAACACCGACGCGCTACTGACCAATTAGCGGAAAAGCAATTGGTGGAAAAGCGACCAATAAGAACGCATAATACGATACGTACTTCAATTAAAACAAAGAAGGGTCTCGCTTATTAATGATTTGTGCATTATAGCGACGATATGTGATTATTAAAAATACATACTTACAAGGGCAGATCTCACGAATCGGCAATTCAATAAAGTATGAAACATTCGACATATATATAGTGCATAGAGGTATGTATATTAGGCAATTTTATTTTGCTGCTTATGTTTTTATTATAGGGGATAAGATCGATTAATAAAAATTCGTTTATTTTTCGATTTTAGATTGTAAGTAATAAATCGTAACAAATGAAATATAGTTTCAGATAAAAGTTATTTTTTTTAGTTACGACTAACATTCGACGAAATACATATCAATTATCTATATGATTGAAAAAAAGTTATAAGCAATAGTATTAATAATATTCTTTTTTAGAATTTCTTTTAACTAGTGAAATCAATTTAATTAATTCTTAACCTTTTAGGGTTATACTTGCTTAATAATTTTTTAAGAATAATTAAGATATTTGATTAATTAAAACAATATAACGTGTACGATAAGAAAAATTAAATGTCGTCAAACTTGCGATTTATGTAAAAGTAGGATGTTTTTAGATTTTTTATTTCTAATTACAATTTTATGATTTTAACTCAAGATATTACTTGATCTCTGGAAATGATATATCTTTTATGCGTGCTGACATGTCGATTTCATCATATACGGAATCTAACATTATTTCTGGATTAACATCGTTGTTTGATTTATTACCATTATACGATAACTATTCACAGTAGTGATCGCCTAACGTAAATTGAGAAAAATGAAATAGCTCGATTTAATATATTTGTTTATATACATTATGTATTAATATAAATCAAACCATTAAGTGATATAAATGATAAAGAACAATTAAAAAAGAAAAAATAGTACTACCATCGCTGAGAATTATTACAACTATTTGGGTAAGTTATGTTATTTAAAAAGCGATAGAAGAAACGGAAATTTTTAGTGTTAACTGGGACGCAGTACAACGACAAAATCGTTGTACGAGTAAACAAAGAGTGTTATATAGTCGATATTAGCTCTGATCAACTTTTTGTAATTTGTATCGAATTCACTGGTCATGCACTCCAGGACAAATTAGTGAATGGTAACGTTCGATAACTAATATTATTTCATTTTGGCTTTGATTGATCCTAAAAAAAAAAGCAAAAGAAAGAACAAAAGGAAATGTCAACAACACACGGTGTTCCCAAGCGGTCACCCATCCAAGTACTAACCGTGCCCAACGTTGCTTAACTTCAGTGATCGGACGAGAACTGGTGTTTTTCAACGCGGTATGGACGTTGACTGATCAAAATTCTCATTTTATATGTATTTTTACATCTAAAAAAGTGGGTTTATTCTAGAGTATATTTTATTTGTACAAAGTATATCATTTGATTGCAGCTTTGGTTGTTTGTAAAAAAAGTATAGTGAAGAACAAAAAAAATGTCAACAACACACGGTGTTCCCAAGCGGTCACCCATCCAAGTACTAACCGTGCCCAACGTTGCTTAACTTCAGTGATCGGACGAGAACTGGTGTTTTTCAACGCGGTATGGTCGTTGACTGATCAAAATTCTCATTTTATATGTATTTTTACATCTGAAAAAGTGGGTTTATTCTAGAGTATAATTTATTTGTACAATGTATATCATTTGATTGCAGTTTTGGCTGTTTGTAAAAAAAGTATAATGAAGAACAAAAAAAATGTCAACAACACACGGTGTTCCCAAGCGGTCACCCATCCAAGTACTAACCGTGCCCAACGTTGCTTAACTTCAGTGATCGGACGAGAACTGGTGTTTTTCAACGCGGTATGGTCGTTGACTGATCAAAATTCTCATTTTATATGTATTTTTACATCTGAAAAAGTGGGTTTATTCTAGAGTATAATTTATTTGTACAAAGTATATCATTTGATTGCAGTTTTGGCTGTTTGTAAAAAAAGTATAATGAAGAACAAAAAAAATGTCAACAACACACGGTGTTCCCAAGCGGTCACCCATCCAAGTACTAACCGTGCCCAACGTTGCTTAACTTCAGTGATCGGACGAGAACTGGTGTTTTTCAACGCGGTATGGTCGTTGACTGATCAAAATTCTCATTTTATATGTATTTTTACATCTGAAAAAGTGGGTTTATTCTAGAGTATAATTTATTTGTACAAAGTATATCATTTGATTGCAGTTTTGGCTGTTTGTAAAAAAAGTATAATGAAGAACAAAAAAAATGTCAACAACACACGGTGTTCCCAAGCGGTCACCCATCCAAGTACTAACCGTGCCCAACGTTGCTTAACTTCAGTGATCGGACGAGAACTGGTGTTTTTCAACGCGGTATGGTCGTTGACTGATCAAAATTCTCATTTTATATGTATTTTTACATCTGAAAAAGTGGGTTTATTCTAGAGTATAATTTATTTGTACAAAGTATATCATTTGATTGCAGTTTTGGCTGTTTGTAAAAAAAGTATAATGAAGAACAAAAAAAATGTCAACAACACACGGTGTTCCCAAGCGGTCACCCATCCAAGTACTAACCGTGCCCAACGTTGCTTAACTTCAGTGATCGGACGAGAACTGGTGCTTTACAACGCGGTATGATCGTTGACTTGAAAATTCCTTCATTTTATATGTATTTTTACTTCTAAAAAAAATTGATTTATTTTAGAAATTCTAAAAATTCTATTCTATTCTAAAAATTGATATATTTCATTTCTGTGAAGTATTTTACGTCCGTTAAGTAAAATGTAGTGTACCATATGAAAAAAAAGGAGTACATACAAAATTCTTTAATTTCCTCGCTTTGTTAGGAAGTAAGATTGCGATCAACGAAACAGGCATCTTAGATTCAGTGTAGATGAGTAACAGTGACATACAATGACGCATATCATTTTATTGTAATTTAGATTATTTATAAAAAAAAAAAATAAAAAAGAAAGTAAAAAGAATGTCAACAACACACGGTGTTCCCAAGCGGTCACCCATCCAAGTACTAACCGTGCCCAACGTTGCTTAACTTCAGTGATCGGACGAGAACTGGTGTTTTTCAACGCGGTATGGTCGTTGACTGATCAAAATTCTCATTTTATATGTATTTTTACATCTGAAAAAGTGGGTTTATTCTAGAGTATAATTTATTTGTACAAAGTATATCATTTGATTGCAGTTTTGGCTGTTTGTAAAAAAAGTATAATGAAGAATAAAAAAAATGTCAACAACACACGGTGTTCCCAAGCGGTCACCCATCCAAGTACTAACCGTGCCCAACGTTGCTTAACTTCAGTGATCGGACGAGAACTGGTGCTTTACAACGCGGTATGATCGTTGACTTGAAAATTCCTTCATTTTATATGTATTTTTACTCCTAAAAAAAATTGATTTATTTTAGAAATTCTAAAAATTCTATTCTATTCTAAAAATTGATATATTTCATTTCTGTAAAGTATTTTACGTCCGTTAAGTAAAATGTAGTGTACCATATGAAAAAAAAGGAGTACATACAAAATTTTTTAATTTCCTCGCTTTGTTAGGAAGTAAGATTGCGATCAACGAAACAGGCATCTTAGATTCAGTGTAGATGAGTAACAGTGACATACAATGACGCATATCATTTTATTGTAATTTAGATTATTTATAAAAAAAAAAAATAAAAAAGAAAGTAAAAAGAATGTCAACAACACACGGTGTTCCCAAGCGGTCACCCATCCAAGTACTAACCGTGCCCAACGTTGCTTAACTTCAGTGATCGGACGAGAACTGGTGTTTTTCAACGCGGTATGGTCGTTGACTGATCAAAATTCTCATTTTATATGTATTTTTACATCTGAAAAAGTAGGTTTATTCTAGAGTATAATTTATTTGTACAATGTATATCATTTGATTGCAGTTTTGGCTGTTTGTAAAAAAAGTATAATGAAGAACAAAAAAAATGTCAACAACACACGGTGTTCCCAAGCGGTCACCCATCCAAGTACTAACCGTGCCCAACGTTGCTTAACTTCAGTGATCGGACGAGAACTGGTGTTTTTCAACGCGGTATGGTCGTTGACTGATCAAAATTCTCATTTTATATGTATTTTTACATCTGAAAAAGTGGGTTTATTCTAGAGTATAATTTATTTGTACAAAGTATATCATTTGATTGCAGTTTTGGCTGTTTGTAAAAAAAGTATAATGAAGAATAAAAAAAATGTCAACAACACACGGTGTTCCCAAGCGGTCACCCATCCAAGTACTAACCGTGCCCAACGTTGCTTAACTTCAGTGATCGGACGAGAACTGGTGCTTTACAACGCGGTATGATCGTTGACTTGAAAATTCCTTCATTTTATATGTATTTTTACTTCTAAAAAAAATTGATTTATTTTAGAAATTCTAAAAATTCTATTCTATTCTAAAAATTGATATATTTCATTTCTGTAAAGTATTTTACGTCCGTTAAGTAAAATGTAGTGTACCATATGAAAAAAAAGGAGTACATACAAAATTCTTTAATTTCCTCGCTTTGTTAGGAAGTAAGATTGCGATCAACGAAACAGGCATCTTAGATTCAGTGTAGATGAGTAACAGTGACATACAATGACGCATATCATTTTATTGTAATTTAGATTATTTATAAAAAAAAAAAATAAAAAAGAAAGTAAAAAGAATGTCAACAACACACGGTGTTCCCAAGCGGTCACCCATCCAAGTACTAACCGTGCCCAACGTTGCTTAACTTCAGTGATCGGACGAGAACTGGTGTTTTTCAACGCGGTATGGTCGTTGACTGATCAAAATTCTCATTTTATATGTATTTTTACATCTGAAAAAGTGGGTTTATTCTAGAGTATAATTTATTTGTACAAAGTATATCATTTGATTGCAGTTTTGGCTGTTTGTAAAAAAAGTATAATGAAGAATAAAAAAAATGTCAACAACACACGGTGTTCCCAAGCGGTCACCCATCCAAGTACTAACCGTGCCCAACGTTGCTTAACTTCAGTGATCGGACGAGAACTGGTGCTTTACAACGCGGTATGATCGTTGACTTGGAAATTCCTTCATTTTATATGTATTTTTACTCCTAAAAAAAATTGATTTATTTTAGAAATTCTAAAAATTCTATTCTATTCTAAAAATTGATATATTTCATTTCTGTAAAGTATTTTACGTCCGTTAAGTAAAATGTAGTGTACCATATGAAAAAAAAGGAGTACATACAAAATTTTTTAATTTCCTCGCTTTGTTAGGAAGTAAGATTGCGATCAACGAAACAGGCATCTTAGATTCAGTGTAGATGAGTAACAGTGACATACAATGACGCATATCATTTTATTGTAATTTAGATTATTTATAAAAAAAAAAAATAAAAAAGAAAGTAAAAAGAATGTCAACAACACACGGTGTTCCCAAGCGGTCACCCATCCAAGTACTAACCGTGCCCAACGTTGCTTAACTTCAGTGATCGGACGAGAACTGGTGTTTTTCAACGCGGTATGGTCGTTGACTGATCAAAATTCTCATTTTATATGTATTTTTACATCTGAAAAAGTGAGTTTATTCTAGAGTATAATTTATTTGTACAAAGTATATCATTTGATTGCAGTTTTGGCTGTTTGTAAAAAAAGTATAATGAAGAACAAAAAAAATGTCAACAACACACGGTGTTCCCAAGCGGTCACCCATCCAAGTACTAACCGTGCCCAACGTTGCTTAACTTCAGTGATCGGACGAGAACTGGTGCTTTACAACGCGGTATGATCGTTGACTTGAAAAAACCTTCATTTTATATGTATTTTTACTTCTAAAAAAATTGATTTATTCTAGAAATTCTAAAAATTCTATTCTATTCTAAGAATTGATATATTTCATTTCTGCAAAGTATTTTACGTCCGTTAAGTAAAATGTAGTGTATCATATGAAAAAAAGGAGTACATACAAAATTCTTTAATTTCTTCGCTTTGTTAGGAAGTAAAATTGCGATCAACGAAACAGGCATCTTAGATTCAGTATAGATGAGTAACAGTGGCATACAATGACGCATATCATTTTATTGTAATTTAGATTATTTATAAAAAAAAAAATAAAAAAGAAAGTAAAAAGAATGTCAACAACACACGGTGTTCCCAAGCGGTCACCCATCCAAGTACTAACCGTGCCCAACGTTGCTTAACTTCAGTGATCGGACGAGAACTGGTGTTTTTCAACGCGGTATGGTCGTTGACTGATTAAAATTCTCATTTTATATGTATTTTTACATCTGAAAAAGTGGGTTTATTCTAGAGTATAATTTATTTGTACAATGTATATCATTTGATTGCAGTTTTGGCTGTTTGTAAAAAAAGTATAATGAAGAACAAAAAAAATGTCAACAACACACGGTGTTCCCAAGCGGTCACCCATCCAAGTACTAACCGTGCCCAACGTTGCTTAACTTCAGTGATCGGACGAGAACTGGTGTTTTTCAACGCGGTATGGTCGTTGACTGATCAAAATTCTCATTTTATATGTATTTTTACATCTGAAAAAGTGAGTTTATTCTAGAGTATAATTTATTTGTACAAAGTATATCATTTGATTGCAGTTTTGGCTGTTTGTAAAAAAAGTATAATGAAGAACAAAAAAATGTCAACAACACACGGTGTTCCCAAGCGGTCACCCATCCAAGTACTAACCGTGCCCAACGTTGCTTAACTTCAGTGATCGGACGAGAACTGGTGCTTTACAACGCGGTATGATCGTTGACTTGAAAAAACCTTCATTTTATATGTATTTTTACTTCTAAAAAAATTGATTTATTCTAGAAATTCTAAAAATTCTATTCTATTCTAAGAATTGATATATTTCATTTCTGCAAAGTATTTTACGTCCGTTAAGTAAAATGTAGTGTATCATATGAAAAAAAGGAGTACATACAAAATTCTTTAATTTCTTCGCTTTGTTAGGAAGTAAAATTGCGATCAACGAAACAGGCATCTTAGATTCAATATAGATGAGTAACAGTGGCATACAATGACGCATATCATTTTATTGTAATTTAGATTATTTATAAAAAAAAAAAATAAAAAAGAAAGTAAAAAGAATGTCAACAACACACGGTGTTCCCAAGCGGTCACCCATCCAAGTACTAACCGTGCCCAACGTTGCTTAACTTCAGTGATCGGACGAGAACTGGTGTTTTTCAACGCGGTATGGTCGTTGACTGATCAAACCTCTTATTTTATAAGTATTTTTACATCTAAAAAAGTGGGTTTATTCTGGAGTATATTTTATTTGTACAAAGTATATCATTTGATTGCAGCTTTGGTTGTTTGTAAAAAAAGTATAATGAAGAACAAAAAAAATGTCAACAACACACGGTGTTCCCAAGCGGTCACCCATCCAAGTACTAACCGTGCCCAACGTTGCTTAACTTCAGTGATCGGACGAGAACTGGTGTTTTTCAACGCGGTATGGTCGTTGACTGATCAAAATTCTCATTTTATATGTATTTTTACATCTGAAAAAGTGGGTTTATTCTAGAGTATAATTTATTTGTACAATGTATATCATTTGATTGCAGTTTTGGCTGTTTGTAAAAAAAGTATAATGAAGAACAAAAAAAATGTCAACAACACACGGTGTTCCCAAGCGGTCACCCATCCAAGTACTAACCGTGCCCAACGTTGCTTAACTTCAGTGATCGGACGAGAACTGGTGTTTTTCAACGCGGTATGGTCGTTGACTGATCAAAATTCTCATTTTATATGTATTTTTACATCTGAAAAAGTGGGTTTATTCTAGAGTATAATTTATTTGTACAAAGTATATCATTTGATTGCAGTTTTGGCTGTTTGTAAAAAAAGTATAATGAAGAATAAAAAAAATGTCAACAACACACGGTGTTCCCAAGCGGTCACCCATCCAAGTACTAACCGTGCCCAACGTTGCTTAACTTCAGTGATCGGACGAGAACTGGTGCTTTACAACGCGGTATGATCGTTGACTTGAAAATTCCTTCATTTTATATGTATTTTTACTTCTAAAAAAAATTGATTTATTTTAGAAATTCTAAAAATTCTATTCTATTCTAAAAATTGATATATTTCATTTCTGTTAAGTATTTTACGTCCGTTAAGTAAAATGTAGTGTACCATATGAAAAAAAAGGAGTACATACAAAATTTTTTAATTTCCTCGCTTTGTTAGGAAGTAAGATTGCGATCAACGAAACAGGCATCTTAGATTCAGTGTAGATGAGTAACAGTGACATACAATGACGCATATCATTTTATTGTAATTTAGATTATTTATAAAAAAAAAAAATAAAAAAGAAAGTAAAAAGAATGTCAACAACACACGGTGTTCCCAAGCGGTCACCCATCCAAGTACTAACCGTGCCCAACGTTGCTTAACTTCAGTGATCGGACGAGAACTGGTGTTTTTCAACGCGGTATGGTCGTTGACTGATCAAAATTCTCATTTTATATGTATTTTTACATCTGAAAAAGTGAGTTTATTCTAGAGTATAATTTATTTGTACAAAGTATATCATTTGATTGCAGTTTTGGCTGTTTGTAAAAAAAGTATAATGAAGAACAAAAAAAATGTCAACAACACACGGTGTTCCCAAGCGGTCACCCATCCAAGTACTAACCGTGCCCAACGTTGCTTAACTTCAGTGATCGGACGAGAACTGGTGCTTTACAACGCGGTATGATCGTTGACTTGAAAAAACCTTCATTTTATATGTATTTTTACTTCTAAAAAAATTGATTTATTCTAGAAATTCTAAAAATTCTATTCTATTCTAAGAATTGATATATTTCATTTCTGCAAAGTATTTTACGTCCGTTAAGTAAAATGTAGTGTATCATATGAAAAAAAGGAGTACATACAAAATTCTTTAATTTCTTCGCTTTGTTAGGAAGTAAAATTGCGATCAACGAAACAGGCATCTTAGATTCAATATAGATGAGTAACAGTGGCATACAATGACGCATATCATTTTATTGTAATTTAGATTATTTATAAAAAAAAAAAATAAAAAAGAAAGTAAAAAGAATGTGAACAACACACGGTGTTCCCAAGCGGTCACCCATCCAAGTACTAACCGTGCCCAACGTTGCTTAACTTCAGTGATCGGACGAGAACTGGTGTTTTTCAACGCGGTATGGTCGTTGACTGATCAAACCTCTTATTTTATAAGTATTTTTACATCTAAAAAAGTGGGTTTATTCTGGAGTATATTTTATTTGTACAAAGTATATCATTTGATTGCAGCTTTGGTTGTTTGTAAAAAAAGTATAATGAAGAACAAAAAAAATGTCAACAACACACGGTGTTCCCAAGCGGTCACCCATCCAAGTACTAACCGTGCCCAAGGTTGCTTAACTTCAGTGATCGGACGAGAACTGGTGCTTTACAACGCGGTATGATCGTTGACTTGTGAATTTTTTCATTTTATATGCATTTTTACTTAAAAAAAAAATTGATTTATTCTAGTGTATATTTCATTTGTAAAAAGTATTTTACGTCCGTTAAGTAAAACGTAGTGTACCAGATAAAAAAAAAGGAGTAAATACAAAATTCTTTAGTTTCGTCTCTTTCTTGGTAGTAAGATTGCGATCAACGAAACAGGCAGTTTAGATTCGGTTCAGATGAGTAGAAGTGATGTACAATGACACATATCATTTTATTGTAGTTTAGGTTGTTTATAAAAAAGAAAAAAGTAAAAATGAAAGTAAAAAAATGTCAACAACACACGGTGTTCCCAAGCGGTCACCCATCCAAGTACTAACCGTGCCCAACGTTGCTTAACTTCAGTGATCGGACGAGAACTGGTGCTTTACAACGCGGTATGATCGTTGATTTATGAATCATATAATTTTATATTGTATTTATGCAGTCATGAAAATGAGTTATGAAGTATTTTTCATTCATAGTAATAACATTAAGTGCTTTAAGTAGAATGAAGTGTATCATTTAAGAGAAAGGAGCTGCATATAAGTTCTTTTAATATTTTAAAATTGTTGTATATTTAGATTAAAAATTATTAAATCTCAATGGATAGAAATGGCCAAATGATATGCATCAAAATTTTGATTAATAATTTTGCTGATATAAAAATGTTTTATTGCAAATTTCAATGAAATTGAACGATCATTTAAAGATATATCATTCATTTACTTGTATATATTTTAATTACATATATTAAAAAATTAAATAGATAAATAGTTTGAATTAAAATTTGTCTGAAACTTTTATAAATTATGAAGGTACTTTGTTTTAATTTTTAATCAAATTGACTGACTATTTCTAAATTTCATGCTTTATATATTAGTTAATAAACCATTTAATTTTTACAATTGTATCTTTTATTGATTTTATTAAACGATCTTTTGCTTTATTGATTTTTTAATTAATCTGATTCTTTGATAAATAATAATTATAAGAAAAAGAAGTATATATTTAGCATATATTTCTTGATAACATCATTTAATTTTTTGATCCTAGTTGTTTACGTGACGTTTGTTTATGGTAGCTATTTCAAATGTGCGTTATGCATCGGACCAGCGATGACAGTCAATGCGCACGGAGGAAATGTTCCCCGTCTCGTCCTTGTTGTCCAAACTATAGATCCACTGGTGGCACTAGGCTAGGATACCGTTGTAGGGCGTAAGCAAAATACCGCTTGCCGCGTTCTCGCAAATTAATGGGAGAACGTGCGTTCTTTCAAGGGATCCCGTGAGAAATGGAGAAGTAATAGCGATATGTAAATCTCACCGTGTATTTCATTGGATGAGTTACAATTGTTTGTGTGTCTCTTGTATGATGCATAGTTAGCCGAACTGATTGCTTGAGAGCTTAGACGTTGTGAGTCTGAAAGATGGAACTTGACTCCTCAGGTGTTGTGAGTCTGAAAGATGTAATTTGACTATTTTGAATTTTTGTCTATTTTGAACTATCCACGTAAACTTAAATGAGATTGGTATAGGGCGGAGTTTGACCTATGGAAAGGGAAAGAATAAATGCCCTATTGGTCGGAGATAGTTCGTTGGAATGTTTGAACATTCCATGTGTGCTCCTATGTTCTAATGATCGTGATTGGAGTATGACAATGGATATTTCAAGGATAGGCGCAGATAGCACTTAGCTTATCGAGCCTAGGCTTCTACTTTTACTGTTTATTTATTGGCCGATTCGACACATTATCGAAACCCAGGTACTTTACTAAGAATGCCTAACCCCAGACAAAGGTGGCTATATATTTCTTATCTATGCGTTTTGTTAGTTAATAACCAATAGATTCCAACGGGTAAATATTTTCAATGATAATATATAACCCTTAAGACAAAGTGTCGCGAACAATGGACAGATGCACGTGTACGTCAATGCTAGTATAATTTTTATTTAACAAAATTATAGACTCGATTACAAGTAACAAAATCTTTTTTACAATTTATCGCCATTTGTGTGCGATTAATAAAATAATGAAGAAAGATATCGTTATATTCAAAAACTTTTTTCTTTCACTTCTGATGATACATAATAAACAATCGTAATTGCGTTAAAAAAAAAAGAAAATAAAGAAAAGAAAATTATCCCTTATTTTAATGAAAAAGAAATGAAGAATTTGCCATCAATTTCTTTTTATCGTTTTGATTATAATATCTTGTTAATTGTTTAAAAGAATTATTTCGGAATAAAAATTATAATATCTTTTATTAACTTATCTTCGTCTGTTTATCTTATTCATTAATTGGACTGATGTTAACAATTTATGGATTGAACTTTTTCACAGTTTATTTCGTATTATAGATTAAAGACAACGACTTCAAAATGTGCAATTTTTCACAATTTTATATAAATAAAAAATATCTTAACATTTCGATCGAAAAGAAAAAAAAAAAAGAAACAAAGAGGAATAATTTTTATTTTGATAAGGTGCACAATAAGAAACACGTACAAAATGATATTCATCATTAAGAAAGCGATCGTACAAGTACATACACTTTCTAACAATTGATTAGAAGATAATTGATAATAAGGAGACTCGTGGATTCCAATTATACTTTAAAACTTTGAATACCCCTTTATTTTCTAGTCCGCAATAAATGTGTTGCCATTGTTTTCCTTTTTTTTTCTTTTTCTTATCCTCGAGAAATATTTACGAGGGCAGTGTGTAAAAACTATCGTCGGATGTAGAGTTCGAAAAAAAAAAAAAAAGAAAAAAAAAGAAGAAAATGAAAGACAAGGTATATTATGCTCATAGAAATGGATAGACAAAAATGATTAATGCAAAATACCGTCCGTCAAGTGTTTATCGATTATTGTTGAATCGACTTCGTTCGTTAATAACTCACTCTTTTTCATTTCTATTTTTTTTTTCTTTTTTTTTTTTTTCTGTTTCTTTTTTTTTTTATTCCGTTCCTTCGATACAGATTGAAACTCTCTGGTATTCTCTCTCTTTTTTTTTTTTCTGTCTTTTCTTTCCTTTTTGTTCTTTCGTTAGTCGCATAAACTATTCGACCAATCAATTTCAACCCCTCACGTATGTAATTTACGTCGTAAGTAAGTTTATGTTCTTACGAATTGTCCGTCGTCAATGATGTTCGAGGCAGCAAAATGAAAGGAATCAAAGAAGCACATTTTTTTTTTCTTTTTTTTTTTTTTTATAAATAATTATCAATTGCTAAGAGATTTTATAGAATACACCGTATTCATTCGTAATTATGTCTTTGAATTATCATAATAAAATATTTCGCAATGTCAAATTCATTATGTCTTGTATTATTCAATTAGAAATTGAAAATTTACAGAAAAGATCGCAAAAATGATCGTGGATAATTATGAGGAAACATATACCTTATTAGAAAATAATAAAAAAAAAGAAAAAAAAAAAACAAGAAAATATTTGAAATTCATTCATGAATTTCAAAACTTTGAAATAATTATAAAATAATTATATATACCTTGCACTAAAATGTAGTTTGTATCGATAGTGAAGTTCAGTCGACAGGTAGCATAGATAATCGATTGGCATCGTCGAGATTATACTTTGTACCAAAGTATCACAGTGTAATTCGTATTATAAGAACATCCAAAATGAAATTGTCATGAATCTGTCAAATTAATTGATTTACGATTTGAACGCTTCTTTCCTAGGAAGTCTTTACATGTGTCCAGGCACATTTTTCGATGTAAATTGCGACGTCCATTGTAATCGATCGATGAATCAGATTTCAATTTTCGGAAAGTACAAATCAGTCTTCCGATTTTTCAGTTTCATTGTTATCCTGTAAAATACAATTTTCATTTTTTTTTTGCAGGGAAAAAAACAATCAATGTTTAACAGATGTCGACGATGCCATTTTTTTTTTTTTATGGATTTTCAACATTTTTTTTCAACACTCGTACTGTGCTCTTAAACAAGTACAAGCTTATGTGAATTTTCATTTAGGTGCGAAGATTCGATTGATCATCGACATGCTTTTTGTTACTTCGTAAAATTCTAATCACTTTCTAACGAATGTTCTTGACTTACTCGTATATCCTAGCGACAATTGCTTCGGATATTTTCAGGCCCTGGATTTTCGTTGTTAAAAATGAAACGCAAGTTCAAAACGCGATGCAAAACACGAGATTCAATGATGAAAAATTGAAATTACGCTTACAGACAATGTTGTTCACTGTTGGAAATTCGTAAAAAAAAAAAAAAAAAAAAAAGAAAAAAAACAAATGAGACATTTTCCTTTTTTAACGTAACTCGATTCGAAATTATAGAGAACGTAAAGAGCACGGTATATTTGAAAAATATCAGTCTCAATCAGATCAATTATTTTTTCAAAAAATATTGATTTGGTAATTGAAATGTTTAAACTAATATCCACGTAATAATATTTTATTTTTAATTCATGTCCTTTGTCATAATAAAATAAAATAATATTTGGTAAATATACACTTCAGTACACAAAACTTCTCTTCGCATGTAAGTAATCATTTTTGTCACATGAAAGTGCTTCTGTTTAACTTCCTACGTATAATCCAATTTTTGTTATTTTCAGCAAGCAACTCAAATGATCTTCAAGCAATCTATTTGTAAGAGGATCGATGCTAGACCATAATTTTTCTAGACACTTCATAACGATCAGTTAGAACCGAACTAACAATAAGGAGACTCGTGAAAGGCTAGAATTCAACTACTCAAAAATTTGGATACCCTTTTACTTTTCCTTTTTTTTTTTTCTTTTTTTTTTCTTTTCTATTCTTTTTATTCCCAGTATTTAAAGCGAGCGTAGCCGTTTGCTTTTTTGCTCGAGTAATATTCACGAGGGCGGTACGTAAAAACTTTTGACGGATGTAGAGTTCAAAAAAAAAAAAAAAAAAAAAAAAAGAAAAAAAAACGAAAAAAACGAAAAAAAAAGAAAATAGAAAACGAGGTATATTCTATCAAAAGGAAAGGGTAGATAAAAATGATTAATGCAACACAACGTCGATCAAGTGCTGATAGATTATTGCTGAACCCGACTTCGTTGGTTAACAGCTCACCCCATATTATTTTGCCCGTTCTTCTTATTTTTTTTTTTTTTTTTTTCTGATCCGTACTTTTGATACCGATCGAAACTGGACTTGAAAACTGTCTCGTATTTTCTTTCCTTTCTTTTCTTTTCTTTTTTTCCTTTTTTTCTTCTTTTCTTTTCGTCAGTCGCATGAACTATTCAATCAACCAATTTCAACCCTTTTCGTACGTAGTTTACTTCGGGAGTAGTTCGTGCCCGGACGAACAGTCCGTCGGCGACCTTCGAGCGAGCAAAATGGAAGGAACCAAAGAAGTACGGTGATAACGTCGTTTTATTTATTTATTTTTATTCTTTTTTTTTTATAAATAATTGACAGTTCGTTCGACGAGTGCGACGTTTTTTTTTTATTGACAATAATTGTCACGAGTGAATTTGTTATGATCTCTTGTAAATGAAAAAGCCATTGGGACAGTTTCAAATAAATCGATATCTTATCGTTGCTTTTTTTTTATTTTTTTTATTTTTTTTTTTTGTATTTTTTTAACCCCTGAAATCTCGACAAAATGTCGATAATTTTTGTTAACGTTTTTAATCGGAAACGTATTTTGCTCCTTATTTTTATTTTTTTTTATTTTTTTTTTTTTATTTTCTATTTTCATCTTTTTTAAACTATCATTACGATTTCGACTAATCGTAATTTTTCTTTTTGTAATCTATTTAACAATATGATTACCACGCTGTTATTATATGAGACTGTTAATTATTTTGTATTCTTTTTTCTTCTTTTCTTACATTTTCATTTTTTTAATCGTCCTGACGATTTCGAAAAATGGTAATTTTTATTTTGATATTTTTTTTTAACGACCTGATTGCCACATTCTATGACGAGTTTATACAAACGTTTTATTTATTACTGTTATATTTGCATTTTGTTGTTTCCTTTTTTCTTTTTTTTTTTTTTGTGCAATTTTGTGCCAAGTTTTCGTGCCAATAATTTTACATTTTTAGTCGAGTGACGGATCGATAAGTGCAATCATATATTATTGGAAGGTTACAGAGATAAGAGTATAATTTTATTTAATTATCAGACAGGCAATAATTAATTATTATATTAAAATTAATTAATTAATTGTGATAATTCTACTGACTTGAGGTATGTGCCTGTTAATGTGATAATACTCAATTTATTATTATTTAAATGTTTAATTATGTTTTCTAAATTATTATATAAATACATACATACATACTTACAATATATATATATATAATAATATGTATATGTACATATATATATTATTCATATTTACAACACACACACATGTATGTACATATATATATATATATATATATATATATATATATATATATATTATACATATTTACACACACACACACATTTGTATGTACATATATATATGAGGCTATTAATTATTTTGGTTTTCTCTTTTTTATATTTTAATTTTTTTAATCATCGTGACGATTTTAAAAAATGATAATTTTATTTTGATATTTTTTTAACGATCTGATTTTATGATGAGCTTATACGAATGTTTTATTTATTACTGCTATATTTGTATTTTGTTGTTTTCTTTTTTTGTGCATATTTGTGGAGTATATATATATATATATATATATATATATATATATATATATATATTTAAATATTTTAGAAAGACCTTTTATTGATTACATATATAAAAAAAAATATTTTTATAGGTAAGTTTATTTATATGTAAAGAAAAAGATTTATGAAAACAATATTTTTATTTTATTGTCGTATAAAAAAAAAATTTAACATAACAATACTAATACGTTTATTTTTATTGATATTACAATGTCTTTTTTTATTGGTTATTATGAATGAACTTTTACACCCCCTAACATAACTAATAATTCAGTGAATTAAAGGATTATCTAATAATTTTATTTTTATACCCATTCACTTTTTTTTTAATTTTAAATATAAAAAAAGTCAAACTTCGTATATCTTTTTTTTTTTTTATTGTTTATTAAATATATTAATATATTAATATATGTTATATTAATTTATTTTCTTTTTAAATATAATTTAAGAAAATGTTTTTCATAACATAAAAGCGTTAATATTAATCATTTATATTACAGAATTTTTCTTAATTTTTGTTTTGTAATTAATTATGCTTTAATTCCATCTCATTAAACGTTTTTATATTTATTAATTTTTTAATCTATGGTATTATCATTTTTTAATTTTAATATTTCTTTGACATATTAATTTTTTAATTTATTATATCTATTGGAGAGTAAAAAATATTAATAAGATGTAACAAACAGTGGAATTTAATTGGCGATAACGTTAACGTAATTTTTCTTATTATGCAAAATGGCCGCCAGTTGAACGAAATGTTTCTAGAATTTAAAAAAATCACAATTATTGATTTGGCCATAATAAGTAACTTTGTAATATTTAATACAACGTGTGGAACGAAAAAGTCCGTAGTTGACTTTGAAAATCAATAAATCTATTTCAATTAAATTTTTTAGACTACTTCCTTTTTGTACGAAGAAAAAATTATAAATAACTTATGAACTTTTTGACGTTCCGAAAAGAAAAACCATTATTTTCGAAATATCTTGAAAAGTAGTAATTGATTTATATTTTCTATTTAGATTCCTTTAGTACCATATCTGTATTAAAAATTTCAACACTGAGTAACAAATTATTGGCCAATCGAATATTATTTTTTTGAGAAATACATTAAGCTCATAATTTTACAAGCTAAGAACATTTACAAAACCACTTAAATCTGTATTATATTATTTAATCGAAATTTCGTCGTTTTTGATTATTATTATTATTTATTTTTTTTTTTTTTTTTCAAGGTTCCAGATCTCACCGATACCCTGAAAGCAATAACGTGGAGCAAACGATTACTCGCTTATTCTGGAATTTGGCCATTGGAAATTCGAAATTCATTGTTCCTACCATTTTCATTTTACGGATGTGTATACAGTATTTTAGGATTTCTCGATTTAGCAGATCGTATCACCGATTTTCATTACGTATTGACAAACATTATGGAGAACATGTTGATGTTTTTGACAATGACGAAATTTGGTTTGTGCCGAGTAAAGTATCGATCTATTTCAAGATTTTTAATAGAAACGGAAAACGATTATATCATCAATAGTTATAAAACCGAAGAGGAGAGAATGATTTTTATGAAATATAACAGATTTGCCATTAGAATGATCTTGATTATGATCCTATTGATGACCTTCGTACTTCTTACACATTATTTTAATGCTGTTATACCAAATGTACTTATGGGTAATAACATTATTTTTAATATTTTCATTACATATCATTTTTTTTTTTTTTTTAAAGATATTTTGGATACCCTTTTAACGCAATAATAGAAAAAAATTGTAATATATATATATATATTATGTTGGAAACTATGAAACGGGCGTTGAATGAAAATAAATAACTAAACAAAAACTCCCGTTTCATAGTTTCCAACCTAATACTTATATATTATGTTGGAAACTATGAAACAGGAGTTGAATGAAAATAAATAACTAAACAAAAACTCCCGTTTCATAGTTTCCAACCTAATATATATATATATATGTACATATGTATAAATTTTTTTTTAACAAGAGTTATTTGATTATAATGGGGAGATTTTTATTTCGGTGAAATATTTCAAGGACATTGGAAAGACAACTTTGTATTGTCAAATACGCACTTACATTTTTTTTATAATGGCATATTCAATATAAATAATCAAGTAACTTTTTTCTCCATTATTTTCTTATTCATTTTCAGAGATATTTAAATAATGTTTTCTATTTAAACACTATCTTCTTTTAAACACAATATTCTCATATTTACAGGATGAAAACTTATAACGCTTTTTTTGAAGCATCTTGTATACATATAAAAAATTGCATAATCGATTAAATATTCATGTATAGTATAGTTTAAAAATTCAAATTATGAATTTATTTATTGATATTATAACTAGAAAAATAATAACAACAATAATAATGATAATAATAATAATGAAAAGAAAAAGAGAAATAAGATATAGAAAAAGATAATAATGAATATGAGAATTATTATTCTCAATTATTATTAATAATTAAATATTATTATTAATAATCAATTAATTAAAATTATTAATAATTAATAAAAATTATTATTAATAATTATGTAACAAAATTAATTAAAAAATAAATAATACATATATACATATATATATATATATATATATATATATATATATATATATAAAAGATAATATAATTATATAAAATATTAATTTATTTTAGATGTAAAACAAAAACAAAAAAAAAACAACAAAGTTTGTCCATTTTTGCATCGAACAAAACATGAATTATTTGTGAAAATAATTGAAAAAAAAAACATTACATTATTAACATTAATTATGATTCTTTCTCTATGCAGTTATGGCGAATTCTTCAGTGGAATATAAATTACCTTATAAAATAAGGCCGTTACTTAAGCCGTCCGATGTAAAAAGATATGTCTTTGGTTGTATACACGAATTTTTTGGCATAACATTGGTCCTTTCCGCTTACGTCGGAACTGATTGTTTATTGACTTCTTCCGGTTTTCATCTTACCGGCCAATTAGCCGTATTGAAGTGTAAAGTGAAAGAAATTTTAAACGATACCGATGGTTCTCAGCGGGGAATACAAAAAATTATACTTCGACATTATCATTTGATAAGGTGATCATATCTCTAATTAAAACGTTTAATTGATAAAAGAAGTGGACTATTAAAATTCTTTTTTTTTTTTTTTCATTTCAAACGGTACAAATACGTAAAACGCAAAGTATTAAGTTGGAAACTATGAAATGGGCGTTATTGTTTAGTTATTTATTTTCATTCAACGCCCGTTTCATAGTTTCCAACCTAATATATAAGTATTAAGTTGGAAACTATGAAATGGGCGTTATTGTTTAGTTATTTATTTTCATTCAACGCCCGTTTCATAGTTTCCAACCTAATATATAAGTATTAAGTTGGAAACTATGAAATGGGCGTTATTGTTTAGTTATTTATTTTCATTTAACGCCCGTTTCATAGTTTCCAACCTAATATATAAGTATTAAGTTGGAAACTATGAAATGGGCGTTATTGTTTAGTTATTTATTTTCATTCAACGCCCGTTTCATAGTTTCCAACTTAATATATAAGTATTAAGTTGGAAACTATGAAATGGGCGTTATTGTTTAGTTATTTATTTTCATTCAACGCCCATTTCATAGTTTCCAACCTAATATTATAAGACGCGGAGCTTTTTCTTATGTATTTTTAAAATATAATCTTTTTTTAAAATATTTTTCCTTTTTCTTAAAGATTTATTAATATTTTCTTACAAAAAAAAAATTATATATGTTTGTACTCTAGTAGGGTTGTTATTAATAATATAAGTTTTTATCAATTAAGATTGTGAGTAATTTAATTGCAAGATAAATTTTAAAGATCATTGGGTTTTCTCGTAGATTTATACGAGTGTATAATAAAAGTTCAAAAATTCGTTTTCAGCGATGCCAAATTTGTTCTAACATTGATAAATGGAATAAATAAATTTTTATCATAATGAATAGATATTCCGTATAATTTAGTGTACGTATGAAAATATTATTTCTTTATGTCAGTTTATTATTTGTTCACATTTTATTCCAAGAAGTAAATTTCAAAATAATCGTTTTAATCCTTCATGTATAATATTTTTTGCGTCACATTATTTTAGATTTAAAATGATACAAATTTTTGTTTGAATACGTTTCTTTTTTTTTTTTTTCTAATACAACGAATTATTAATTATTTAATTATCACGTAGAAAAATTCAAAATGATCGTTTTAATCCTTAAAAAACAATTTCTTAGCAAAATCAAAAGTTACGTACGTTTAATAAATTTTTAACGTTCATGAACATTAATTGAAAATTAATTGATATTAAACGTATATCAAAAAAAGAACAAATTTGTGTTCTTTTGATATAAAAAAAAAAGATGCTATTATAAAAAATAATTTATCCTCTTCTAATCTATTTCCAGATTAGCGGATATATTGGAAGATAGTTTTAACATGGTCATGTTTCTACATTTGTTAGGTTCAACGATTCTAATTTGTACGTCGAGTTATCAAATGCTTGTCGTACGTATACGTCTAATCTAAGTATAATAAATTAACATTTTACATCGTTTAATAAATAATTAACTTTTTAATTTTTAATTAATTAAATTAATTAAAAATTAATTTAATTTTTTAACTTTATTAATTAACTTAATTTTTTTTTTTTTTTTTTTTTTAGAGTTTAGCGGTATTAGAAAAAGTCTATATATTTACATTCGTTGTATACGTTTTTCACTTGTCGATCACAGTGTTCGTTTATTGTTACATGGGGGAATGTCTTATCGAGGAAGTAATTAATCGAATTCTTATTGAATTATTACGTTGGAAACTATGAAACGGGCGTTGAATGAAAATAAAATAACTAAACAAAAACGCCCGTTTCATAGTTTCCAATCTGATAGTTATGTATTAGGATTGGAAACTATGAAACGGGCGTTGAATGAAGATAAAATAACTAAACAAAAACGCCCGTTTCATAGTTTCCAACCTAATACATGTCAATCTATAATTAAATTTAATCATTTATTGATACGACTTTGTTTCTCTCTCTCTCTCTCTCCCTCTCTCTCTCTCTCTCTCTCTCTCTCTCTCTTTCTCTCTCTTTTCTTTTCTTTTCTTTCTTTTTTCTTTTTTTTTTCTTTAAATCCAGAGCACGACCCTATGCGAAGAATTTTATCATTGCGACTGGTACGAGCTCTCGACGAACGATTTGAAATCGATTTGTCTTTGTATGATTCGTGCTAGGAAACCATTGCAATTGACTTGTGGAAAGTTTTGCGCTGTATCCTTGTGCACTTTTACCGATGTGAGTTATTATTGTCATTATTGTCATTATTGTTCTTCTTCTTCTTCTTCTTCTTCTTCTTTCTTTCTTTCATCTTCTTCTTTTTTTCTGTTTCTTTTTTTTTCACGTATCATTCGTTTTCTATCAAGTTTCGATTATCTTCAAAAGTTTTTATGTTTGAGCCGTTTATTTTGAAAGTGGCCTAACTCCATTTGTCAATTTTTTCCAGTTGCCATAATTACATGTACAACTTTATGTTAATTATCGGTAAAGCATTTCAAATTGCTTATGTTCCGAGCAAATACGATAATTCTTGACACATAAGTTTTCAGAATTAGTTCAATAATTGAACCGTGTAGTTTGAAAGTGGCCTAACTCCATTTATACTTAAATCAAAATATTTACTATTGATAATGTTTAAAAGCAGTAATGAAGGTAATTTTAATTAATTAGTATTTAACAAGTTAACCTCAGTTTTTGGACAATTGCGTTAGTTGAATAACCAGTACGTTTAATTAATATAAAACTTAAAATTTAATATTAAAATTTAGAAATTATTATTTCACCGATGGGGAAGAACAGAACAAGACCATTTAGTTCAGATAGTGAAGAAGAAATAGTAACTAATGATTTAAAAAAAAAATTGAAAAAGAAACAGAATTATAGAACAATATTCGTCTTAAAAAAAACAAAAAAACACACATTATAGCTTACAGTGACATGTGCGCCGGGCAAAATAGGAACATTAAAGTAGCTTTAATGTGATTAAAAATTGTCCAAACTTTGGAAAATAATGTGGAAATCATAGATCACAAATTTTTAATATCAGGACATTCGTTTTTACCAAATGATAGAGATTTTGGGGTCGTAGAAATGTCATTAAAAAAAAAATAATTTATTGTTCGTTCCTCAAGATTATTACAAGATTATTAAAAAGTGTCGGAAAGTTAATAACTTTATTGTAAATGAAATGAGACAAGAAGATTTTGTATTAACAAAATTATTAGAAGACGCAATTTTTAAAAGGGTAAAGAATTCTGCTGGAGAATCAATAAACTGATTAAAAATACATTGGATGCGGTTTGTCAGAAATAAATCGTATAAAATTTTCTATAAGACATCAATGAATGAAAATGAAAATTTTAAAATTCTGAATTTATTACCACGTCGGAGTAGACCAAGAAAGTTCGAAAATATTGTATTGACACTACTGTATAAAAATATCAGACAAATTACAACAGCAAAATTCAAGGACATAATTGACCTATTACGATATATACCACCGGAACATCATGATTTCTTCAAATCCCTTTCACGCACACAAAATCTAGATGAGTAGTAAATTGTTTTGTAATAAATTTAAGTTTGTAATTTTGTACGTTATGTAGTTAAAAAATGTTTTGAATCGCATAAATTATGTTTTCGAAGTGTTTTAAAGATATGTAAAAATAAATTGAGTATTGTTTTTCTTCAATTTGAAGCATCTTAAATTATGTTGAATGGACTTGGGCACCTTCAAATTTTATAATGAATATGATTGTTAATTTTGAAAGTGGCCTAACTTCATTCTTGATAAGAAAATGCATATTATTCACTTAATAATTGCTACTATTTTAATAGAAAGTATAAATTTAACACCCTTAGATACACTTAAGTAGTATGACTCATTAGTATCCTATACGTATATTTTTAAATTCATTGAAACGCAAACCCTTAAATATCTCGATTTGAAGATAAATGGACTTAGGCCACTTTCAAAATAAACGGCACATTTATTTCTTTCTCATTAATCATTATTATTTATTAATCATTAGTCATTAAACTAGAGATAAAATGTTTTTCTTAATAATTCGTTTATTCGTCATTTGTAATTTTTTTTTGTATGTTTCATATTTACAAAGAATTATTATTTCTCGTTGATTGTTTTTTCTGTGTGTGTTTTTTTTTGTTTTTTCTTTTTTCTTTCTTTAGTTTTTAGAATTTTTTCATTTCTAATATTTTCAATAATCTAATAAACTATTCGAGATTGAAATGATTTGTCATGTTTTTTATGAATTTTACAGATTTTGAAGTCATCGATGGCGTACTTATCAGTAGTACGAACAATGGTGTAAACAATACTGTAAAACAATTAGTCTTGAATAATTATGACTGAAATTTTATAACTGATATGTTTATAAAAATTGTAATCATACTGCATTTAATAAAAGTGCATATAATCACATCATATAGATAAGTATCGGTAAGATAAACATGATGGTATATTTATTAATTATATGAATATATTTGACTCATGCTGTCACTTTTCAACTGACTTGTCATTTTATTATCTTCTTTTTCTTTAATTTTTTTTTTCAAATATTAATAATATATAAATGTATATATAAAATTAAAATCATATTTAAATATAATAAAAATCATATATATTATAAAAATTATAAATTATCATTTTTGTAAAATAATGCAATTATTGCAATAAAAAAAAAAATATTGAATTATTCTAAACTACCAATTTTTTTTTTTTTTAATAATGATATACCAGCACATGATTAGAATCTAGGACAAACACACAAACTGAAATGTATATATATATATTTCAGAACTTGTATACTAATACGTTAAAATTTCAAACGAATATTTTGTAAAAATGGCTCGACCGTTGCTGGATAATATTTTACTAGAGTATTATAATTGAAATGATCTTCATAATTTCAATTCATTTTCATTCGTCTAAGATTCTTCAAAATCCTTTATCGTTAATATACAACGTCTTTAAATCGTCACTAATTAAATGACAATTTAGCGAAATTTAATTTGGTTTCTTACATTATAATGACTTATTAAGTGTAATGATTGTTATATATTCTTGATTATAATATGATAAATGGAATTGATTTTTCTATTTGAAATAAATATTTACTGTGATCATTCAGAAGTAGATGCGTATATTTGAAAATTTTAACAGTTTTATAAACAGTGAATTATAATTGAATTGTGTAAAATAATTTAAAAGGAAATAATGTTTTAGCCCAGAAAATTGTAAAAGCTTAGGACGTATTACTCCTAAATGAATTTTCTGATTTTTATTTTAAATTAATCCGATTTTCTGATAAATAAAGATAATAAGAAAAATGTATTAATTGTTTGATCCTAATATAGTTTTTCTTTAATAAAATGATAAAATCGATAAACAACATCATTTGTTTAACAAAACTTTTTTTCAATCTATCACCATTCGTGATTATTTATAAAAAAAAACGAAGAAAAAAGTAAAAAAAATGTCAACAACACACGGTGTTCCCAAGCGGTCACCCATCCAAGTACTAACCGTGCCCAACGTTGCTTAACTTCAGTGATCGGACGAGAACTGGTGTTTTTCAACGCGGTATGGTCGTTGACTGATCAAACTTCTCATTTTATATGTATTTTTACATCGAAAAAAATGGGTTTATTCTAGAGTATATTTCATTTGTACAAAGTATTTTACGTCCGTTAAGTAAACCGTAGTGTACCAGATAAAAAAAATTCAAAATATACAAAATACATAATTCTTTAGTTTCTTCTCTTTGTTGGTAGTAAGATTGCGATCAACGAAACAGGCATTTTAGATTCGGTGCAGATGTGTAGAAGTGACTTACAATGACATATCATTTTATTGTAGTTTAGGTTGCTTATAAAAAAGAAAAAAATAAAAAAGAAAGTAAAAAAATGTCAACAACACACGGTGTTCCCAAGCGGTCACCCATCCAAGTACTAACCGTGCCCAACGTTGCTTAACTTCAGTGATCGGACGAGAACTGGTGTTTTTCAACGCGGTATGGTCGTTGACTGATCAAACCTCTCATTTTATATGTATTTTTACATCGAAAAAAATGAGTTTATTCTAGAGTATATTTCATTTGTACAAAGTATATCATTTGATTGCAGTTTTGGCTGTTTGTAAAAAAAGTATAATGAAAAACAAAAAGAATGTCAACAACACACGGTGTTCCCAAGCGGTCACCCATCCAAGTACTAACCGTGCCCAACGTTGCTTAACTTCAGTGATCGGACGAGAACTGGTGTTTTTCAACGCGGTATGGTCGTTGACTTGAAAACTTCATCATTTTATTCATTATTTCTCCGTTCCTTAAGATTGATTTATTCTTAAGAATTTTTTAATTCTGCTGGAGGTATTAAGTCTGTCACCTAAAATGGTATGTATGATTAAACTGAAATATATATTCATCTTCTTTAGTATATTTTATATATATTTGTTTTTTAGATTCTTCGTCTTGTGGGGAAGTAAAATTGCGTTCAAAGTCATAGGTATCCTAAATTGTGTGCAGGCGACTGATGAGTTAAATTCGGCGATGCTCGTCATTTGATTGCTGTTTTGGTTGTTTGTAAAAAATAGTGAAACGCAGAACAAAAAAATGTCAACAACACACGGTGTTCCTAAGCGGTCACCCATCCAAGTATTAACCGTGCCCAACGTTGCTTAACTTCAGAGATCGGACGAGAACTGGTGTTTTTCTACGCGGTATGGTCGTTGACTTGTGAATTTTCTCCCTTTATATGCATTTTTACATCTAAAAAAATTGATTTAATTTAGCGTATATTTCATTTGTACAAAGTATATCATTTTATTGTAGTTTTTGTTATTTAAAAAAAAAAAAAAAAACCAAGAAAAAGTAAAAAAAATGTCAACAACACACGGTGTTCCCAAGCGGTCACCCATCCAAGTACTAACCGTGCCCAACGTTGCTTAACTTCAGTGATCGGACGAGAACTGGTGCTTTACAACGCGGTATGATCGTTGACTTGTGAATTTTTTCATTTTATATACATTTCTATTTCTAAAAAATTGATTTATTTTAGAGCATATTTCATTTGTACAAAGTATTTTACGTCCGTTAAGTAAAATGTAGTGTATCATATAAAAAAAAGGAGTACATACAAAATTCTTTAGTTTCTTTGCTTTGTTGGAAAGTAAGATTCCGATCAATGAAACAGGCTGCTTACATTCGGTGCAGTCGTGACGTACAATGACGTATATCATTTTATTGTAATTTAGGTTGTTTATAAAAAAAAAAAAAAATAAAAAAGAAAGTAAAAAATATCAACACACACGGTGTTTCCAAGCGGTCACCCCCATCCAAGTACTCTAACTGTGCCCAACGTTGCTTAACTTCAGTGATCGGACGAAAACTGGTGCTTTACAACACGGTATGATCGTTGACTTAACAGCTTTATGTTTTTATTCATTATTCCTTTACCTATTAAGATTGATTTATTATGAAGTATTTCTTATTCGTCTTGAATATATTAAGTTTATTAAATAAAATGAAATGTCCGAATTAAAAAAAATATGTATATATATATATAATTTTTTTTAGATTTTTCGCTTTGTGAAAAAGTAAGATTGCGATTAAAGAAACAGGTAACTTAGATTCGGTGCAGATGAGTAGAAGTGACGTACAATTACGTATATCGTTTTATTGCAGTTTAGGTTGTTTATAAAAAAGAAAAGAATAAAAAAGAAAGTAAAAAAACGTCAACAACACACGGTGTTCCCAAGCGGTCACCCATCCAAGTACTAACCGTGCCCAACGTTGCTTAACTTTAGTGATCGAACGAACGAGAACTGGTGTTTTTCAACGCGGTATGATCGTTGACTGATCAATTCTTTAATTTTATTCGTCTTTTAACTTTTAAAAAAATTGATTTATTCTAGAATATATTTCATTTGTACAAAGTATATCATTTTATTGTAGTTTATAAGAAAAAAAAAAAGATAAAAAAGAAAGTAAAAAAATGTCAACAACACACGGTGTTCCCAAGCGGTCACCCATCCAAGTACTAACCGTGCCCAACGTTGCTTAACTTCAGTGATCGGACGAGAACTGGTGCTTTACAACGCGGTATGATCGTTGACTTGCTAAGTTTTTTATTTTATTTGATATTTTTGTGTCCTTTAAAATTGATTTTTTATAGAAAATATTTCATTTATATTAAATACGTTAAGTGCGTTAAATAGAATGGAATGTATCATCCAAGGAAATGGTGCTGCTCTCAAGTTTTTTTATATTTAAATATTATTATATATATAGATCTGAAATTTTTAAATTGCAATGGATGGAAATGACTAAACGATTCTTATTAATATTTTTGTCAACACTTTCATGATTATGAAGATGTTTTATTGCTCATTAATATCTTCAAAGCGATAACCTGGAACAACCGATTACTCGCTTTTTCTAGAATTTGCCCATTGGAAATTCGGAATTTATTGTTCCTATCATTTTCATTTTACGGATGTGTTTACAGTATTTTAGGATTTCTCGATTTAGCAGATCGTATCACTGATTTTCATTACGTACTGACAAGCATTATGGAAAATATGCTGATGTTTTTGACAATGACGAAATTATGATTGTGTTGAGTAAAGTATCGATTTATTTCAAGATTTTTGATAGAAACAGAAATCGATTACATCATTAATAATTATAAAATCAAAGAGGAGAGAATGATTTTTATGAAATATAACAAATACTGTACAATTACGATTTGAAATTGATTTATATTTGTATGATTTGTTCTGGGAAATCACTGCAATTACTTGTGCGAAATATTGCATTGTTTGCTTGCGAACTTTTGCGGACGTAAGCCATTAATATTTACATTTCTTTATCTACTTCTTTTTTTTTCTTTTTCTTTCTTTATTTTTATATTATTATTTTTTAATTGGCATCTCGTTTATTGTTTTTTTTTGTTTTTTTTTTTTTTTACTTAGATTTTATTTTCGTTATTCTCTCGAGTTTTCCTTTTTCTTTTTCTATTTAAGTATCATTTACTTTCTACAAGTTTTGACTTTCTTTAGATACTTTTCATTATTATTTCTATCTTATTAATTACTTTTATTTATTCGATTTTTTAAATTTCAATCGTGACATTCATGAAGTTGAAATATTTGAAATATTTTTGATATTTATTTTTTTTTTTAGAAAGAATATTATATTTCGTTTATTAATTTTTGTTCATTAATTCTCGACTTTAATTTCATATTAAATATTATATGTTCGTTTATAGATTTCGATGTTCAATTAATTAAAATCTATTATTTTATTAGAAATTTTAAAGATACTGAAAATATCGATGGCGTAATTATCGACAATGATTTAAAAATCTGATCCATAATTGATAATACGATGAACAGCTGATACATTTGAGATTATTTGATAGATAGTACAAAGACAACTTCATACAATTGAAAAGATATACCTAGTCGAGGTATTTGTATTTCGTATCAATTGTCGAATACGAATTAACATTAGCAAGAAAGAATTTGCACATCGTTATTTACCAGACAACGATGTGATCCAATTTTAAGCTTAATCGTTACCGTAGATGAGAAATGGGGTCTTATACGGCAACTTGAAACGATACCAATCAAAAACTTTCTCTGGGACCAATCAGCTGTATCCACATCTAAATCAGATTTGATATTGAACAAGGTGCTATCGTGCGTTTGATGGTACCGCAACGACATAATTCATTTTGAGTTGTCATAATCAATTGCCGTTGATGTTTATTATTCACAATTAGAACGATTACATAACAAGTTGTTGATAAAATGGTTGACATTGGTCAACGATAAACGTTTCATACCGCAACATACTAATGGTGGAATCCGTGCAGCAAAAAAACAACTCAAGAAAATAATAAACCAACATTGCTAGAAAGTTTTACCGAATTCACCATATTCATTACGATATCACACCATCGAATTATCATTTATTTTATCATCTATGGAATATTTAATTGAAAATAAGATCTCTGCAAATAAAAGTAACTTTCAGGTTTATCTTGAATCATATCTTTCATTATAGAGAGAAATTGAAAATTTACAGAAAAAATGGCATTTGATAACGATGGTTAAGTATGTATAATTTTATAATGTAATATCAAATATTAAAAAAAAAAAAAAAAAAAAAAAAAAAAAAAAGAAAAAGAAAATGAATTGGACTTATATATCTGTTTAATTTCGCAATAATTGACTTTGGGTATCCTTAATAGAAACAATAATTCTTTTCTGATAAGATATTGGCCCTACTTTTTTGCTTAACAAACTTTTCGATTTTATCTATACATATACGAGTATATATATTTATTTTAATTTTTCTAATGAATTTTTTTTTGGATCATTATAATTTTTAGCT
Organism: Vespa mandarinia; assembly: GCF_050613455.1. Lineage (NCBI taxonomy): Eukaryota > Metazoa > Arthropoda > Insecta > Hymenoptera > Vespidae > Vespa > Vespa mandarinia. The sequence goes on along the minus strand of NC_140834.1, from coordinate 2,336,204 downwards.
TATGATAATGTATATGTTGAAATCAACGAGATCGGAGATAAAGGCCAATATCTTTTAAAAAGAGAAATCGTTTTAAAATAGTATGTAAACATTTTATAACGACAGTACAAATCAATAATGTATAGACAAAATGTTTGTATTCGTACGAAGGAAATCGTGAAAAAGAAAAAAAAAAAAACGAATTGTTACTACATCTCACTTTTGTCCATTTCACAAAAATGTACGCAGTACCGATAAGTATCCCATCGAAGATTTGACAATCTGAAAATATTATCAAATAAATAAATAAATAAATAAATAAATAATAATAATAATAATTATAATAATAATAATAATAATAAATTGTTGTAGCCAATAATATACTGTAAAAATAAAAAAAGAAACTCATTCTAAGTGTACTTACATCTGTGAAAATGCTCAAGGACAAGATGACAAATTTGCCAGAAGTTAAATATAGCGGCTTCTTGGTTCGTATCATACAAATAAGAAAAAATTTCGAGTCCACCGACGATAAGTTATACCAGTCGTAATTGTAAATGGCATTACCAAAATTGATACTCTAATTGAATGAAACGAATGACATTAATATGACAATTGATAATTCAATCAAGATATTATTAAGATAAATCATTTTATTTACTTCCTGAATAAGACATTCACCGATGAAACAGTAAATAAAAAGTGTGCCCATCACGCAAAAGCCGTACAAAATGAACAGGATCAATGTTAAACTATCTTTCGATTCTTTACTCTAAAAGTAAAAAAAAAAAAAAAAAAAAAAAAAAAAGAGAACAACATCGATTAGATGTTACCATATTAATTAAGATTGTACATGAGATTTTTTGGAAACAAAATGATTTAATTTTTTGGAAACAAAATGATTTAATTTTTTGGAAACAAAAAAATTTCTGAATGCAAATAATTATGAAAGATATCCATAAAAAATGGCGGAATTATAAAAGGTTTGTTATTACTGATGAAAAGAATTGATAACGATTGCAATGTACGAAGAATCTAACGCGTAGTATAACAACTGAATTATAATAAATTCACAAGGGATCAATCGATAAAGTAGAAATAGATATAATGACAAACTCATTCGATAAATATTTCATCATTCACAATCATCATTCAACATTTCATCATTCAAATCATTCAGTTTAACAAATGAGCATTTTATACATCATTTATGTTTACGCGATTCAGGATCATGGTAACAGTTGATAACAAAGAAAATGCAAAGATTGAATGAGACAATTTTAATCATGAATATAAAGTTTTTATCGAAAAACATTTTGAAGAAATTCAAATCAAAGAGGAACAAAGTAAGAATATTTTGTAGCTACGTCGACTTTGTAGAATTACGAAAAATACGAATTAAATGATCCGATTGCAGATCCGATTCGAAATAATGCAACTGTTGAATATGGAAATTGATTTGCATCAGTATGCCACATAAGAAGATGAATCTTGCAAAACTATGGTTGACCTTAACTCGCAAAAAGCTGCGAGGAAAAAAGGCTTGCTTATTTCAAAAACACGAACATTAATACCAATTAAAATTTTTTTCGACGATTGAAAGTTCATTACATCGTCCTGGAATCGATGATTCATTGCGACTATATAAAAATAATTGTTATTTGTTTGTAAATGTAATAGGAAACTTCAGATCTGTTATTTTTTTTTTTTTCGTAATTGGTAAATTTCGAAATTCGTATCAATAATTTCTTTTGAATTAATCTAAAGAGATTTGAAAATTAAAAGAGATTTGAATTTTTTTTCGATCATTATCTGTATTAAATTTACAATTTCCTGTCGGCACGATTTTCTTTCCAAAGCATTTCTTTTTTCTTCTTCTTCTTTTATAAAAAGACCGAAGAGCAATTCTTTTCAAAAGCAATAAAAAAAAAAAAAAATGAAAACTGTAAGCGTCCGTCATTTTGTATAAAAATATAATTTCCAAATTTCGCCTGAAGTAAAACTCGTTTTATTTTTATATTTTCAGAGTAAATTATTTTTTTATTTTTATTTTAATCGATAGACCTGAGAATTATTGACGAATTTTTTTCATTCGTTTATGTCAATGCCTATTCATCCGCCATTTTTCATTGCTTTAAATTGAGAAAACTTTGCAATTGTATCTTTTCAATTTGTTCCATCAGAAACGAATTTTGATCTTATAAATAATTGTACAATAGATTTGTTAAAAAGGAGAGAAAAAAAATTATAGAAATGTTATGTAAGTCCTTAAAATAAAAAAGAAAAGAATAATTATTCGCATGTTTGCGTACCATCAGTAGATGATAACCGGAAATACAAAGATGGATGACGGTACCCAACAATTGTTGCATGATCACGATATTAAAGTTATCCTCCAATTTTTCCGCAAATCTGAAATATTTCATGTAAATATTAGACATGTAATATTACACGATAGAGTCCGTTATATTTGTTTGTTTTTCAATTAAGAAAATTCAAAATAAAAAAAAAAAAAGAAGAAAAGAAAGAAAGAAATTTGTAGGTTATCAACAGTGAAGTTTAATCTGTATTTATTTTCAATATACTTTTATGATATATAAAAAGTTACAATTAATAAATATATAATTATATAATAAATAAATAATGAAATGACAAATAAGAAATAATTAAAAAACGATTAAATGATATAAGAGAAAATAAATATATAATTGAATTAATAACATTAAATAATTCAAATAAAATAACAAGTAATTTTCGAAAAATCATTTATTAATAATGAGATATAAATCATATATATAACAAAAAAAGAATTATAATAAAAAAAAAAAATTAATAAATAAATTTATAAAGAAAATAATATACCATTGTTTATATAAATATTAACTGATTTTATATAATGATATGGATACATTACCTTATCAAATGATAATGTCGTAATACAAGTTTCTTAATACTATCATGACAATTTTCAGAATTATTTAATGCTTCATTCACTTTATCGGACAATATGGCGAATTGTGCGATTACTAGAACGGACAAATTGACGAATATGCAATCGATTCCTACGTAACCAAAAACTATAGAAGGTACGACCATTGTTTGATAAGCACAAATCAAAGCGTAAATCCTGCTGTCCCGTAAATCGATAATTTGTAATGTTTTGTACGGCAACTGATAACCCATGGAATTGTTTTGTTTCGCTGAAAAAAATAAAAAAGACGAGGAAGGAAAAAAAAAATAATTTTTTTTCTTTTTTTAAGAAAAAAATTTCTGAAACAATGCGAAAACAAGACAATCGATTCGTCGATTAAAACGAATATACCAAAATATTCATATCGAGTTAATGTTCGATACAATGTTAAAGCATATTACTCGTATAATATTACGAGGTAACTTATAAGTAATCGATTAATTTAAAATTAGACACGCGCATACAATTTTTCTTTTTCTTTTTTTTTTCTTTTTTTTTTTTTTCTTTTTTTTCCATTATTGGGTTATTCGGAAAGTCATTTCGTTTTTTTTTTTTTTTGTGAAAATGAAAGACAATTTTCGTATAATGAACAAATATTTTATTAAATTATATATTGGCCATTCTGGTCCAATACCTTTTGCCATCTTTCTGATAGTAGCATGATACCACGCTCATCAAATTTTTAGTCTTTGCTAGCAAAAAACTGATCCAGGTGGTTTTTAACCTCCTCATTTGAAGTGAAGGTTTTACCGTCTAAAAAATTTTGCAGTGACCGGAACAAATAATTATCCGAAGATGCCAGATCTGGAGAATATGGTGAGTGTGGCATTGTATCCCATTCAAGCTGTAAAAGCTTTTGGCTAGTGACCAAACTTGTATGAGGTCTCGCATTATTTTGGAGGAACACTACACCTTTTCTGTTGATTAATTCTGGCCTTTTCTGTTGAAGTGCATCATTCAGTTTGTTCAGCTGATGACAGTAGACTTCCGAATTAATTGTTGTATTCTCTGGTAAAATCTCAAAAAAAAACGATTCCTTTAAAATCCCGCCAAACAGACAGCATCACCTTTTTTCTGAAGGATATTGGCTTTGGAAATGCTTTGAGCCGGTTCATCTTTTTTGCTTCATGATCTCTTGCGTTTGACATTGTTATATACAACCCATTTTTCGTCCCTAGTAATGATGCGCTTCAAAAATGGATCATTTTCGTGACGTTTGAGAAGCGAATCACAGACGTCAACGCGACGACACAAATTTTTCTCCGTGAGAACATGGGGAATCCATATATCGAGCTTCGAGATTAAAGGCCTTTCAAGTGGTCATAAACAGTTGAATTTGACAAATTTAAACTCTCACCGATTTCACGTGTTGTTATTCGTCGGATTGCATCAACTAATGCCTTTATCGTGTCTTTATCAGCTTCAATCGGCCTTCCAGAACGTGGTGCATCTTCGACATCAAAATTGCCGGATCGAAATTTTGCAAATCAGTTCTGGCACTAGCATACTGTCAACACATCTTCTCCATATACATCGATTAATTTCTTTCTGGCTTGAACAGCATTTTTATCTTTTCTATAGTAAAAAAGTAAACTATGACGAAAATACTGCTTATTGCTCTCTATATTTAAAAGGGCACCAACCAAAAACTACTGCGTAAAATCAATTGGAATTTTTCACACACAAGTCTTGCTATATTAGCTCTCAAAACATATAATGATTATGAGGCTTAAGTGTGAAGTTGGGTGCAAAAAAATACAATTAATTTCTCTGTTGGGAAAAAATGAAATTACTTTCCGAACCACTCAATGTTTTCTAAACAATAACGTATTTGCCATTTCTTTTGTAAATATTTAATTTCATTCTCATGAAAATGTGCGCCCTGCGATGAAAGATATGGATTCACTGATACTTCGAGACATTTTATTTTCAATGAAATATTCCATAGATGATAAAATAATAATTCGATGATGTGATATCGTAATGAATATGGTGAATTCGGTAAAACTTTCTAGCAATGTTGATTTATTATTTTCTTGAGTTGTTTTTTTGCTGCACGGATTCCACCATTAGTATGTTGCGGTATGAAACGTTTATCGTTGACCAATGTCAACCATTTTATCAACAACTTGTTATGTAATCGTTCTAATTGTGGATAATAAACATCAACGGCAATTGATTATGACAACTCAAAATGAATTATGTCGTTGCGGTACCATCAAACGCACGATAGCACCTTGTTCAATATCAAATCTGATTTAGATGTGGATACAGCTGATTGGTCCCAGAGAAAGTTTTTGATTGGTATCGTTTCAAGTTGCCGTATAAGATCCCATTTCTCATCTACGGTAACGATTAAGCTTAAAATTGGATCACTTCGTTGCCTGGTAAATAACGATGTGCAAATTCTTTCTTGCTAATGTTAATTCGTATTCGACAATTGATACGAAATACAAATACCTCGACTAGGTATATCTTTTCGATTTCATGAAGTTTTCTTTGTACTGTCTATCAAATAATCTCAAATGTATCAGCTGTTTCTGGGACTGCCAATCTTGGATTCGATTTAAGCTGTGGTTTTAAAACATCGTTATGAAATTCTGCTGATCGTTCATTTTGCATATCATCGAATCAAATTAAAATGATAATCGATGAAATTTTCTAAACCAACACTAACGCACTTATTGACATTAGAAACGTATCCGTATATATCGTAAAAATTTTGTATTATTACGATTGTTGCTTGTGTTCTGTGTTTGTGTACATAGATACGTCTAATGATTCAATGAATAAATTAAAGAAAACATAGGAATATTTGACAAATTACGATGGTCGATGCTCCATGAAGGAATTAATATGAAAATTGTGATAATGGAGGACGTATAAAAAAAGAGGGAGAAAAAAGAAAAAAAAAAAAAAAAAGAAAAGAATTTTTGGAATTACCAATTTGTACTCCAATATTAACTCCATTCACATAATACAATGAAGCAGATATTGTCATTGAAATAACCGCTGTTAGTATAAAACGTGGCGGTAATTTAGTATACTTCAGTAATATCACTTTTTGCTCTTTACTATTGTATTTCTCAGAGAGTGTAAACTCCTTTATTTCCATCAACAATTTACCCAATGATTCTTTATTGATTCTAACGATTGTTATCTTCGTTAACGTCATCGTTAGCATAATATTCTCCGCTATGTTACATACAACAATGTCGATGGTTTTTGGAGCGTAAATCAAATGTGCGAATGTTAAAGAACAATGAATTGAAAGATATATGAAGAAGAAGAAAAAAATTAGATCGTTGTTCTCCAATGGCCAAATTCCTACACATTTTAAGAGCTTTGTGTTCCAATTGAATGATTTCAAGATGTTGCTCATTCCTATTTCCTATAATGAAAAATAAAAATCTAATTGATTAATATGATCTAAATAAATTTTCAATTAATCTTGTTACATTAAGATTCTCAATGCATTTTATTACGATTAATGTAATATATATTTCAATACGTATATTCCAAGGTCAACTTTTTTTTTCCGAATATATGATAATACTTTTATAATGGTATATATATATATTTTTTTTTATTGAATTTTATTGAATTTTTATTGAAGTATATATATATATATATATATATATATATATATATATATATATATACTTCAATAAAAAAAAAGGAACAAAAGAAAAAAAAGCAAGTAAGTTTTCTTGTTCGAAATATTTTTGTTTTTTTTTTTATAGAGAAACGAAGTTGACCGTTGAAGTTAACTCAAAACATTCCATTAAATAGATAACAATAAATACTTTAATATCTCTTTCTCTCTCTCTCTCTCTCTCTCTCTCTCTCTCTCTCTCTCTCGTGGAAAATAAATAATTTTTGTTAGAATAATTTTTGTTCTTTTTCTTATTTTTTTTTTTTTTATAATATCATATTCCCGAGGTAAAAATTTGTTAACATTTCGTTTTGAAAATCCAATAAATCCAATAATATTTTTCTCTCTGGTTAAAAATAAATAATTCTTATTAGAATAGTTTTTGTTCTTTTTCTTATTTTTTTTTTTTTTTTTATAATATCATGTTCACGAGATAAAAATTTGTTAACATTTCGTTTTGAAAATCCAATAAATCCAATAATATTTTTCTCTCTGGTTAAAAATAAATAATTCTTATTAGAATAGTTTTTGTTCTTTTTCTTATTTTTTTTTTTTTTTTTTATAATATCATGTTCACGAGATAAAAATTTGTTAACATTTCCTTTTGAAAATCCAATAAATCCAATAATATTTTTCTCGTTAAAAATAAATAATTCTTATTAGAATAATTTTTGTTCTTTTTCTTATTTTTTTTTTTTTTTTTTTTTTTTTATAATATCATGTTCTCGAGATAAAAATTTGTTAACACGTCGTTTTGAAAATTCAATAAAATTGTCATTAAAAAATTTTCCTCGATGATTAAACAACGAATGAATACAATATCATCATTAAATAGGATTGTTTCATTATTTTATTATATTCACGTGGTAATAATAATACGAAAATTTATTTTCTTTCCAATTTTTATTCGTCTAATTAAATATTTTTTCACGATCAAAAATCAAACGAACGAGATTATAATTGTTCACAGAAAAAAAAAAAAAAAAAAAAAAAAAAAAAAGAAAGAAAAGAGAAATAAGTGAAACATCGTTAAGAATTGTCACTTAAGTGCAATAACATGAAGAATAAAAAAGTATAATAATATCTGCACGTTATAAAAACGCAATTGCATGTAAATATACATGAAAGAAATAAATATAAATTCCTCAATAAAATTCAAGAAAAATAATATCCAATTGAAATAAGTGTGATCGATAATCGTATATTAGACACGAGACTCGTTCTACGGTAAAAAAGAAAAAAAAATAGAGAAAGAGAAAGAGAAAGAGAGAGAGAGAGAGAGAGAGAGAGAGAGAGAGAAAACGAAAAAGAAAAAGAAAGCAAATTTTTTATCTTACTTCAATGCTGCCCTTTCCCATTTTATACTTGCGAAGGTTCACGATAAACTGATGGCAAAAAAATCGATCGTCCTCCCTGGTAAACTCCGTTTGAAAAGTTGTTATATGCGTCTACAGGTTGGGTGAATAATTAATATCAAGTTGACGAAAAAAAAAAATATTGAGAAATAACTCGTCTCTAAAACCCCTTTCCATTAACGGTTTAAACTGTTACTTTGTTACGTTCATCGATTAAGGGTGGTTGATGAGTGGAGCGCGAGTTGGGGAGGAAGGAGGTGGGAGGAGATAGGGATGGGAGGAGTATTCGAGTATACATAAAAAATATCCTCTTACCGCTTCGGATTACCACCCTTTGTTGCATCCCTTTGTTTCACAACCCTCGTATAAAAGTTTTCATAACTTCATTCGAATTATCTTTCGTTGAAATTTTTGCCATTTTTGTCTTTATTCTTTTTTTGTCTTCTTTTTTCTTTTTCTTTTTTTTTTTCTTTTTTTTTTAAGAAAGAGGGTGATCATAGCTTGGAAAGAGATAAACCTTATAACCTTGGATATAAACACCCCTCTTCGCTCGGTCATAGTTCAAAGTTTAACGGTTTACCGGTAATATAAAAATGTTTCCAACCCCTTTACAACTTTTCATTCGATCCTCTCTTTGTTCTCTTTTTGCTTCTAGTACTGCGTTATACGTAGAACGAAAGATATTGAATGTGCCTGAATTTATGGTGGTGGTTTAAAACAATCAAATTTTATTCTATTTCACGGATACAAGTATTCGTAAGTAATCGTGCGATGAAATTAAATGTCTTTAACGTTTTGTCCTTTATTTTAATGATTTTAACGTTAGAGCTTATAATGAGTATAGTTTTTTAAGAACATACATGATTTCTCGGCAAAAAAATGAAAATTTTTCTTTATTGTTTTTTTTTTTTTTTTAATTATCAATTGTTTCATACAAGAATTCTTTTTCTTTAGTTTTAAATTATTATTTTTCATTTGCAATCAAACAATCTCTTTATTTCCTGAAATTATACTTTCACTATTTTCTCAAATTGATTATACTTTTTTTTTTTCTTTACGCATCCTTTGGATTTCGTGAGATTTGACGTTGTTTTTGCAAATTTTTCATTTTATTATTATTTATCATTAATCGTTATTATTTATTATACCTTTTACGTTATCATTTATCGACATGGAAATGTTTTCTTTTATACTTTTTTTTCGAGTAACATTTGTTTTCACTTTTTCTTTCATTTTTCTAACGAAATATTATATTTCGTTAGATGATTCTTATTTATTAGTTAACTCAATTTTAATTTTACGTAAAACATAATATGGATTTATACACATTTTGATGTTCAAATAATCAAAATATTTTAACCCTTTATAAATTTTGCAGATAATGAATGCAACACTTATTCTTACAAACTAAGTTTGACGAATGAGATTGTTCAATAATTAATCTTGAATATTCAACATTCAAAGGCAATTAATATTTTTATAATAATTCTGAACAGATAACTGACAATAAATGCATACAACTGCAGTATTTAGGATAAATATAGACGATATTTAAATAATATCTGTGGTTGATCAGAAAATTCGTTCGGTTTTCATGTAAGTAAAAAAAAAAAAAAGAATGTTTTTGTCAACACCAATTTTGTTTTTGCATAAATACGTAATAAATTAAAAAACAATAATAATCAAAAAAAAAAAAGAAACAAGTTGGGCTCATACGTATTGTTAACTTTGAAAAAATTGATTAATTATTTTTGGATATTCGTATATATATAAATAATAATAATAATTTTTCTTTGAACAGACACATATGGGCCCTATGCTCTTATGTAACGTATGAAATACATAGTTATATAATTTTTCATTATTATTATTTTTTCCCATATAAGTATGGAAATTAATAAAATCGAAAATAATTGACCATTTATTTAAAAAAATGAGACAACTGGTCTACCTGTCACGGTTCTCTTATATTTGATACAAATTTTATTGATAAAGAAAGAAACTAAGAATTTTTATCGAATAGAACTGTATTTATATATTTCATAACGCTAATACAAATTAACGATGTAAAAACAAATCGTTTGTTTTTCTACGAAGGAAGATGAATTAAGAAAAAACAAAAAAAATTTGTTACTACGTAATCCACTTCACATTAGTTCTGTTTACAAAAATGTTCTCAATACCGACAAATATCCCATAGAAGTTTTGATGATCTGCAAATATTAAAGAAATAAATAATATTTATAAGGAAAAAAAAAACAATTGTATTGTTACAGCAAGGAATATTACTTGAAAATAGAAAAAATTAATCACAGTGTACTTACGTCCGTGAACATTGATAAGGACAAGACCGCAAATTTGCCAGATGTTAAAAATTGCGGCTTCTTCGTTCGTGCCATACAAATAAGAAAAAATTTCGATTCTGTTACCGGTAAGTTATACCAGTCGTAATTATAAATGGCATTACCATAATTAGAACTCTAATCGAATAAAACAAATGATATTAATCAGGTAATTGATATTTCAATTGTGCCAGAAATAATTGATATTTTATTTACTTCCTGAATAAAACATTCGCCGATGAAACAGTAAATAAAAAGAGTGCATACCACGGCAAATATGTACACAAGGAACACGAACGATTTTAAATTATCCTTCGTTTCCTTACCCTAAAAATGAAAGAAATGAAACGAATTAAATGTTATCATATAAATTGATGACGTACATTGGATTAAAAAAGAAATCAATTTGTTTTTTACATTTTCTGAATGTAGACCATTATGAAGGGTATCTATAAAAAATGGCGGAGTTACAGTGATTATAACGTAATTGTCTCGTATAATGCTCACAAATCGAACAACAATATCATTTACATACAATTTCATTCGAGTATTCAATGTTTTTCATTTTATTGCTATTCTCGAAAACTTGTTTGTACAAGCGTATATGTACAGTTTGTTAGTAGTACAATAAAAATTGATAACAATTGCACCAGACGGGAAGTGCAAAACAGAGAGTAAAATTCATTAACAATAAATTTACAAGTGTTACGTCGTGAAAATAGAATTCGATGCAAAAACAACTAATTCGATCAATATTTCACCATTACAAATTTACGAATGAACATCATTATTGTTTACACAATACAGAATCATGACACAATTGGTACTCAGCAAATGCTAAAGATTGAATAAGACATTTTTGACCATGAATATAAAAGGTTTACGGAAAAATATTGTGAAGAAATTAAAGGATATTAATGAAGATTAAATTAAGGATACTTCGTTGCTATATTGACTTTACGGATTTATGGAAAATACGAATGAAAGTTTTAATCATTTTGTATCGGGACTTTGCCAGGTCAAACTATCATCACCGGATCCGCGATGACAGAAAATTCATTGAACATCGCTCCTTGTCTTTTAATTCAAGAAATGTCATCCATCTTTAAATTATTAGAATCGTTAGATATGGAAATTGATCTGCTTGTTTATCAGTTTGCAATGCCAGAAGATAATTTTTGCATAAATGTGGCCGAACATGATAAGCAAACACGGCAAAAATAGTTTCCTAATTTCATAAAAACGAATTAATAACAATTAAACTTTCATTCGACAATTGAAAGTTTATTACGTGGTATTGAATTCGATGGTTCAATGAGAATCTTCAGAAATACATGTTAGCTGTTCGTAATGGGGAACTTTAAATGTGTTGAAATGTGTTATATTAGAAATTTTTTTTAAAAATATTCAAATAAGAGGCTTCAAAAATTTCCATTATTATGTGTATTACATTTAAGTCTTTCTGAAAGCTTGACTTTCTTCCGGAATGCTTCTTTTTTTGGGACAAAAAGAAAGTGTGATTTTTCTCAAGACAAAGTAAAAAATAAATTAAAATGTTCGCCATTTTTTATAAACGTAGAATTTAAAAAATTCAGCTGAATAACTACTTATTTTACTTTCATATTATAAGAATTATTTATGAATAAATTCTTTCCATTCTTTTTAATGAATACTCATGGAAATTATGGTAAATAACAAATTGTTTCCTATATCTATGCGAACTTCGTATCTCCGCCATTCTTTATAAGTTTTTTACGAAAATAAATTATTAATTTAATCTTTAAAGTAAATCCTATCAAGTAAAAGAAAGTTTATTTTACTAAATTATGTATATTAGTGAACAAATAAATGAAAAGTGATGGAGATGGCAAAAAATGTTTGTTTCTTTATGCTACGAGGTTATGTACTTCGTTGAAATGAAACAAAATGAAAATATTCGTATGGATTTTTACCGTCAGTACGAAGTAACCGGAAATACAGATATGAACGGTGGTACCCAATATTTGCTGCATAATCGGTAAATTAAAGTTATCCTCCAATCTTTCCGTCAATCTGAAATATTATATTTCATGTAGATGTAAAAAATAAAATATTACGATAGAGTTCATTAGTATTGTTTGTATTTCCATTATTGAAACGAAATTAGAAAAAATTCAATATGATTTTATTTAGAAGAAAATATTTTTTTTATTTTTAATATATTTAACGACATGAAGAAGATTGAAGTTGATAAATAATAAAAAATACAAAATAACGAACAGTTATTGAATTAACGAATAAAATATAGTGAATAAATAATTGAATGGCAAATAAAAAATACTAAATGAATGATGAAAGAACTAAATTGTTGAAGCGAGCCATCTATAAAAAAAATTATTTATTAATAAAATAACAGCTAATAAATAATCGAGAAAATGAGAAATTTTGTAATATATTACAAAATGCAATAATGTGCGTAGATATATATATGTGTTTGTCTGTTCGTAAATAAACTAAAGAAATTTATTATTAAACTTCAAAATAAAATAATTTATCATTGTTTATAAATATACTTACACACACACACACACATACACATATCAATTATTTTTATATAATCATATTTTACCTTATCAATCGATAATGTCGTAGTACAATGTTCTTCATACCCTCATGATAATTTTTAGAATTATTTAATATTGATTTCACTTTGCAGGATAATATGGAGAACTGTGCAATTACTTGAATGGATAAATTGACGAACATGCAATCGAATCCTACGTAACCTAATACGATACATGGTACGAATATTAATTGATAAGCACACATCAAAGCATAAATCCTGCTGTCCTTTAAATCCATGATTTCTAATGTTCTATAAGGCAATTTATAACTCATGGAATTGTTTTGCCTTGCTGAAAAGTAGAAACAGAGAAAAAGAAACCAAAGTAATTTTCTTAAGAAAAATAATTACAAAAAGATACAAGAACAAATACATTCGATTAGCTCATTAATACAAATATTCCAATTATACATATCAACTTAATATCCGACACAATGGTAAACCATATTTCAATCATGTAATATTACAGAGTACCCTTAAGTAATTTTTCATTTAATTAATTAATTATAAGTTAGACACACACTTGGATACAATTTATTTTTTTAATTCTTTTCAAATCAGTTGCGACTTTGTCATTTCTTCTGTAAAATTTTCAAGTCACCTTTCATAAAAATATCCACACCATGATGAGAAATATGATTCGAGATGAATTTGAAAGCTATTGGCACTTCGAGACATTGCAATTTTTATGAAATATTCCACAGATTTAAAGCAAATGGTAATCCAATGACGTTATATCGAATGAATACAGTAAATTTGTTAAAACTTCTTGGCTAAGTTGGTTCATTATTTTCATGGACCGATTCTTTCATTAGTATGTTGCGCGTTTATTGTTGATATTTAATGCCGACAGTTTTTTCAGCAATTCATTATGTAACTATTCTAATTGTGGGCATTGAATAACATTGTCAATTAGTTATAGTAATACAAAATGAATTATGGCAGTGGGATACCATCAATCGCACGATATTTAATATCAGACCTAGATTATATGTAGGTACAGCTGGTTAGTTCCGGAGGAAGTTATTGATTGGTGTCGATTCAAGTTGCTGTATAGGATTTATAGTAACAATTTATGGTAACAATTAATCATTTGTGGTAACAATTAAGCTTAGGATTGTGTCACTTTGTTATCTGGTCAGTAAAGATGTGCAAATTCTTCCTCGTTGATATTAGTTCGTATTCGACAAATTGATACGGAATACAAATGTCTCGATTAGATATATTTTCGATTTCATCAAGATGTCTTTTTACTGTCGACCAAGTAATCCTAAATGTATCAAAAATTTCTCGCTTTGTCAATTATGGATCAGACTCAATTTGACAATGATTTCATTACGTCATTATTAAATACCACAGATCATTTACTTTGAGCATCATTTGATCAAGTCTAAATAATGATTAGATCAAATTGTTTGTACCAACATTAGCACTTATTGACCTTCGTTACTTACCCTTAAAGATCACAAACTTATTGTTGTTTTATTTGGCAGTTGTTGCGTTAATTATCAAAAGAAAATAAAACAACATGCAATGACGTATATATTCTTTTTTAACGTCGGCAGATCGGAATTAATTTACTTATTAAAAATATTTAGAAGAATTAGCGATTATTGCATGCTAGCACGTGTGTACACGATTATTTGTTTATATGTGTGAGTACCTTTACTAATTCAATAGTAAGTAAATAAATAAATACATAATAAATATAATCGTGGGATTACTCTTAGTAGACTAAAGGAATTAATAGAATATATGTAAAGTATAATGTCACATAGAAAAAAAAAAGAAGACAAAAATTATATATTACCAAGTTGAATTCCTTCGATGAGTCGACTTGTATAATACAATACTTCGACTACTGTCATTGAAAATGCTATTATTATAATAAAATATGGAGGTAATTTAGTATAATTCACGAATGTCAACTTTTCCTCTTTAGTTTCGTATTTCTCAGTCAATGAAAACTCCTCAATTTCTGTGAATAATTTACGCAATGCTTCTCTGTTAATTCTGGCAATTGTAATTTTCGTAAGTGTCATTGATAATGCAATATTTTCTGCTACGTTCGATACGACATTCTCCAAAGTTTTTGGAGTCCATAATAATTGAGCGAGTGTTAAAGAACAATGAATGGTAAGATATGTGAAAAAGAAGAGAAATATCGGTACGTAGTTCTTCAATGGCCAAATTCCCATGCATTTTAAGAACCTTGAGCTCCAAATGAATGATCTTCGGACGTTGGCAATTCCCATTTCCTATTTTAAAATCATTCAATTGATTAATTTGTGAGATATGTTATAGATTAATTATTTAATTATACATCTAAATACATTGTATAATTGTTAATATATATAGTATATTCGTATACATTCATATATTGTTCTTTATAATATCATATATACATATATATATATATATATATATATATATATATATATATTATGATACATATATATGTATAAAATATATATTTATATGTTCATTATTAATACAACGATATGCATACATACACAGATTATTACAAAATATATGCATATTTATATCTATATTTATTTTAATTTCTGATAATTTTTGCGTGATCGTATTCATCATAAGTTTTTTTTATTATAATGTAAAAAAATAATAAAAAAAATAAATGTAAATTTATTATAATGTAATATTATAATGTAAAAAAATTAATAGATATATCTGTATATTCTTTTGTTATTACATGTACTTAAATCCTTATGTATTTAATTAGAATCATTCAATTAATGTTTTAATTCTTATTAAATATTAAAATATCAGATTTCATCAATATTCAAAATTAATATTTTCATGTAAATATTTAATAATAATATTTATATATTACGAAAAAAATATTATATATATTAATTTATATTCATATATGTGCACAACTTTATCATCATATTAATGTATTTTTTATTATTATATAATGGGTATATAAATAAAGTGTTACTAATTTTTTATTTCGTTAACACGACATATTTGATAAAAATAATACACATAAAATTTATCTGATAATAAACACGACATATTATTGCATTTCCTTTTCTTTTTATTAAACGATCTTGAAGTCCATTCAAGCTTAACTTCAACTTTTTTAAATACGAGCTTACGTTTTTTTATAATGGAAATAATCTTTGTTAAAAAAAAAAAAAAACAAAAAATTTTTTTAATATTTTCTTTACCGAACAAGAAAGTTAACTTTAAGATATCATTGAATCTTTCCACTTAATAATAATAACAATAAGTAAAATAATATTTCAACTTTTGCAATTAAATAATACTTGCTAGACCAACTTTTTTCAAAAATGCCGCGTATGTGAGATAAAGATTTTTTGTTTCGAACACCCGGTATATTGTCCGTTAAAAATTTTATACGATGATCGTTCAACGAATGAAATCGATATAATTATTAAATCCCATTGGTTCACATTTTCAACTATATTCACGAGCATAAATTAATATAAAAATTTATTTAGTTTAAAAGAAAAAAATCAAGCATCAAAAGCAGACAACATGAAGCTATGATTGTAGACTTGCAAAAAAAAAACCAACTGAAACGTCACAGGATTGTCTGCGAAGTATAAGGAAAAGTCAATAATATCTGCACGGTTATAAATGAAATTGCATGACAACAAAAATATATATAAGAAAAAATTATTAACTTCCAAATAAAATTGCACAAAAATAATTTTCAATTGAAATAAACGTGACACACTTTGATCGACGAAAAATTATTTCCCATCACTACACTTAGGATATCAACGACACTTTATATTCGGGACAAAATTCGTTCTGCAATTAGAAAAAAAAGAAAAAAAAATAGAGGAAACACAAAATAAGAGAAAAGCAAACCATCCTCTTGATCTTACTTCCATGCTATCCTTTTCCATTTTATCTCTTCGAAGGTTTGCAACAGACTGACGGCAAAACGGTCGAGCGTCCTCCCTGGTAAACTTTGTTTAAAAAGTTGGTATAAGGGGTATAAGGGGTTGCTTGAATAGTTAATCTAAAGTTGACGAAAAAAATGTTGGGAAAAAATACGTCTCTAACTGTTTCCATCAACGAGTTAAACTGTTACTTCGTTAAGTTTATCGATTACTGTGGGTTGTTGGGAGGGTGTTAGAGGGGTATACATAAAAAATGTGCTCTCACCACTTCGGTTCACCACATAGGACATCCCATTGTTTCACAACTCCCCATGTAAAAGTTGCTATAGCTTCATTGCATTTACCTCTCATTGAAATTTTTTGTCCTTATTATCTTTTTTCTTTTACTTTTTCTTCTCCCTCTTTTTTTTTTTTTTTTTTTTTTTTAAAAGAGGGTGATCATGGATATGAAGAAGAAAAGTAGCATCTCTCCCTACAGTATAATTTTCATTCCTCGTGCGGCTATAGTTCGAAGTGTTTCGGTCTATCGGAAATATAAAAATGTTTTCACTCTATAATACTTTTCGTTCGATCGTAATTTTCGTTCTTTTTTTTTTTTTATGCTTTCAGTTGGACGTAATACGACGAAGGAACGACATTGGTTGTGACAGAATTAATGGTGGTAGTTTAAGGGAAAAATATTTTTCCTTCACGGAAACATTTATTCGTAAGTAGTCTTTACCGTTGTCCTTTAGTTTAGCGGTCTTCACGTTAGGGGAGTGACGAGTACAGTACTTAAGGAAGTACATGATTTCCGGATATAAAAGGAAACTTATTCTTTTGTTTTTAATTATCAATTTTACACAAAACTTCTTTTCGTTTATTTTGAAATTGTTAATCTTTATTTGTAACCCATTAATCTCTATATTTTCCTAAATTTTACTTTTATTATTTACTCACACTAATTATGTTTCTTGTATATATCATTTGATTTCTATGAATTTTGATTTTTTTCTTTTCTTTATATACCATTAATAGTTTTTATTTATTATATTTTCTACGATAAACTTCAATTAATTCATATATCAAGCAGGAAATGATTTTGTTAATATTCTTTCTTTAGAATTACAATTATCTTCACTTTTTCTTTCATATTTATTAGTTTACTCAATTTTAATTATATTCAAAATGTAATGTAAATGTTTGCACATTTTGATGTTGGAATAAAGAAAATATATTATAAATTTTGCCAATAGTGAATTCAGCACATATCATTTTTACAATCAGTTAATCGAATGGTATCGTCCAATAATCGATTTTATATATTGATTATTGAAATGCAATTAATATTTCTATAATAATTTTAAACAGATTTCTTGCAATAAATGCATGAAACTTCAATATCTCGATAAATATAGATGATATTTACATAATATCAGAAAGTTCATTCGATTTTCATGTAAGTAAAGAGAAAAGAACATTTTTGTCAATACCAATTTTGTTGTTGCATGAATACGTAATACATCAAAAAAAAAAAAAAAAAAAAAAAAAAAATAACTATAAAGAAAAATAAATTGAGCTCATGCATATTTTTAACTTTAAAAAAATTAATTAATTATGTTTGGATAATCGTATGAATAATTATAATAATTTTTCTTTTAACAGACATATATTCTCTTATGTAACATACTATTTTGAATTATACATATACATACATATATATTTGAAATTTTCTAATAAATTTGTATTTCCTATTAATATTATTATTATTTTCTCCTATATAACTATGGAAAGCAATAGAATCAAAAATAATTGGCCATACATTTTAAAATATGAGACAACTGGTGTTTTTAATACAAATTTTCTTGCCAAAAAAAGAAACTAAGTGATTTGATCGACAGTCCTAAAATTGTATTAATATTTTCTTTGATCCTAATAATTAAGGGTGATACAAGTCAACAATGTATACACAAACAATTTGTCTTATTACAAGGAAATATGACTTAAGAAAAAAAAAAGATATTTCCTAGTACGTAATACATTTTATATCAATTCTGTTCACAAAAATGTTCGCAGTACCGATAAATATCCCATTGATGTTTTGAGGATCTGCAAGTATTAAAGAAATAAATAATACTTACAACGAAAAACAACAATTGTATTGTTAAAGCAAGTAACATAACTTGAAAATAGAAAAAATCAATCATTGTGTACTTACGTCCGTAAAAATGGACAAGGACAAGACCGCAAATTTGCCAGATGTTAAAAATTGCGGCTTCTTCGAACGTATCATACAAATAAGAAAAAATTTCGATTCTGTTACCGGTAAGTTATACCAGTCGTAATTATAAATGGCATTACCAAAATTGGAACTCTAATGGAATAATATAAATGACATTAATTAGGTAATTGATATTTCAATTGTACAAGAAATTATTGTTAGTTTATTTACTTCCTGAATAAAACATTCGCCGATGAAACAGTAAATAAAAAGAGTGCATATCACGGAAGAGATGTACACAAAGAACAGGAAAGATTGTAAATTATCCTTCGTTTCCTTACTCTAAAAATGAAAGGAATGAAAAGAATCTATTAAGTTTTATCATATAAATTGTTGACGTACATTGGATTAAAAAAGAAATCAATTTGTTTTTTACATTTTCCGAATGTAGACCATTATGAAGGGTATCTATAAAAAATGGCGGAGTTATAGTGATTATAACGTAATTGTCTCGTATAATGCTCACAAATCGAACAACAGTATCATTTACATACAATTTCATTCGAGTATTCAATGTTTTTCATTTTATTGCTATTCCCGAAAACTTGTTTGTACAAGCGTATATGTACAGTTTGTTAGTAGTACAATAAAAATTGATAACAATTGCACCAGACGGGAAGTGCAAAACAGAATGTAAAATTCATTAACAATAAATTTACAAGTGTTACGTCGTGAAAATAG
This sequence comes from Vespa mandarinia, assembly GCF_050613455.1. Lineage (NCBI taxonomy): Eukaryota > Metazoa > Arthropoda > Insecta > Hymenoptera > Vespidae > Vespa > Vespa mandarinia. Next base: position 2,316,460 of record NC_140834.1, on the reverse strand, counting down.
AATTCGATGCAAAAACAACTAATTCGATCAATATTTCAGCATTACAGATTTACAAATGAACATCATTATTGTTTACACGATCCAGGATAATGGCGAAGTTGGTACCAAGCAAATGCTAAAGATTGAATAAGACATTTTTGACCATGAATATAAAAGGTTTACGGAAAAATATTGTGAAGAAATTAAAGGATATTAATGAAGATTAAAGTAAGGATACTTCGTTGCTACATTGACTTTACGGATTTATGGAAAATACGAATGAAAGTTTTAATCATTTTGTATCGAGACTTTGCCAGGTCAAACTATCATCATCGGATCCGCGATGACAGAAAACTCATTGAACATCGCTCCTTGTCTTTTAAATCAAGGAATGTAATCCATTTTCAAATTAATAGAATCGTTAGGTATGGAAATTGATCTGCTTGTTTATCAGTTTGCAATGCCAGAAGATAATTTTTGCATAAATGTGGCCGAACTTGATCAGCAAACACTGCAAAAGTAGCTTGCTAATTTCATAAAAACGAATGTTAATAACAATTAAATTTTTATTCGATAATTGAAAGTTTATTACGTGGTTTTGAATTCGATGATTCAATGCGAATCTTCAAAAATACATGTTAGCTGTTCGTAATGGGGAACTTTAAATGTGTTGAAATGTGTTATATTAGAAATTTTTTAAAAAAATATTGAAATAAGAGGCTTCAAAAATTTCCATTATTATGTGCATTACATTTAAGTCTTTCTGAAAGCTTGACTTTCTTCCGGAATGCTTCTTTTTTTGGAACAAAAAGAAAGTGTGATTTTTCTCAAGAAAAAGTAAAAAATAAATTAAAATGTTCGCCATTTTTTATAAACGTAGAATTTAAAAAATTCGGCTGAATAAGTACTTATTTTACTTTTATATTTTAAGAATTATTTATGAATAAATTCTTTCCTTTCTTTTTAATGAATACTCATGGAAATTATCGTAAGTAACAAATTGTTTCCTGTATCTATGCGAATTTCGTATCTCCGCCATTCTTTAAAAATTTTTTACGAAAATAAATTAATAATTTAATCTTTAAACTAAGTCCTATCAAGTAAAAAAAAGTTTATTTTACTAAATTATGTAGATTAGTGAAAAATAAATGAAAAGTAAAAAAAAGGGCAAAGAAATTTTTTTTTCTTTATGCTACGAAGTTATGTACTTCGTTAAAAAGAAACAAAATGAAAATATTCTGATGTATTTGTACCATCAATACGTAGTAACCGGAAAGACAGATATGAATGGTGGTACCAAACAGTTGCTGCATAATCGGTAAATTAAAGTTATCCTCCAATCTTTCCGTCAATCTGAAATATTATGTTTCATGTAGATATAAAAAATAAAATATTACGATAGAGTTCATTAGTATTGTTTGTATTTCCATTATTGAAACAAAATAAGAAAAAAATCAAATTAATTTTATTTAAATGGAAATATTTTTTTTTTTTTTTGATATATTTAACGACATGAAGATGATTGAAATTAATAAATACGTAATCAAATAATAAATAATAATGAATACAAAATAATGAATAGATATTGAATTAATTAATAGAATATAATGAATAAATAATTGAATAAGAAATAAAAAAATGATAAAATAATGAAATAACAAATAAATGATGATAGAACTAAATTGTTGAAGCGAGCCATTCATAAAAGGAATTGTTTATTAACAAAATAATAAATAATAAATAATCGAGATAATGAGATAATTTGTAATATTGTGTTACAAAATGCATTAACGTGCATATATATAATATATATGTGTTCGTGTGTTTGTAAATAAACTGAAGAAATTTATTATCAAAATTTAAAATAAAATAAACACACACATACATATCAATTATTTTTATATAATTTATTATTTTCATATAATTATATTTTACCTGATCAATCGATAATGTTGTAAGACAAGTTTCTTCATACCAGCATGATAATTTTTAGAATTGTTTAATATTGATTTCACTTTATAGGATAATATGGAGAATTGTGCAATTACTTGAATGGATAAATTGACGAACATGCAGTCGAATCCTACGTAACCTAATATGATAGCAGGTACGAGTATTAGTTGATAAGCGCATATCAAAGCATAAATCCTGCTGTCCTTTAAATCCATGATTTCTAATGTCCTATACGGCAATTTATAACCCATGGAATTGTTTTGCCTTGCTGAAAAGTAGAAACAGAGAAAAAGAAACCAAAGTAATTTTCTTAAGAAAAATAATTACAAAAAGATACAAGAACAAATACATTCGATTAGCTCATTAATACAAATATTCCAATTATACATATCAACTTAATATCCGACACAATGGTAAACCATATTTCAATCATGTAATATTACAGAGTACCCTTAAGTAATTTTTCATTTAATTAATTAATTATAAGTTAGACACACACTTGGATACAATTTTCTTTTTTAATTCTTTTCAAATCAATTGCGACTTTGTCATTTCTTCTGTAAAATTTTCAAGTCACCTTTCATAAAAATATCCACACCATGATGAGAAATATGATTCGAGATGAATTTGAAAGCTATTGGCATTTCGAGACATTGCAATTTTTATGAAATATTCCACAGATTTAAAGCAAATGGTAATCCAATGACGTTATATCGAATGAATACAGTAAATATGTTAAAACTTCTTGGCTAAGTTGGTTCATTATTTTCATGGACCGATTCTTTCATTAGTATGTTGCGCGTTTATTGTTGATATTTAATGCCGACAGTTTTTTCAGCAATTCATTATGTAACTATTCTAATTGTGGGCATTGAATAACATTGTCAATTAGTTATAGTAATACAAAATGAATTATGGCAGTGGGATACCATCAATCGCACGATATTCAATATCCGACCTAGATTATATGTAGGTACAGCTGGTTAGTTCCGGAGGAAGTTATTGATTGGTGTCAATTTAAGTTGCTGTATAGGATTTATAGTAACAATTTATGGTAACAATTAATCATTTGTGGTAACAATTAAGCTTAGGATTGTGTCACTTTGTTATCTGGTCAGTAAAGATGTGCAAATTTTTCCTCGTTGATATTAGTTCGTATTCGACAAATTGATACGGAATACAAATGTCTCGATTAGATATATTTTCGATTTCATCAAGATGTCTTTTTACTGTCGACCAAGTAATCCTAAATGTATCAAAAGTTTCTCGCACTGTCATTTATGGATCAGACTCAATTTGACAATGATTTCAATACATCATTATCAAATACCACAGGTCATTTACTTTGAGCATTATTGGATCAAGTCTAAATAATGATTAGATCAAATTGTTTCTACCAACATTAGCGCTTATTGAGCTTCGTTATTTACCCATATAGGTCACAAACTTATTGTTGCTTTATTTGGTAGTTGTTGCGTTAATTATCAAAAGAAAATAAAACAACATGCAATGACGTATATATTCTTTTTTAACGTCGGCAGATCGGAATTAATTTACTTAATAAAAATATTTAGAAGAATTAGCGATTATTGCATGGTAGCGCGTGTGTACACGATTATTTGTTTATATGTGTGAGTACATTTACTAATTCAATAGTAAGTAAATAAATAAATACATAAAAAATATAATGGTCGGATTACACTTAATAGCATAATGAAGATATGTAAAGTATAATGTCACATAGAAAAAATGTAAATATAGAAAATATGTAAACAATAGAAAATATGTAAAGTATAATGTCACATAAAAAAAAAGAAAGGAGACATATATTATATATTACCAATTTGAATTCCTTCGGTAACTCGATTCATATAATATAATAATTCGGCCACTGTCATCGAAGAGGTAATTATTATAATAAAATATGGAGGTAATTTAGAATAATTCACGAATGTCAGTTTTTCCTCTTCAGTTTCGTATTTTTCAGTCAGTGAATACTCCTCGAGTTCTGTGAATAATTTACGTAATGCTTCTCTGTTCATTCTGGTGATTGTAATTTTCGTAAGTGTCATTGTCGAGGCAATATTTTCTGCTACGTTCGATACGACATTCTCCAAAGTTTTTGGAGCCCAAAATAATTGAGCGATTGCTAAAGAACAATGAATGGTAAGATATGTGAAAAAGAAGAGAAATATCGGAACGTAGTTCTTCAATGGCCAAATTCCCATGCATTTTAAGAACCTTGAGCTCCAAATGAATGATTTTCGGACGTTGGAAATTCCTAATTCCTATTTTAAAAACATTTAGTTGATTAATTTGTTAGATTTGTTATAGATTTATTATTTAATTATGCATCTAAATACATTGTATTGTATTATAGTTAATATATATATTATATTCATATATATTCACATATTGTTATTTATAATATCATACGTACAGGTATATATGCATATATATATTTATATATATATTTATATATTCATAATTAATATAATGATAAATGTGCATATATAGAATATTAATGTAGATAAACGTATTTATGTTTATATCGATTTAAATTTCTAACAATATTATATTTAATTTAATTTTTTTATTATAATTAAGTCACTTAAAAAAAGATATATAGATGTCTATTTATTCTATTATCTATTATATTTAAGTCTATTTCATTATGTATTTTATTTGAAATATTTGATTAATGTTCTTATTATTATTAAATATTAATGTTTTATCATGTAAATATGTAGTAATAATATTTATATATTACGAAAAGAAAATTATATATATTAATTTATATTCATATATGTGCACAACTTTATCATTATATTAATTTATTTTTTATTACTTTATAATAGGTACAGAAATAAAGGGTTACTAATTTTTTATTTCGTTAACACGACATATTTGATAAAAATAATTCACATAAAATTTATCTGATAATAAACACGACATATTATTGCATTTCCTTTTCTATTTATTAAACGATCTTGAAGTCCATTCAAGCTTAACTTCAACTTTTCAAAATACGAGGTTACGTTTTTTTATAATGGAAATAATCTTTGTTAAAAAAAAAAAAAAAATAACAAAAAATTTTTTTAATATTTTCTTTACCGAACAAGAAAGTTAACTTTAGGATATCATTGAATCTTTCCACTTAATAATAATAACAATAAATAAAATAATATTTCAAATTTTGCAATCAAATATTACTTGCTAGACCAATTTATCTCATTTTCAAAAATGCCGTGTATGTGAGATAAAGATTTTTTGGTATATTGTCCATGAAAAATTTATAACGATGATCGATCAACGAATGAAATCAATATAATTATTAAATCACATTGGTTCACATTTTCAACTATATTCACGAGCATAAATTGATAGAAAAATTTATTTAGTTTAAAAGAAAAAAATCAAGCATCAAAAACGGACAACATGAAGCTATGATTGTAGACTTGAAAAAAAAAATCAACTGTAACGTCACAGAATTGTCTGCGAAGTATAAGGAAAAGTCAATAATATCTGCATGGTTATAAATGAAATTGCATGACAACAAAAATATATATAAGAAAAAATTATTAACTTCCAAATAAAATTGCACAAAAATAATTTTCAATTGAAATAAACGTGACACACTTTGATCAACGAAAAATTATTTCCCATCACTACACTTAGGATATCAACGACACTTTATATTCGGGACGAAAGTCGTTCTGCAAATAGAAAAAAAAGAAAAAAAAATAGAGGAAACACAAAATAAGAGAAAAGCAAACCATCCTCTTGATCTTACTTCCATGCTATCTTTTTCCATTTTATCACTTCGAAGGTTTGCGACAGACTGACGGCAAAACGTTCGAGCGTCCTCCCTGGTAAACTTTGTTTAAAAAGTTGGTATACGCGTATAGGGGTTGGTTGAATAGTTAATTTCAAGTTGACGAAAAAAATATTGGGGAAGAACTCGTCTCTAACTGTTTCCATCAACGAGTTAAACTGTTACTTCGTAATTCATCGATTACCGTAGGTCGTTGATGTCGTGGCAGGGGAGTATACGTAAAAAATGTGCTCCCACTAATTCGGTTCACCGCGTATGACATCCCATTGTTTCACAACCCCCATGTAAAAGTTGCTATAACTTCATTGCATTTACCTCTCATTGAAATTTTTTTTCCTTATCATTTTTTTTCTTTTACTTTTTCTTCTCCCTCTTTTTTTTTTTTTTTTTTTAAAAGAGGGTGGTCATGGATATGAAGACGAAAAGTAGCATTTCTCCCTACAGTGTAATTTCCTTTCTTCGTGCGGTTATAGTTCGAAGTATTTCGGTTTATCGGCAATATAAAAATGTTCTCAGTCTATAAAACTTTTCTTTCGATCGTAATTTTCGTTTTTTTTTTTTTATGCTTTCAGTTCGGCGTAATACGCCGAAGGAACGACATTGGTTGTGACTCAATTAATGGTGCTAGTTTAAGGAAAATATTTTTCCTTCACGGAAATATTTATTCGTAAGTAGTCCTTACCGTTGTTTTTTAGTTTAGCGGTCATCGCTTTAGGGGAGGAAGTACATTATTTTCGGGTAGAAAAGGAAACTTTTTCTTTTTGTTTTAGTTTTCAATTTTATACAAGATCTCTTTTCGTTTATTTTGAGATTATTAATTTTTATGTGCAATCCTTTAATCTCTGTATGTCCATAAATTTTATTTGCATTTTTTTCTTTCACTAATTATGTTTTTTGTATGAAAAACACAAAAAAAATACACTTTATTTTTATGAATTTCGATTTTTTTTTCTTTATATACCATTATTAGTTTTTATTTATTATATTTTCTACGATGATTTCTATTAATTCATATATTGACCTGGAAAAGTTTTTATTAATATTTTTTTTTACGACTTACATTTAGCGTCACTTTTTCTTTCATATTTATTAGTGTACTCAATTTTAATTATATTTAAAATTTAATATAAATGTTTGCACATTTTCATGTTGAAATAATCAATATATATTAGCTCTTCATAAATTTTTTCTAATAGTGACTTCAGCCCTTGTCTATTTTCATAAATACATAAATTCGTTCGGTTTTCATATAAATAAAGAGAAAAGAACATTTTTGTCAATATCAATTATATTGTTACACGAATACGTAATATAAAAACAAAAATAACTAAAAAGAAAAACATATTGAGCTCATGGATATTGTTAACTTTGAAAAAATGGATTAATTATGCTCGGATAATTGTATGAATAATAACGATAATTTTTCTTTTAACAGACATATATTCTCTTATGTAACATACTTTTTTCAATTATACATATACATACATATTTATTGCAAATTTTTTAATAAATTTGTTTTTCCTTTTAATATTATTATTATTTTCTCCCATATAAGTATGGAAAGCAATCAGAAATCAGAAAAAAGAATCAGAAATAATTGGCCATACATTTTAAAATATGGGACAACTGGTGTTTTTAATAGAAAATTTTTTTGTCAAAAAAGAAAACTATGTGTTTTCATCGACAGTCTTAAAATTGTATTAATATTTTCTTTGACACTAATAATTAACGTTGAAACAAGTCAACGATGTATACACAAACAATTTGTCTTCCTACGAGGAAATACGACTTAAGAAAAAAAAAAAGATATTTTCTAGTACGTAATACATTTCATATTAGTTCTATTCACAAAAATGTACGCAGTACCGATAAATATCCCATTGAAGTTTTGAGGATCTGCAAGTATTAAAGAAATAAATAATGAAAGAAACAATTGTATTGTTAAAGCAAGGAACATTACTTGAAAATAGAAAAAATCAATCATAGTGTACTTACGTCCGTGAAAATGGACAAGGACAAGACCGCAAATTTGCCGGATGTTAAAAATTGCGGCTTCTTCGTACGTGTCATACAAATAAGAAAAAATTTCGATTCTGTTACCGGTAAGTTATACCAGTCGTAATTATAAATGGCATCACCAAAATTATAACTCTAATTCAATAAAACAAATGATATTAATGAAGTAATTGATACTTTAATTTTAGAAGAAATAATTGATATTTTATATACTTCTTGAATAAAACACTCGCCGATGAAACAGTAAATAAAAAGAGTGCATACCACGGCAAAGATGTATACAACGAACAGAAACAATTTTATACTGTCATTCGTATCCTTTCCCTAAAAGTGAAAAAAATGAAGTGTATCGATTAAGTGTTATCATATAAATTGATGACGTACATTGGATTAAAAAAGAAATCAATTTGTTGTTTACATTTCCTGAATGTAGACCATTATGAAGGGTATCTATAAAAAATGGCGGAGTTATAGTGATTATAACGTAATTGTCTCGTATAATGTTCACAAATCGAACAAAAGTATCATTTACATACATTTTCATTCGAATATTCAATGTTTTTCATTTTATTGCAATTCCCGACAATTTCTTTGTACAAGCGTATATGTACAGTTTGTTAGTTGTACAACAAAAATTGATAACAATTGCATCACACAGGATGTACAAAACAGCATGTAAAATTCATTAACAATAAATTTACAAGGGATACGTCGTGAAAATAGAATTCGATGAAAAAACAACTAAATCGATCAATATTTCACCATAACAGATTTACAAATGAATATCATTATTGTTTACACGATCCAGGATAATGGCGAAGTTGGTAACAAGCAAATGCTAAAGATTGAATTAGACATTTTTGACCATGAATATAAAAGGTTTACAGAAAAATATTGTGAAGAAATTAAAGGATATTAATGAAGATTAAAGTAAGGATACTTCGTTGCTACATTGACTTTACGGATTTATGGAAAATACGAATGAAAGTTTTAATCATTTTGTATCGAGACTTTGCCAGGTCAAACTATTATCATCGGATCCGCGATGACAGAAAATTCATTGAACATCGCTCCTTGTCTCTTAAATCAAGAAATGTCATTCATTTTCAAATTAATAGAATCGTTAGGTATGGAAATTGATCTGCTTGTTTATCAGTTTGCCATGCTTGAAGATAATTTTTGCACAAATGTGGCCGAACTTGATCAGCAAACACTGCAAAAGTAACTTGCTAATTTCATTAAAAACGAATATTAATAACAACTAAACTTTAATTCGATAATTGAAAGTTTATTACGTGGTTTTGATTTCGATGATTCAATGCGAATCTTCAAAAATACATGTTAGCTGTTCGTAATGGGGAACTTTAAATGTGTTGAAATGTGTTATATTAGAAATTTCTTTAAAAATACTGAAATGAGAGGCTTCAAAAATTTCCATTATTATGTGCATTTCATTTAAGCCTTTCTGAAAGCTTGACTTTTTTGCGGAATGCTTCTTTTTTTGGAACAAAAAGAAAGTCTAATTTTTCTCATGAAAATGTAAGAGATAAATTAAAATGTTCGCCAATTTTTATAAACGTAGAATTTCAAAAATTCGGCTGTATAAGTACTTTTTTACTTTTATATTTTAAGAATTATTTATGAATAAATTCTTTCCATTCTTTTTAATGAATACTCATGGAAATTATCGTAAATAACAAATTGTTTCCTGTGTCTATGCGAATTTCGTATCTCCGCCATTCTTTATGTTTTTTACGAAAATAAATTATTAATTTAATCTTTAAAGTAAATCCTATCAAGTAAAAGAAAGTTTATTTTACTAAATTATATGTATTAGTGAACAAATAAATGAAAAGCGATGGAGATGGCAAAAAATGTTTGTTTCTTTATGCTACGAGGTTATGTACTTCGTTGAAATGAAACAAAATGAAAATATTCGCATGGATTTTTACCGTCAGTACGAAGTAACCGGAAATACAGATATGAACGGTGGTACCCAATATTTGCTGCATAATCGGTAAATTAAAGTTATCCTCCAATCTTTCCGTCAATCTGAAATATTATATTTCATGTAGATATAAAAAATAAAATATTACGATAGAGTTCATTAGTATTGTTTGTATTTCCATTATTGAAACAAAATTGGAAAGAAATCAATATGATTTTATTTAGAAGAAAATTTTTTTTTTAATTGTTGATATATTCAACGATGTAAAGATGATTGAAATTAGTAAATAATAATAAATACAAAATAATGAACAGTTATTGAATTAACGATTAAAATATAGTGATTAAATAATTGAGTAGCAAATATAAAATAATAAATAAAGAATGAAATATATATGATGAAAGAATTAAATTGTTGCAGCGACCCATCATTAAAAGAAATTATTTATTAACAAAATAACAACTAATAAATAGTCGAGAAAATGAGATAATTTCTAATGTGTTACAAACTGTAATAATGTGCATAAATATATACTTGTGTTTGGCTGTTCGTAAATAAAGTAAAGAAATTTATTATTAAACTTCAAAATAAAATTATTTATCATTGGTTATAAATATACCTACACACACACACACACACACACACACATCAATTATTTTTATATAAACATATTTTACCTTATCAATCGATAATGTCGTAGTACAATGTTCCTCATACCCTCATGATGATTTTTAGAATTATTTAATATTGATTTCACTTTACAGGATAATATGGAGAATTGTGCAATTACTTGAATGGATAAATTGACGAACATGCAATCGAATCCTACGTAACCTAATACGATACATGGTACGAATATTAATTGATAAGCGCACATCATAGCATAAATCCTGCTGTCCTTTAAATCCATGATTTCTAATGTTCTATAGGGTAATTTATAACTCATGGAATTGTTTTGCCATGCTGAAAAATAGAAACAGAGAAAAAGAAACGAAAGTAATTTCCTTAAGAAAAATTATTACAAAAAGATACAAGAACAAATACATTCGATTAGCTCATTAATACAAATATTCCAATTATACATATCAACTTAATATCCGACACAATGGTAAACCATATTTCAATCATGTAATATTACAGAGTACCCTTAAGTAATTTTGCATTTAATTAATTAATTTAAAGTTAGACACACACTTGGATACAATTTATTTTTTTAATTCTTTTCAAATCAGTTGCGACTTTGTCATTTCTTCTGTAAATTTTCAAGTCACCTTTCATAAAAATATCCACACCATGATGAGAAATATGATTCGAGATGAATTTGAAAGCTATTGGCATTTCGAGTCATTACAATTTTTATGAAATATTCCACAGATTTAAAGCAAATAGTAATCCAATGACGTTATATCGAATGAATACAGTAAATTTGTTAAAACTTCTTGGCTAAGTTGGTTCATTATTTTCATGGACCGATTCTTTCATTAGTATGTTGCGCGTTTTTTGTTGATTTTTAATGCCGACAGTTTTTTCAGCAATTCATTATGTAACTATTCTAATTGTGGACATTGAATACCACTGACAATTGGTTATAGTAATACAAAATGAATTATGACGGTGGGATACCATCAATCGCACGATATTCAATATCAGACCTAGATTATATGTAAGTACAGCTGATTAGTTCCGGAGGAAGTTATTGATTGGTGTCAATTCAAGTTGCTGTATAGGATTTATAGTAACAATTTATGGTAACAATTAATCATTTGTGGTAACAATTAAGCTTAGGATTGTGTCACTTTGTTATCTGGTCAGTAAAGATGTGCAAATTCTTCCTCGTTGATATTAGTTCGTATTCGACAAATTGATACGGAATACAAATGTCTCGATTAGATATATTTTCGATTTCATCAAGATGTTTTTTTACTGTCGACCAAGTAATCCTAAATGTATCAAAAGTTTCTCGCACTGTCATTTATGGATCAGACTCAATTTGACAATGATTTCAATACATCATTATCAAATACCACAGGTCATTTACTTTGAGCATTATTGGATCAAGTCTAAATAATGATTAGATCAAATTGTTTCTACCAACATTAGCGCTTATTGAGCTTCGTTATTTACCCATATAGGTCACAAACTTATTGTTGCTTTATTTGGTAGTTGTTGCGTTAATTATCAAAAGAAAATAAAACAACATGCTATGACGTATATATTCTTTTTTAACGTCGGCAGATCGGAATTAATTTACTTAATAAAAATATTTAGAAGAATTAGCGATTATTGCATGGTAGCACGTGTGTACACGATTATTTGTTTATATGTGTGAGTACATTTACTAATTCAATAGTAAGTAAATAAATAAATACATAAAAAATATAATGGTCGGATTACACTTAATAGCATAATGAAATTAATAGAAAATATGTAAAGTATATTGTCACATAGAAAAAAAGAAAGGAGACATATATTATGTATTACCAATTTGAATTCCTTCGGTAACTCGATTCATATAATACAATAATTCGGCCACTGTCATCGAAGAGGTAATTATTATAATAAAATATGGAGGTAATTTAGAATAATTCACGAATGTCAGTTTTTCCTCTTCAGTTTCGTATTTTTCAGTCAGTGAATACTCCTCGAGTTCTGTGAATAATTTACGTAATGCTTCTCTGTTCATTCTGGTGATTGTAATTTTCGTAAGTGTCATTGTCGAGGCAATATTTTCTGCTACGTTCGATACTATATTCTCCAAAGTTTTAGGAGCCCAAAATAATTGAGCGATTGCTAAAGAACAATGAATGGTAAGATATGTGAAAAAGAAGAGAAATATCGGAACGTAGTTCTTCAGTGGCCAAATTCCTATGCATTTTAAGAACTTTGAGCTCCAAATGAATGATCTTCGGATGTTGGCAATTCCTAATTCCTATTTTAAAAACATTCAGTGAATTAATTTGATAGATTAGTTATAGATTAATTATTCAATTATGCATCTAAATACATTGTATTATAGTTAATATATATATATTATAATCGTGTTATATTAATATATTGCTATTTATGATATGATATATACATGTATATGTGTATATATTACGATATGTGTATATATATATATACGTATAAATTATATATTTATATATTCATAATTAATGTAATGATAAATGTGCATATATAGATTAATAATATATAGATGAACGTATTTATGTTTATATCGATTTAAATTTCTTATAATATTATATTTACTTCAATTTTTTATTATAATTAAATCATTCAAAAAAAGATATATAGATGTCTATTTATTCTATTATCTATTATATTTAAGTCTATTTAATTATGTATTTTATTTGAAATATTTGATTAATGTTATTATTATTAAATATTAATGTTTTATCATGTAAATATGTAGTAATAATATTTATATATTACGAAAAGAAAATTATATATATTAATTTATATTCATATATGTGCACAACTTTATCATTATATTAATTTATTTTTTATTACTTTATAATAGGTACAGAAATAAAGCGCTACTAATTTTTTATTTCGTTAACACGACATATTTGATAAAAATAATTCACATAAAATTTATCTGATAATAAACACGACATATTATTGCATTCCCTTTTCTATTTATTAAACGATCTTGAAGGCCATTCAAGCTTAACTTCAACTTTTCTAAATACGGGAATTTTCTATTACGTTTTTTTATAATGGAAACAATCTTTGTTAAATAAAGAAGAAAAAAAAATTTTTTCAGTATTTTCTTTATCGAACAAGAAAGTTAACTTTAAGATATCATTGAATATTTCCACTTAATAATAATAATAATAAATAAAATAATATTTCTACTTTAGCAATCAAATAATACTTGCTAGAACAACGTTTTTCAAAAATGCTCCGTATCCGAGATAAAGATTTTGTTGTTTCGAACACCCGGTATATTGTCCGTTAAAAATTTATAACGATGATCGTTCAACGAATGAAATCAATATAATTATTAAATCACATTGGTTCACATTTTCAACTATATTCACGAGCATAAATTGATAGAAAAATTTATTTAGTTTATAAGAAAAAAATCAAGCATTAAAAACAGACAACATGAAGCTATGATTGTAGACTTGAAAAAAAAAAATCAACTGTAACGTCACAGAATTGTCTGCGAAGTATAAGGAAAAGTCAATAATATCTGCACGGTTATAAATGAAATTGCATGACAACAAAAATATATATAAGAAAAAATTATTAACTTCCAAATAAAATTGCACAAAAATAATTTTCAATTGAAATAAACGTGACACACTTTGATCAACGAAAAATTATTTCCCATCACTACACTTAGGATATCAACGACACTTTATATTCGGGACGAAAGTCGTTCTGCAATTAGAAAAAAAAAAAAAAAATAGAGGAAACACAAAATAAGAGAAAAGCAAACCATCCTCTTGATCTTACTTCCATGCTATCTTTTTCCATTTTATCTCTTCGAAGGTTTGCGACAGACTGACGGCAAAACGTTCGAGCGTCCTCCCTGGTAAACTTTGTTTAAAAAGTTGGTATACGCGTATAGGGGTTGGTTGAATAGTTAATTTCAAGTTGACGAAAAAAATATTGGGGAAGAACTCGTCTCTAACTGTTTCCATCAACGAGTTAAACTGTTACTTCGTAATTCATCGATTACCGTAGGTCGTTGATGTCGTGGCAGGGGAGTATACGTAAAAAATGTGCTCTCACCACTTCGGTTCACTGCGTAGGACATCCCATTGTTTCACAACCCCCATGTAAAAGTTGCTATAACTTCATTGCATTTACCTCTCATTGAAATTTTTTTTCCTTATCATTTTTTTTCTTTTACTTTTTCTTCTCCCTCTTTTTTTTTTTTTTTTTTTTAAAAGAGGGTGGTCATGGATATGAAGAAGAAAAGTAGCATCTCTCCCTACAGTATAATTTCCTTTCTTCGTGCGGTTATAGTTCGAAGTATTTCGGTTTATCGGCAATATGAAAATGTTTTCAGTCTGTAAAACTTTTCGTTCGATCGTAATTTTCGTGTTTTTTTTTTTTATGCTTTCAGTTGGGCATAATACGACGAAGGAACGACATTGGTTGTGACAGAATTAATGGTGGTAGTTTAAGGGCAAAATATTTTTCCTTCACGGAAACATTTATTCGTAAGTAGTCCTTACCGTTGTTTTTTTTAGTTTAGCGGTTATCGTGTTAGGGGAGTGACGAATACAGCATTTAAGAAAGTACATGATTTCCGAATAGAAAAGGAAACTTATTCTTTTATTTTTAATTATCAATTTTACACAAAACTTCTTTTCGTTTATTTTGAGATTATTAATTTTTATGTGCAATCGATTAATCTCTACATTTCTCTAAATTTTATTTTCATTTTTTTCTCACACAAATTACGTTCTTTATATTTATCACTTGATTTCTATAAATTTCTATTTTTTTTTCCTTATATACCATTAATAGATTTTATTTATTATATTTGATACGATGATTTCTATTAATTCATATATCGACATGGAAATGTTGTCGTTAATATTTTCTTTTTCAGATTTATGTTTATCTTCACTTTTTCTTTCACTTTTGTGACGAAATATTATACTTCGTTGATGATCACTATTTATTAGTTTATTCAATTTTTATTAAATTCAAAACGTGATGTAAATGTTTGCATATTTTGATGTTGAAATAATCAAAATATATTATTAATTTTGTCATTAGTGAGATGAACGCTTATCATTTTTATAATCAGTTAATCGAACGAGATCGTACAATAATCGATTTTGTATATTGATTATTGAAATGCAATTAATATTTCTATAATAATTTTAAACAGATTCCTTCCAATAAATGCATAAAACTTGAATATCTCGATAAATATAGATAATATATACATAATATCACAAAGCTCGTTTGGTTTTCATGTTAATAAGGAGAAAAGAACATTTATGTCAATAATAATTTTGTTGTTGCACGATTACGTAATATATTAAAAAACAAAAATAACTAAAAAGAAAAACAAATTGGGCTCATGCATATTTTTAACTTTGAAAAAATGGATTAATTATGCTCGGATAATTGTATGAATAATAACGATAATTTTTCTTTTAACAGACATATATTCTCTTATGTAACATACTTTTTTCAATTATACATATACATACATATTTATTTCAAATTTTCTAATAAATTTGTTTTTCCTATTAATATTATTATTACTTTCTCCCATATGAGTATGGAAAGCAAAAGAAACAGGAATAATTGGTCATACATTTTAAATTATGGGAAAACTGGTGTTTTTAATACATATTTTCTTGCCAAAAAATGAAACTAAGTGTTTTCATCGACAGTCTTAAAATTGTATTAATATTTTCTTTGATACTAATAATTAACGTTGATACAATTCAACGATGTATACACAAACAATTTGTCTTCCTACGAGGAAATACGACTTAAGAAAAAAAAAATGATATTTCCTAGTACGTAATACATTTCATATTAGTTCTGTTCACAAAAATGTACGCAGTACCGATAAATATCCCATTGAAGTTTTGAGGATCTGCAAGTATTAAAGAAATAAATAATTCTTATAACGTAAGAAACAATTGTTTTGTTACAGCAAGCAACATTACTTGAAAATAGAAAAAATCAATCATAGTATACTTACGCCTGTGAAAATGGACAAGGACAAGACTGCAAATTTGCCGGATGTTAAAAATTGCGGCTTCTTCGTACGTGTCATACAAATAAGAAAAAATTTCGATTCTGTTACCGGTAAGTTATACCAGTCGTAATTATAAATGGCATCACCAAAATTATAACTCTAATTCAATAAAACAAATGATATTAATGAAGTAATTGATACTTTAATTTTAGAAGAAATAATTGATATTTTATATACTTCTTGAATAAAACACTCGCCGATGAAACAGTAAATAAAAAGAGTGCATACCACGGCAAAGACGTATACAACGAACAGAAATGATTTTATACTGTCGTTCGTATCTTTTCCCTAAAAGTGAAAAAAATGAAGTGTATCGATTAAGTGTTATCATATAAATTGATGACGTACATTGGATTAAAAAAGAAATCAATTTGTTTTTTACATTTCCTGAATGTAGACCATTATGAAGGGTATCTTTAAAAAATGGCGGAGTTATAGTGATTATAACGTAATTGTCTCGTATAATGTTCACAAATCGAACAAAAGTATCATTTACATACAATTTCGTTCGAGTATTCAATGTTTTTCATTTTATTGCAATTCTCGAAAACTTGTTTGTACAAGCGTATATGTACAGTTTGTTAGTTGTACAACAAAAATTGATAACAATTGCATCAAACAGGATGTGCAAAACAGCGTGTAAAATTCATTAACAATAAATTTACAAGTGTTACGTCGTGAAAATAGAATTCGATGAAAAAACAACTAAATCGATCAATATTTCACCATTACAGATTTACAAATGAATATCATTATTGTTTACACGATCCAGGATAATGGCGAAGTTGGTAACAAGCAAATGCTAAAGATTGAATTAGACATTTTTGACCATGAATATAAAAGGTTTACAGAAAAATATTTTGAAGAAATTAAAGGATATTAATGAAGATTAAAGTAAGGATACTTCGTTGCTACATTGACTTTACGGATTTATGGAAAATACGAATGAAAGTTTTAATCATTTTGTATCGAGACTTTGCCAGGTCAAACTATCATCATCGGATCCGCGATGACAGAAAATTCATTGAACATCGCTCCTTGTCTCTTAAATCAAGAAATGTCATTCATTTTCAAATTAATAGAATCGTTAGGTATGGAAATTGGTCCGCTTGTTTATCAGTTTGCCATGCTAGAAGATAATTTTTGCAAAAATGTGGCCGAACGTGATCAACAAACACGGCAAAAATAGCTTCCTAATTTCATAAAAACGAATATTAATAACAATTAAATTTTCATTCGACAATTGAAAGTTTATTACGAGGTTTTGAATTCGATGATTCAATGCGAATCTTCAAAAATACATGTTAGCTGCTCGTAATGGGGATCTTCAAATGTTTTGAAATGTGTTATATTAGAAATTTCTTTAAAAAATATTGAAATGAGAGGCTTCAAAAATTTCCATTATTATGTGTATTTCATTTAAGCCTTTCTGAAAGCTTGACTTTTTTGCGGAATGCTTCTTTTTTTGGAACAAAAAGAAAGTCTAATTTTTCTCATGAAAATGTAAGAGATAAATTAAAATGTTCGCCAATTTTTATAAATGTAGAATTTCAAAAATTCGGCTGAATAAGTACTTTTTTACT
The DNA here is from genome assembly GCF_050613455.1 of Vespa mandarinia. Taxonomy (NCBI): domain Eukaryota; kingdom Metazoa; phylum Arthropoda; class Insecta; order Hymenoptera; family Vespidae; genus Vespa; species Vespa mandarinia. Next base: position 2,298,401 of record NC_140834.1, on the reverse strand, counting down.
TTTATATTTTAAGAATTATTTATGAATAAATTCTTTCCATTCTTTTTAGTGAATACTCATGGAAAATATCGTAAATAACAAATTGTTTCCTGTATCTATACGAATTTCGTATCTCCGCCATTCTTTATGTTTTTTACGAAAATAAATTATTAATTTAATCTTTAAAGTAAATCCTATCAAGTAAAAGAAAGTTTATTTTACTAAATTATATATATTAGTGAACAAATAAATGAAAAGTGATGGAGATGGCAAAAAATGTTTGTTTCTTTATGCTACGAGGTTATGTACTTCGTTGAAATGAAACAAAATGAAAATATTCGCATGGATTTTTACCGTCAGTACGAAGTAACCGGAAATACAGATATGAACTGTGGTACCCAACATTTGCTGCATAATCGGTAAATTAAAGTTATCCTCCAATCTTTCCGTCAATCTGAAATATTATATTTCATGTAGATATAAGACTAGAATAGAAAAATATTTCAAGTATATATAAATTATTACGACAGTGTTCATTATTATTGCTTGTATTTCCATTATTGAAATAAAATAAGGAAAAAATCAAATCAATTTTATTTAAATGGAAATATTTTTTTTATTTTTCATATATTCAACAATATGGAGATGATTGAAGTTAATAGATAATAAAAAATACAAAATAATGAGGAAATATCAAAATAACAAATTAAATATAATGAATGAATTATTGAATAGGTAATAAAAAATAAAAAAATATCCAAATAATAAATAATTGACGAAAGAACTAAATTGTTAAAGCGTGACACCCGTAAAAGAACTTGTTTATTAACCAAATAACACATAATAGATAATCCAGTAAATGTGTTTTTATTAAATGTGTTAGAAAACGCAATAACGTGCATATGTATACACGTATGTGTGTCTGTGTAAATTAAGTAAAAGAATTATTTAATAAATTTCAAAATAGAATATTTTAACATGGTTTATGTATATAGACATTTATATATATATATATATACACATGCAAATATATGAAGAGTTTTCGTATAATTTTACGTATTATTTTTCACCTTATCAGTCGATAATGTCGCTGTACAAGTCTCTTCATACCCTCGCGATGATTTTTAGAATTATCTAATACTGCTTTCACCTTATAGGACAATGTAGAGAATTGTGTAATTACTTGAATGGACAAATTGACGAACATGCAGTCGAATCCTACGTAACCTAATACGATAGACGGTACAAATATTATTTGGTAGGCACAAATCATAGTGTAAATTCTGCTGTCCCTTAATTCCATGATTGCTAATGTTTTGTACGGTAACTTATAACCCATCGAATTGTTTTGCTTTGCTGAAACGTAGAAACAGAGAAAAAGGAACAAAATAATTTTCTTAAGAAAAAGAATTACGAAAGGATGACATGAATTAAAACATTCGATTAGATGATTAATACAAATATTCCAAATATTCATATCGGCTTAAATGTCCGATACGTGTAATATTACGGGATACCATTAATCTGACGGATACCATTAAATACGGAATCTTCCGTAAAAAATGTGCACGCAGTGATGAAAAATATGATTCGATGTGAACTTGAAAATCACCGACATTTCGAGATATTTTATAGTTTATGTAATGCTCCATAAATCTAAAAAAATAATAATCCGATATAGTAATATGAAATGAATACGATGAACTCAGTAAAACTTTCTAGCAATGTTGGTTTATCGTTCTTTTGGGTAGATCGACTGATTTTGCCGTTAGCAAGTTGCGATATAACGCGTATGTTATTAACCAGTGCAAGCCATTGTTTCGACAATTATTTATCCAATCAATTCAATTGTGGACAATAATCATTAACAGCAATTGGTTGTGGCAAATCAAAATGAATTATGCCGGTGCGGTATCATCAAACGCACGATAGCACCGTTTTCAAGTATCAGATCTGGATTTGGTGTGAATACAGCTGATTGATTCGTAGAAAGTCATTGATTGGTATGTGTCATGTAGCTGTATAGAACTCATTTCTCATCGACGATAACGATTATGCTAAGAAATTGATCTTCTCGTTGACTGGTCAATAATGATACGCAATTTCTTGCTTGCTAATTTTCTTTCATATTGAATTGGCATTTATTGAACTTCAGAACTTAACCATAGAGATCATTAATTTTGTATTCTTTTAATTTCTAGTCGTTACGTCCAATCGTAAATGAAACAACATGCAATGACGTATGTATACTTTTGAACGTTAGGAGGATAAAATTAATTTACTTATAAAAAATATTGGAAATGATTATCGATTATTGCATGCTCGTGTATTTGTGTATGAATATGTCTTCGTGTGCGAGACTATATCTATTAAATAAAGAATAAATAAGTAATTAAATAAAAATTATAATCTTCGGACAACAGTTCGTGATAAAGCCATTAATGATTGAATAGAAAATATATAAAATAAAATGGCACACATAAAAAAGAAACAAAATTTATAAATTACCGAATTGAATTCCTTCAATAACTCGAGCCAAATAATACAATACTTCGGCCACTGTCATTGAAGATCCAATTATTATAATAAAATATGGAGGTAATTTAGTATAATTCACGAATGTCAATTTCTCCTCTTTAGTTTCATATTTCTCAGTCACTGAATATTCCTCGAGTTCTATAAATAATTTACGCAATGCTTCTCTGTTCATTCTGGCAATTGTAATTTTCGTAAGTGTCATTGTTAAAACAATATTTTCTGCTATGTTTGTTACGACGTTCTCCACGGTTTTTGGTGCCCACCATAGTTCTGCGAGTGTTAGACAACAATGAAGAGAAAGATATATGAAGAAGAAGAGAAATACCGGAACGTAGTTCTGCAATGGCCAAATTCCCATGCATTTTAATAACCTTGAGTTCCAAATAAATGATCTTCTGACATTGGCAATTCCTTGTTCCTATATTAGAAATATTCAATTGATTAATATTCTAGATTGATTTTAGAATAATTAGTTATTTATGTATCTATATATATGTATTACATTTTATTAAAGAATATGATTATATATTAGTTAGTTGATATTTTAATGTATATATGTATAATCTATATATTTTTACGTTTATGATTAATATAATAATATATGTACATACACAGATTATTATTATATATATGCATATTTATATGTATACCGATTTTAATTTCTGATAATTTTAACGTGATCGTATTCACCATAATTTTTTTTATTACAATGAAATTACAAAAAAAAAAAAAAATGGATAGATATATCTGTATATTCTTTTGTTATTATATATACTTAAATTCTTATGTATTTAATTAGAATCATTCAATTAATGGTCGTATTATTATTAAATATTAATATTCTAGATTTATTTTAATATTAAATATTAATATTTTATCATGTAAATATTTAATAATAATATTTATATATTACGAAAAGAAAATTATATATATTAATTTATATTCATATATGTGCACAGCTTTATCATCATATTAATGTATTTTTTATTATTTTATAATGGATACCTAAATAAAGGGTTACTAATTTTTTATTTCGTTAACACGACATATTTGATAAAAATAATTCACATAAAATTTATCTGATAATAAACACGACATATTATTGCATTTCCTTTTCTTTTTATTAAACGATCTTGAAGTCCATTCAAGCTTAACTTCAACTTTTTTAAATACGAGCTTACGTTTTTTTATAATGGAAATAATCTTTGTTAAAAAAAAAAAAAACAAAAAATTTTTTTAATATTTTCTTTACCGAACAAGAAAGTTAACTTTAAGATATCATTGAATCTTTCCACTTAATAATAATAACAATAAGTAAAATAATATTTCAAATTTTGCAATCAAATAATACTTGCTAGACCAACTGTTTTCAAAAACGCCGCGTATGTGAGATAAAGATTTTTTGTTTCGAACACCCGGTATATTGTCCGTTAAAAATTTATAACGATGATCGTTCAACGAATGAAATCAATATAATTATTAAATCACATTGGTTCACATTTTCAACTATATTCACGAGCATAAATTGATAGAAAAATTTATTTAGTTTAAAAGAAAAAAATCAAGCATCAAGAACAGACGACATGAAGACTATGATTGTAGACTTGAAAAAAAAAAATCAACTGAAACGTCACAGAATTGTCTGCGAAGTATATAGAAAAGTCAATAATATCTGCACGGTTATAAATGAAATTGCATGACGAAAATATATATAAGAAAAAATTATTAACTTCCAAATAAAATAGCACAAAAATAACTTTCAAATGATATAAACGTGACACACTTTGATCGATGGAAAATTATTTCCGATCACTACACTTAGGATATCAACGACACTTTATATTCGGGACAAAAGTCGTTCTGCAATTAGAAAAAAAAAAAAATAGAGGAAACACAAAATAAGAGAAAAGCAAATCATGCTCTTGATCTTACTTCTATGCTATCTTTTTCCATTTTATCACTTCGAAGGTTTGCGACAGACTGACGGCAAAACGTTCGAGCGTCCTCCCTGGTAAACTTTGTTTAAAAAGTTGATATACGCGTATAGGGGTTGGTTGAATAGTTAATTTCAAGTTGACGAAAAAAATATTGGGAAAGAACTCGTTTCTAACTGTTTCCATCAACGAGTTAAACTGTTACTTCGTAATCCATCGATTACCGTAGGTCGTTGATAGCGTGTTAGAGAGGTATATGTAAAAAATGTACTCTCACCACTTTCGTTCTATTGTTTCACAACCCTCATGTAAAAGTTGCTATAACTTCATTGCATTTACCTCTCATTGAAAATTTTTCCTTTTTATATTTTTTCTTTTACTTTTTCTTCTTCTTCTTTTCTTTTTTTTTCTTTTTTTTTTTAACAAAGAAAGTGATCATGGATATAGAGAAGACAAGGAACATCTATCCCTGCAGTATAATTTTCATTCTTCGTGCGGTTATAGTTCGAAGTATTTCGGTTTATCGGCAATATGAAAATGTTTTCAGTCTGTAAAACTTTTCGTTCGATTGTAATTTTCGTGTTTTTTTTTTTTATGCTTTCAGTTGGGCATAATACGACGAAGGAACGGCATTGGTTGTGACAGAATTAATGGTGGTAGTTTAAGGGAAAAATATTTTTCCTTCACGGAAACATTTATTCGTAAGTAATCCTTACTGTTGTTTTTTTTAGTTTAGCGGTTATCGTGTTAGGGGAGTGACGAATACAGTACTTAAGCAAGTACATGATTTCCGGATAGAAAAGGAAACTTATTCTTTTATTTTTAATTATCAATTTTACACAAATCTTCTTTTCGTTCATTTTGAGATTATTAATTTTTATGTGCAATCGATTAATCTCTACATTTCCCTAAATTTTACTTTTATTATTTTCTCACACTAATTATTTTTTTGTATGTATCACTTGATTTCTATGAATTTCGATTTTTTTTTTCCTTATATACAATTAATTTATTTATTATATTTTCTACGATGATTTAATTCATATATTGACATGGAAATGTTTTTGTTAATATTTTTTTTTTCAGAGTTACATTTATCTTCACTTTTTCTTTCACTTTTGTGACGAAATATTATATTTCGTTGATGATCCTTATTTGAGCCGTGTATTTTGAAAGTGGCCTAAGTCCATTTATTTTCAAATCGAGATATTTAAGGGTTTGCGTTTCAATGAATTTAAAAATATACGTATAGGATACTAATGAGTCATACTACTTAAGTATATCTAAAGGTGTTAAATTTATAGTTTCTATTAAAATAGTGGCAATTAATAAGTGAATAATATGCGTTTTCTTATCAAGAATGGAGTTAGGCCACTTTCAAAATTAACAATCATATTCATTATAAAATTTGAAGGTGCCCAAGTCCATTCAACATAATTTAAGATGCTTCAAATTGAAGAAAAACAATACTCAATTTATTTTTACATATCTTTAAAACACTTCGAAAACATAATTTATGCGATTCAAAACATTTTTTAACTACATAACGTACAAAATTACAAACATAAATTTATTACAAAACAATTTACTACTCATCTAGATTTTGTGTGCGTGAAAGGGATTTGAAGAAATCATGATGCTCCGGTGGTATATATCGTAATAGCTCAATTATGTCCTTGAATTTTGCTGTTGTAATTTGTCTGATATTTTTATACAGTAGTGTCAATATAATATTTTCGAACTTTCTTGGTCTATCCCGACGTGGTAATAAATATAGTACTTTAAAATGTTCATTTTCATTCATTGATGTCTTATGAAAAATGCGCACATGTCACTGTAAGCTATAATGTGTCTTTCTATAATGTGTTCCTTTTTTTTTTTTAAGACGAATATTCTTCTATAATTCTGTTTCTTTTTCAATTTTTTTTAAAATTTTTAGTTACCATTTCTTATAAGTATAAATGGAGTTAGGCCACTTTCAAACTACACGGTTAAATTATTGAACTAACACTGAAAACTTATGTGTCAAGAATTATCGTATTTGCTCGGAATATAAGCAACCTGAAATGCTTTACTGATAAATAAGATAAAGTTGTACATGTAATTATGGCAAGCGGAAAAAATTGACAAATGGAATTAGGCCACTTACAAAATAAATGGCTCATTTATTAGTTTACTCAATTTTTATTAAATTCAAAATGTCATGTAAATGTTTGCACATTTTGATGTTGGAATAAACAAAATATATTATAAATGTTGCCAATAGTGAATTCAGCACATATCATTTTTACAATCAGTTAATCGAACGGTATCGTCCAATAATCGATTTTATATATTGATTATTGAAATGCAATTAATATTTCTATAATAATTTTAAACAGATGCAATAAATGCATAAAACTTCAATATCTCGATAAATATAGATGATATTTACATGATATCAGAAAGTTCGTTCGATTTTCATGTAAGTAAAGAGAAAAGAACATTTTTCACAATACCAATTTTGTTGTAGCATGAATACGTAATATATATATATAAAAAAAAAAAAAAAAAAAAAAAAAAATAACTAAAAAGAAAAACAAATTGAGCTCATGCATATTGTTATCTTTGAAAAAATTAATTAATTACGTTTGAATAATCGTATGAATAATAACGATAATTTTTCTTTTAACAGACATATATTCTCTTATGTAACATACTTTTTTCAATTATACATATACATACATATTTATTTCAAATTTTTTAATAAATTTGTTATTCCTATTAATATTATTGTTACTTTCACCCATATGAGTATGGGAAGCAATAAAATCAGAAATAATTGGCATTTTAAAATATAAAACAATTGGAATTTTTGATACAAATTTTGTTGATAAAGAAATAAATTAATTTGTTTTTATCGACAGTCTTAAAATTGTATTAATATTTTCTTTGACACTAATAATTAAAGCTGATACAAGTCAACGATGTATACACAAATCATTTGTCTTCCTACGTAGGAAGATGAATTAAGAAAATAAAAGATATTTCGTAGTACGTAATACATTTCATATCAGTTCTGTTCACAAAAATGTTCGCAGTACCGATAAATATCCCATTGAAGTTTTGAGGATCTGCAAGTATTAAAGAAATAAATAATACTTACAACGAAAACAACAATTGTATTGTTACAGCAAGGAACATAACTAGAAAATAGAAAAAAATCAATCATAGTGTACTTACGTCCGTGAAAATGGACAAGGACAAGACCGCAAATTTGCCAGATGTTAAAAATTGCGGCTTCTTCGTACGTGTCATACAAATAAGAAAAAATTTCGATTCTGTTACCGGTAAGTTATACCAGTCGTAATTATAAATGGCATCACCATAATTAGAACTCTAATCGAATAAAACAAATGATATTAATCAGGTAATTGATATTTCAATTGTGCCAGAAATAATTGATATTTTATTTACCTCCTGAATAAAACACTCGCCGATGAAACAGTAAATATATAAAGTGCATACCACGGCAAATATGTACACAACAAACATGAACGATTTTATGTTATTCTTCGTTTCTTCACTCTGAAAGCAAAAAAAAAAAAAAAAAAAGAAAATAAAAATGAAAAGAATCTATTAGATATTATCATATAAATCGAAGTCTTACATGACATTTTATAAATAAAAAAGAAAATCAATTTGTTTCCTACATTTTTTGAATGCAGATAATTATAAAGGATATTCATAAAAAATGGCGTAGTTATAACGATAATAGTTATAATGTAAATGTCTCGTATAATGTTCTCAAATCAATCAACAGTATCATTTCTAAAACATTTCATTCACGTTACCAATCGTTATTTATTTTATCATAATTTCGCAACAATAATATGTGTACATGTATATGTTAAGTTTGCTAGTATTGGAAAAGAATTGATATTAATTGCCATAGATCAAATATATAACGTGGAGTATAAATTCTCATTCACAATAAATTAACGATTAATCCGTCGATAAAGTATAAATAGATGCAACGATAATTCATTCGATACATATTTCATTATTACAGTTTCACAAATGAGCATCCTGTACATCATTATCGTTTACACAATACAGAATCATGGCGCAGTATGTAGGAAGCAAATGTTAAAAATTGAATAAGACAAGTTTGACCATGAATATAAAAGCTTTGTCGAAAATCATTTGGAAGAAATTGAAGGATATTAATGAGGATTAAAGTAAGGATACTTCGTTGCTACAAAGACTTTATGGATTTACGGAAAATACGAATGAAAGTTTTAATCATTTTGCATCGGGACTTTGCCAGGTCAAACTATCATCACCGGATCCGCGATGACAGAAAACTCATTGAACATCGATCCTTGTCTTTTAAATCAAGAAATGTCATCCATTTTCAAATTAATAGAATCGTTAGGTATGGAAATTGATCTGCTTGTTTATCAGTTTGCAATGCCAGAAGATAATTTTTGCATAAATGTGGCCGAACTTGATCAGCAAACACAGCAAAAATAGCTTCCTAATATCATAAAAACGAACATTAATAACAATTAAACTTTCATTCGATGATTGAAAGTATATTACGTGGTTTTGAATTCGATGATTCAATGCGAGTCTTCCAAAATATTAGGTTGGAAACTATGAAACGGGCGTTTTTGTTTAGTTTTTTTTATTTTCATTCAACGCCCGTTTCATAGTTTCCAACCTTATATATAAGTATTATGTTGGAAACTATGAAACGGGCGTTATTGTTTAGTTTTTTTTATCTTCATTCAACGCCCATTTCATAGTTTCCAACCTTATATATAAGTATTAGGTTGGAAACTATGAAACGGGCGTTATTGTTTAGTTATTTATTTCCAACCTAATATAATTCCAACCTAATACTTATATATTAGGTTGGAATTATATTAGTTATAATATTAGTTATATATTTAAATTATATATTAAGTTGGAAACAATGAAACGAGCGTTATTGTTTAGTTTTTTTTATCTTCATTCAACGCCCGTTTCATAGTTTCCAACCTTATATATAAGTATTATGTTGGAAACTATGAAACGGACATTATTGTTTAGTTTTTTTTATCTTCATTCAACGCCCGTTTCATAGTTTCCAACCTTATATATAAGTATTATGTTGGAAACTATGAAACGGACGTTATTGTTTAGTTTCTTTATTTTCATTCAACGCCCGTTTAATAGTTTTCAACCTAATACATGTTAGCTGTTCGCAATGGGGAACTTCAAATGTGTTGAAATGTGTTGTATTAGATATTTCTTTAAAAAATATTGAAATGAAAGGCTTCAAAAATTTCCATTATTATGTGCATTTCATTTGTCTTTCTGAAAGCTTGACTTTTTTTCGGAATGCTTCTTTTTTTGGAACAAAAAGAAAGTGTGATTTTTCTCAAGAAAAAGTAAAAAATAAATTAAAATGTTCGCCATTTTTTATAAACGTAGAATTTCAAAAATTCGGCTGTATAAGTACTTATTTTACTTTTATATTTTAAGAATTATTTATGAATAAATTCTTTTCATTCTTTTTAATGAATACTCATGGAAATTATCGTAAATAACAAATTGTTTCCTATCTATGCGAATTTCGTATCTCCGCCATTCTTTAAAAATTTTTTACGAAAATAAATTAATAATTTAATCTTTAAACTAAGTCCTATCAAGCAAAAAAAAGTTTATTTTACTAAATTATGTAGATTAGTGAAAAATAAATGAAAAGTAAAAAAAAGTGCAAAGAAATGTTTGTTTCTTTATACTACGGAGTTATGTACTTCGTTAAAAAGAAACGAAATGAAAATATTCCGATGTATTTGTACCATCAGTACGTAGTAACCGGAAATACAGATATGAACGGTGGTACCAAACAGTTGCTGCATAATCGGTAAATTAAAGTTATCCTCCAATCTTTCCGTCAATCTGAAATATTATATTTCATGTAGATATAAAAAATAAAATATTACGATAGAGTTTATTATTATTGTTTGTATTTTCATTATTGATACGAAATAATATAAAAATCAATACAATTTTATATAGAAGGAAATATTTTTTTCTATTTTTGATATATTCAACGACATGAAGATGATTGAAATTAATAAATAATAAAAAATACATAATAATGTGGAAATTTCAAAGTAACAAACAAAATATATAATGAATGAATAACTGAATAGAAAATAGAAAATAATAAAATAATAAAATAGTAAATAAACGGTGATAGTACTAAATTCTAGTAGAAACCAAGAAGGACTTATTTATTAACCAAATAACACGTAATAGATAATCGAGAAAATGAGTTTTTACTAAATTTGTTAGAAAACGCAATAACGTGCATATGTATACACGTATGTTATCTGTATAAATCAAGTAAAAGAATTAATTAATAAACTTTAAAATAAAGTATTTTATCATGGTTTATGTATATATCCATTTATATATTTATATATATATACACACATGCAAATATATAAATTATTTTTGTATAATCTTACGTATTATTTTTTACCTTATCAGTCGATAATGTCGTAGTACTAATCTCTTCATACCATCGCGATGATTTTTAGAATTATTTAATACTGCTTTCACCTTATAGGACAATATGGAGAATTGTGCAATTACTTGAATGGACAAATTGACGAACATGCAGTCGAATCCTACGTATCCTAATACGATAGATGGTACAAATATTATTTGGTAGACACAAATCATAGTGTAAATTCTGCTGTCCCTTAATTCCATGATCGCTAATGTTCTGTACGGCAATTTATAACCCATCGAATTGTTTTGCGCTGCTGAAAAGTAGAAACAGAGAAAAAGAAACAAAATAATTTTCTTAAGAAAAAGAATTACGAAAGGATGACATGAATTAAAATATTTGATTAGCTAATTAATACAAATATTTCAATTATTCATATCGGCTTAAATGTCCGATACGTGTAATATTATAGGATACCATTAAGTAATTGTACCCTTAATTAATTAATTTAAAATTAGACACATAGTTAGATACAATTTTTTTTTTTATTTCCTTTCAAATTAATTGTGATTTTGCAATCTCTTCTGTAAATTTTCACGAAATCTTTCGTAAAAAATGTGCACGCAGTGATGAAAAATATGATTCGATGTGAACTTGAAAATCACCGACATTTCGAGATATTTTATAGTTTATGTAATGCTCCATAAATCTAAAAAAATAATAATCCGATATGGTAATATGAAATGAATACGATGAACTCAGTAAAACTTTCTAGCAATGTTGGTTTATCGTTCTTTTGGGTAGATCGACTGATTTTGCCGTTAGCAAGTTGCGATATAACGCGTATGTTATTAACCAGTGCAAGCCATTGTTTCGACAATTATTTATCCAATCAATTCAATTGTGGACAATAATCATTAACAGCAATTGGTTGTGGCAAATCAAAATGAATTATGCCGGTGCGGTATCATCAAACGCACGATAGCACCGTTTTCAAGTATCAGATTTGGATTTGGTGTGAATACAGCTGATTGATTCGTAGAAAGTCATTGATTGGTATGTGTCATGTAGCTGTATAGAACTCATTTCTCATCGACGATAACGATTATGCTAAGAAATTGATCTTCTCGTTGACTAGTCAATAACGATACGCAATTTCTTGTTTGCTTATTTTCTTTTAAATTGAATTGGCATTTATTGAACTTCAGAACTTAACCATAGAGATCATTAATTTTGTATTCTTTTAATTTCTAGTCGTTACGTCCAATCGTAAATGAAACATCATGCAATGACGTATGTATACTTTTGAACGTTAGGAGTATAAAATTAATTTACTTATAAAAAATATTGGAAATGATTATCGATTATTGCATGCTCGTGTATTTGTGTAGAAATATGTCTTCGTGTGCGAAACTATATCTATTAAATAAAGAATAAATAAGTAATTAAATAAAAATTATAATCTTCGGACAACAGTTCGTGATAAAGCCATTAATGATTGAATAGAAAATATATAAAATACAATGGCACACATAAAAAAGAAACAAAAATTATAAATTACCGAATTGAATTCCTTCAATAACTCGATTCAAATAATACATTGATTCGGCCAATGTCATTGAACATGCAATTATTATAATAAAATATGGAGGTAATTTAGTATAATTCACAAATGTCAGTTTTTCCTCTTTAGTTTCATATTTTTCAGTCAGTGAATATTCCTCGAGTTCTATGAATAATTCACGCAATGCTTCTCTGTTCATTCTGGCGATTGTTATTTTCGTAAGTGTCATTGTTAGGATAATATTTTCTGCTATGTTTGCTACGACATTGTCCATAGTTTTTGGAGCCCATAACAATTCTGCGAGTGTTAGCGAACAATGAAGAGAAAGATATGTGAAGAAGAAGAGAAATACCGGAACGTAATTCTGCAATGGCCAAATTCCCATGCATTTTAATAACCTTGAGTTCCAAATAAATGATCTTCTGACATTGGCAATTCCTTGTTCCTATAATAGAAATATTCAATTGGTTAATATTGTAGATTGATTTTAGAATAATTAGTTATTTTTATATCTATATATACATATATATATATATATATATATATATATATATATATATGTATTACATTTTATTAGTTAATATATTTATATATTAGGTAGTAAATATTATAATGTATATAATCTATATATTTATAAGTTTATGATTAATATAATAATATATGTACATACACAGATTATTATTATATATATATATATGTATATTTATATATATACTGATTTTAATTTTTTATAATTTTATCGTGATCGTATTTACCACAATTTTTTATTATTTATTAATTAATGTTCTCATTTTTATTAAATATGAAAATATTACGATTACTTTAATATTCAAAATTATTATGTAAATATTCAATAATTGTTTTTAAATATTATTAAAAGAATATTATACATATTAATACTATTCATATATATGCAGAGCTTTATCATCGTATTAATGCATTCTTTAATACATTATAATGGGTATCTAAATAAAGTGTCACTATGATTTTATTTCGTCAATACGATATATTTGAGAAAAATAATTCATATGAATGTTTGTCTGATAATAATGTTGTCATATTAAATTTTTTGTTTTATATTTTTTAAACGATTTTGAAGTTCATTAAATGTTAACTTTATTTTTTCTAAATGTCAATCAACATTATTTATAACGGAAACTTATTATTCGTTAAAAAAAAAAAAAAAAAAAAAAAGAAATGAGAAAAGGAAAATATATTTTGTATAAAAAATCTTCTTTATCGAACAACAAAGTTTTTTAAATATCATTGTATCTTTTCACTAAACAAAAATAATAAATAAAATAATATTTCTATTGTTGAAGTCAAATTGCACTTGTAAAAATATATTTTCTTCAAAAATACGAAAATACGTTTATCCGAAATGAACGAATTGATAGTGCTTCGTCTGGAAACACCCTATATATCGTCCATTAAAAATTCTCTATTACGATTTTTTACCAAATGAAATAAATATTAAATATTAAAATTAAATCTCATCGGATTATATTTTTCACTATATTCACTTGTGCATAATAATACAAAAATTGATTCCCTTTAAATAAATAAATAAAAAAAAAAAGTCAAACGTCAAAGACATACAACGTGAAGCTTACAATTGTAGACTTGAAGAAAAAAAAAGAAAAAAAAAAAAAAACAAAAAGAAAGAAAAAAAAAACCCCATCAAGTAAAATGTCAAAGAATTGTTTGCGAAGCGTGAATACGTAAACAATAAACAAATTAATAATATCTACACTTTTATAAATTAACATTGCAAGGGCGAGCAAAAGAAAATATATATATATAAAAGAAATAAGAATGTATTAGGAAATAAAATTTCAAAAAAAAAAAAAAAAAAAAAAAGAAAGAAAGAAAAAAAGAAAAAATTATTTCCAATTGAAATAAACATTGAACAACACTTTGAGATCATTGAAAAATTATTTTCGATCACTATGTAGGATATTTACGTCACTTAATAGTCATCATCGTAATATCACTGTATTATTATTCGAATTTCGTTCTACGATTAAAAACAAAAAGAAAAAAAAAAAAAAGGAGAAAAGAAAGAAAAGAAGACGAGAAAGAACAAAAATTAAAAAAAAAAAGAAAAAACAAAAAAAAGAAAAAACCAAACCATCCTCTTGACTCTTACTTCTATGGTATCCTTTCCCATTTTATCCCTTCGAAGGTTCACGAAAGACTGACGGCAAAACGATCGAACGTCCTCCCTGGTAAACTCCGTTTGAAAAAGATGGTATATGCGTCTAAAGGGTTGCTTGAATAGTTAATTTAAAGTCGACGAAAAAAATATTGAGAAACAACTCGTTTCTAACTTTTTCTACCAACGAGTTAAACCAGTTACTTCGTTGTTATCATCGATAACGGTAGCTTGATGTTAACGGCAGAAGGGAGGATTCGAGTATATATATATATATTAAAAAAAAAATGTGCTATTATCGTTTCGATTCACTATATAGAGAACATCCCCTACGTTTTACAGCCCTCACGTAAAACTTCTTTTAACTTCATTCCATTTACCTGTCGTTGAAATTTGTCCTTTTTTTTCTTTTTTTCTTTTTTTTTTTTTTTTTTTTTTTTTTAGGAAAGAGGGCGATCATAGTTATAGAGGGAAAAATGTAACATCGTGCTCCTGGATATAATCATCCTTTTTTTTTGCTCTGTCATAGTTCGAAGTTCAACCGGTTAACTGGTAATATAAAAATATTTTCAACAACCCCTACACAATACTTTTCGTTCGATCATACTTTCGTTCCCTTGTAGTTCTCAGTTTTGCCGTAATAAGACGAACGAAAGACATTGAATGTGTCTGAATTTATGGTGGTGGTTTAAAACAATCAAATTTTATTCTATTTCACGGATACAAGTATTCGTAAGTAATCGTGCGATGAAATTAAATGTCTTTAACGTTTTGTCCTTTATTTTAATGATTTTAACGTTAGAGCTTATAATGAGTATAGTTTTTTAAGGACATACATGATTTCTCGGCAAAAAAATGAAAATTTTTCTTTATTGTTTTTTTTTTTTTTTTTAATTATCAATTGTTTCATACAAGAATTCTTTTTCTTTAGTTTTAAATTATTATTTTTCATTTGCAATCAAACAATCTCTTTATTTCCAGAAATTATACTTTCACTATTTTCTCAAATTGATTATACTTTTTTTTTTTCTTTACGCATCCTTTGGATTTCGTGAGATTTGACGTTGTTTTTGCAAATTTTTTATTTTATTATTATTTATCATTAATCGTTATTATTTATTATACCTTTTACGTTATCATTTATCGACATGAAAATGTTTTCGTTTATACTTTTTTTTCGAGTAACATTTGTTTTCACTTTTTCTTTCATTTTTCTAATGAAATATTATATTTCGTTAGATGATTCTTATTTATTAGTTAACTCAATTTTAATTTTACGTAAAATGTAATATGGATTTATACACATTTTGATGTTCAAATAATCAAAATATTTTAACCCTTTATAAATTTTGCAGATAATGAATGCAACACTTATTCTTACGAACAAAGTTTGACGAATGAGATCGTTCAATAATTAATCTTGAATATTCAACATTCAAAGGCAATTAATATTTCTATAATAATTCTGAACAAATAACTGACAATAAATGCATACAACTGCAGTATTTAGGATAAATATAGACGATATTTAAATAATATCTGTGGTTGATCAGAAAGTTCGTTCGGTTTTCATGTAAGTAAAAAAAAAAAAAAAGAAGAATGTTTTTGTCAATACCAATTTTGTTTTCGCATAAATACGTAATAAATTAAAAAACAATAATAATAAAAAAAAAAATAAAGAAACAAGTTGGGCTCATACGTATTGTTAACTTTGAAAAAATTGATTAATTATTTTTAAATATTCGTATATATAAATAATAATAATAATTGATAATAAATGCATATAACTGCAGTATTTAGGATAAATATAGACGATATTTAAATAATATCTGTGGTTGATCAGAAAGTTCGTTCGGTTTTCATGTAAGTAAAAAAAAAAAAAAAGAAGAATGTTTTTGTCAATACCAATTTTGTTTTCGCATAAATACGTAATAAATTAAAAAACAATAATAATAAAAAAAAAAATAAAGAAACAAGTTGGGCTCATACGTATTGTTAACTTTGAAAAAATTGATTAATTATTTTTAAATATTCGTATATATAAATAATAATAATAATTTTTCTTTGAACAGACACGTATGAGCCTCATACTTTTATGTAACATACTTTTTTGAATTACGTATTTATTTTAATTTTTCTAACAAATTTTTTTTTCCTATTATTATTATTATTATTATTATTATTACTTTATTATTATATTATTATTATTATTATTATATTATTATTATTATTATTATTATTATTATTATTATTATTATTATTATTACTTTATTATTATTATTATTCTTATTATTCTTATTATTATTATTATTATTATTACTTTATTATTATTATATTATTATTATTATTATCACATATACATATGGAAATCAATAAAATCAGAAACAATCAGTCATATATTTTGAAAAATGAGACAACTGGTATCATTATATAACTGATACAATTCTTACATATTTGATATTAATTTTTGAAGAATTTAAATTTAATTAATGTTATAATTAATGAAGAAAGAAACAATGAGTTTTGATCGATTGTCTTAGAATTGTATTTATATATTATATAAGCTAATTATTATTTCTAATTACATTATATGTACTAATAAAATTAAACGATGTATAGACAAACCATTTGCCTTCCTATGGAAGATGACTTAAGAAAAGAAAAAAAGAAACAAAAAAAAAAGAGAAAAGAAAGAAAAAAAAAGAAAAAAAGAAAAAAGAATTTGTTACTACGTAATTCATTTCACTTTTGTCCTTTTCACACAAATGTTCGTAATACCGACAAATATCCCATTGAAGTTTTGATGATCTACAAATATTAATAAATATACAATAATAATTATAACGAAATAACAATTGTATTGTTACAGGAAGGAATATAATTTAAAGATGGAAAAAAAGAATTATACGAAATATACTTACGTCCGTGAAGACGGTCAAGGACAAGATGGCAAATTTGCCGGATGTTAAGAATTGTGGCTTTTTCGTTCTTATCATACAAATGAGAAAAAATTTCGCGTCGATTGCCGGCAAGTTGTACCATTCGTAATTATAAATGGCGTTACCAAAATTGGTACTCTAATCGAACAAAACAAATGAAATTAATCGATTAATTGTTATTTTAATTATAATAGAAATTATTGACAATTTATATACTTCCTGAATGAAACATTCGCCGATGAAGCAATAAATAAAAAGTGTACTTGTCACGGAAAACATATAAAGAACGAATAATATCGATGTTAAAATATCCTTCGTTTCTGGACCCTAAAATTGTCAAAAGATAAACATTGATTAGATGTTATCACATAACTTAAAAACGTACGTGATATTCATCGGATAAAAAAAAAAGAAAGAAAACAATTTGTCTTCTACATTTTCTAAATGCAGATAATTATGGCAGGAGATCTATTAAAAAAAGAAAAAAAAATGACGGAGTTATAATGATAGTAACAATGTAACTGTTTTTTGTTTTTTTTTTCTTTTTTTCGATCCTTTCAAATCAAACAACGACGATCATTTTCAGAACATTTCATTTTCATTTCCACAATTATTATTTAATTTTTATCGCAATTCTTCAAGACTAAATGTTAATACGAAATATAAAAAAAGATTGATAACTATGACCTTGTACGGAGAAAATTAAAAACGTACGTGATATTCTTTGGATAAAAAAAAAAGAAAGAAAACAATTTGTTTTCTACATTTTCTAAATGCAGATAATTATGGCAGGAGATCTATTAAAAAAAAAAAAAAAAAAAAAAAAAATGACGGAGTTATAATGGTAGTAACAATGTAACTGTTTTTTGTTTTTTTTTTCTTTTTTTCGATCCTTTCAAATCAAACAACGACGATCATTTTCAGAACATTTCATTTTCATTTTCACAATTATTATTTAATTTTTATCGCAATTCTTCAAGACTAAATGTTAATACGAGATAAAAAAAAAAGATTGATAACTATGACCTTGTCCGGAGAATTTTAAGTGGTATATAAAAAGTCATTTACGATAAAGTAAAAAAGGATTTGTCGATAAAGTAAATGTAAATGCGACGATAATGACAGTTGTTTGAATGATCATAATTGTTTTCATAAGAGTAACCCACCAAAAAAAAATTTATATGAAAAGTTTCGTGCGAATTATTGAACTAAGAGATTTTCAAAATTTCGATCATCATTTGAATTATATATAAGACTTATTAACGATAGGATTTTTTTTTTTGCGAAATGCTTCCGCTTTTTTTCTTTTTTTTTTTTTTTGTTTTTTTTTCAACAAAAATAAAAAAGCGCGGATTTTTTTCTAAGAGGCGATAAAAGATAAACGAAAATCTGTCCCATTTTGTCTAAAGGTAAATAATTTCACATATTTGAATTAATAAGAAATTATTATATTTCAAAATTTTTAAGAATTATTTATGAATAAATTATTTCCTTTTTCTCTTTTTTTTTCTTTTTTTTCTTTTTTTTTTTTCAATAATTAGTTATGGCAATTATAGTAAGCAACGCGAATTGTTGTCTCTATATCTACGACAATTTTATTTCTCCGTCATTCTTTATGAGTTTAAAAAGAAACAAAATTATTAATTTAATCTTTAATGTAGAATAAAATTATTAATTAAAGGAAAATTATTAATTTAATCATTAAAGTAGAGTAAAATTATTAATTAAAGTAAAATTATTAATTTAATCTCATCAAGCAAAGATAAATTGATTTTAAAGACAAATAATGTAGATTAATCAAAAATAAATGAGAGATATAGGAAATAGCAAAAAAAAAAAAGAAATATTCGGGTTTCTTTTTTCTTTTTTTTTTTTTTCATAGAGACTTATGTAATTCCTTACAAAAGTAAAAAAAAAAATATATATATATTATTCGCTTGCATTTGTACCATCAGTACGTAGTAACCGGAAATGCAGATATGAATGGTGGTACCCAACAGTTGCTGCATAATCGGGAAATTAAAATTATCTTCCAATATTTCCGCCCATCTGAAATATTATATTTCATGTAGATATAAAAAATAAAATATTACGATAGAGTTCATTATTATTGTTTGTATTTTCATTATTGAAACGAAATATAAAAAATAAAATATTACAATAGAGTTCATTATTATTGTTTGTATTTTCATTATTGAAACGAAATGAGAAAAAAATTAATATGATTTTATTTAGAAGAAAATATTTTTTTTTTATTTTTTATATATTCAACGACATGAAGATGATTGAAATTAATAAATAAATAATATTGAAATTGAAAATAATAAATAAATATTGTAATAACGAATAAAATAAAACGAATAAATAATTCAATAGAAAAAATAAAAAATAAAAAATAATAAAATAATAAAATAATAAATAAATGATGAAAGAATTTAATTGTTAAAGCGACCTGTAAATGGAATAATATATTAATCAAATAATAAATATTAGGTTGGAAACTATGAAACGGGCGTTTTTGTTTAGTTATTTATTTTCATTCAACGCCCGTTTCATAGTTTCCAACATAGTATGTAAGTATTAGGTTGGAAACTATGAAACGGGCGTTTTTGTTTAGTTTTTTTTATTTTCATTCTACGCCCGTTTCATAGTTTCCAACTTAATACTTATATACTATGTTGGAAACTATGAAACGGGCGTTATTGTTTAGTTATTTATTTTCATTCAACGCCGGTTTCATAGTTTCCAACGTAGTATATAAATATTAGGTTGGAAACTATGAAACGGGCGTTATTGTTTAGTTATTTATTTTCATTCAACGTCTGTTTCATAGTTTCCAATCAAATAAATAGATAAATCAAGAAAATCAACTTTTAATAATTTGTTACGAAAGGCAATAACTTATATATATATATATATATATATATATATATATATATATATATATATATATGTATATATATACGTGTGTGTGATTGTAAATAAATTAAAGAAATTAATTGATAAACTTGTAAATAAAATAATTTATCATGATTTATATATATATATATATATATATGACATGTATACATGTATACATATACACACACACATACACAAATATATCAATTAATTTTTTATATAATTATACGATATGTTTTTTACCTTATTAATCGATAATGTCGTAGTACAAGTCTCTTCATACCCTCATGATAATTTTTAGAATCATTTAATAATGTCTTCACCTTATAAGACAATATGGAGAACTGTGCAATTACTTGAACGGACAAATTGACGAACATGCAATCGAATCCAACGTAACCTAATACGATACAAGGTATGTATATCATTTGATAAACACAAATCAAAGCGTAAATCCTACTGTCCTTTAAATGGATGACTTGTAATGTACTGTACGGCAATTGATAACCCATGGAATTGTTTTGTTCTGCTGAAAAGTAGAAAAAGAAAAAAGGAAACGAAATAATTGTTTAAGAAAATTAATTACGAAAATATAAAAGAGCAAATACATTAGATTAGCTGATTAAAACAAATATTTCAATATATTCATATCGAGTTAATGTCTTATACAATGATAAATCATATTAATCGTACAATATTATAGGATAAACTTATGTAATCGTACTCTTAATTAATTATTTTTAATAATTAGACACACAGTTGAATACAATTTTTTTTTTTTTATTTCCCTTCGAATCAATTGTGATTTTGTTATCTCTTCTTTAAATTTTCACGTAATCTTTCGTAAAAAATGTACACGCAGTGATGAAAAATATGTTTCGATGTGAACTTGAAAATCATCGACATTACGAGACATTTTATATTTTATGTAATACTTCATAAATCTAAAAAAAAAAAAAAAAAGAAAAAAATAAATAAAAAAAGAAATAATATTGTAATATCGAATGAATACGATGAACTCAGTAAAACTTTCTAGCAATGTTGATTTAATCGTTCTTTTGGTTAGGTCGACTGATTTTGCCATTAGCATGTTGCGATATAACGCGTATATTATTAATCAGTGCAAGCCATTGTTTCAATAATTATTTATGTAACCATTTCAATTGTGGACAATAATCATTAACAGCAATTGGTTGTGGCAAATCAAAATGAATTATGCCGATGCGGTATCATCAAACGTACGATAGCACCGTTTTCAAGTATCAGACCTTGATTAGATGTGGATACAGTTGATTGATTCGTAGAAAGTCATTGATTGGTATGTTTCATGTTGCTGTATAAAACTCATTTCTCATTTACGGTAATGATTATGCTTAAAATAGGATCATTTCGTAGGTTGATCAGTAACGATGTGCAAATTCTTCCTCGTTGATATTATTATAGTTCGTGATGCGGAATTCGATTTTATGAAGTTGTCTTTGCACTGTTCGACCATAAGTGATCACAAATGTATCAGATGTTTCTCGTACTGTCAATTATGTATCAGATTCAATTTGACAATGATTTCATTACGTCATTATTAAATTCCGCAGGTTGTCTACTTCGAACATTATTCGATCAAATCTAAATGATGAACTGATCAAATTGACTGTACCAACGTTGGCATTTATCCATAAATAATCATTAATTTGTTATTGTTTTAAATACTAGTCGTTGCATTAAAATCCAATCAAAAATGAAAGAACATGCTATGACGTATGTATAGTTTTGAACTCTGAGAAGATGAAATTAATTTACTTATTAAAAATATATATAAATAATTGATGATTATTTCATCCTCTTATTTTGTGTAATATGAGCATATATTTGTGTGCATGAGTACATCTATTAATTCAATAATAAGTGAATATGCAAATACATAAAAAAATAATCGTCGGGCTACAATTGATGACAAATCCATATAAGGATTAATATAAAATATATAAAATATAATGTCACTTATAAAATGAAACAATAATTATATAAATTACCAATTTGAAGTCCTTCGGTAAGTCGAGTCGTATAATACAATATTTCGACCACTGTCATTGTAGAGGCAATTATTACAATAAAATATGGAGGTAATTTAGTATAATTCACGAATGTCAATTTTTCCTCTTTAGTTTCGTATTTCTCAGTCAATGAATATTCCTTGATTTCCGTGAATAATTTACGCAATGCTTCTCTGTTTATTCTAGTAATTGTTATTTTCGTAAGGGTCATCGTTAGTTCAATGTTTTCTGCTATGTTAGGTACGACGTAATCCATTGTTTTTGGAGCCCAAAACAATTGTGCGAGTGTTAAAGAACAATGAATGAAAAGATATGTAAAAAAGAAGAGAAATATCGGAAAGTAGTTCTTGAATGGCCAAATTCCCATGCATTTTAAGAACCTTGAGTTCCAAATAAATGATCTTCGAACGTTGGCAATTCCTTGTTCCTATAATAGAAATATTCAATTAGTTAATGTTCTAGATTGATTTCAGATTAATTATTTTTTTATTCGTCTGTATACATTTTATTACAGTTAATATTGTATATATTATATATATGAGGCGTTTATTTTGAAAATGGCCTAACTCCATTTATCTTCAAATCGAGATATTTAAAGGTTTGCGTTTCAATGAATTTAAAAATATACGTATAGGATACTAATGAGTCATACTACTTAAGTATATCTAAAGGTGTTAAATTTATAGTTTCTATTAAAATAATGGCAATTATTAAGTGAATAATATGAGTTTTCTTATCAAGAATGGAGTTAGGCCACTTTCAAAATTAACAATCAGATTCATTATAAAATTTGAAGGTGCCCAAGTCCATTCAACATAATTTAAGATGCTTCAAATTGAAGAAAAACAATACTCAATTTATTTTTACATATCTTTAAAACACTTCGAAAACATAATTTATGCGATTCAAAACATTTTTTAACTACATAACGTACAAAATTACAAACATAAATTTATTACAAAACAATTTACTACTCATCTAGATTTTGTGTGCGTGAAAGGGATTTGAAGAAATCATGATGCTCCGGTGGTATATATCGTAATAGCTCAATTATGTCCTTGAATTTTGCTGTTGTAATTTGTCTGATATTTTTATACAGTAGTGTCAATATAATATTTTCGAACTTTCTTGGTCTATCCCGACGTGGTAATAAATATAGTACTTTAAAATGTTCATTTTCATTCATTGATGTCTTATGAAAAATGCGCACATGTCACTGTAAGCTATAATGTGTCTTTCTATAATGTGTTCCTTTTTTTTTTTTAAGGCGAATATTCTTCTATAATTCTGTTTCTTTTTCAATTTTTTTAAAATTATTAGTTACCATTTCTTATAAGTATAAATGGAGTTAGGCCACTTTCAAACTACACGGTTAAATTATTGAACTAACACTGAAAACTTATGTGTCAAGAATTATCGTATTTGCTCGGAATATAAGCAACCTGAAATGCTTTACTGATAAATAAGATAAAGTTGTACATGTAATTATAGTAACAGGAAAAAATTGACAAATAGAGTTAGGCCACTTTTAAAATAAACATTATATATATAATTTATTGATATATATTTATATACTGTTATATATAATTTTATATATATGTAAATATTACAATGTATATATGTCTAATCTATATATTTATATATTTATGATTAATATAATAATATGCGTGTATAAATATAGATTACTATTATTGATATTAGTATTTTCATATACATCGATTTTAATTTATGAAAATTTCAATATAATCATATTTTGTCCGAAATTTTTTATTATAATTGAATCACTCAAAAAAAAATATATTTATATATACATACATATACATATATATATATATATTATTATTATTATATTCTAGTATTAAATATATTTATATCTACATATATCTATTTAGAAATATATAATTAATGTTCTTATTTTTTTTGAGATATTAAAATATTACAATTACTTTAATATTCAAGGTTAATATTTTAACATATAAATATTTATATATTAATAATAATAATAATATATAAATATTAAGAAATTATATATATTAGTATTATTTATAAATATATATATATATATATACACATATATATATTATGTATTATATATTTTATAATACATATATATATATACTGCTTTATCATCATAATCATGCTTTATCATCATTTTTTATTACGTTATAATGGATATCTAAATAAAGCGTTATTAATTTTTTATTTCATTAAAACGACGTATTTGAGAAAAATAAGCCTGATAAAAATTCTCGGATAATAAAAAAGGCGATATTGTTGCATTTTTTGTTTTCTATTTATTAAACGATCTTGAAAATTATTCAAGCTTAAATTCATTTTTTTCATAAATACGATGCTACATTTTTTATATTGGAAATTTATTTTATTGTTAAAAAGAAAAAAAATAGAAAACTAGTAAATTTTTGAAATACTTTTTAATTTTTCGAAATTTTTTTTTTTTATACAGCAATTTTCGTACAACAAAGTTTGCCATGAGATATTGTTGAATCTTTTACAAAATAAGAACAATAAATAATATTTCAATTTATAAAATCGGACAACAACTAGTTAAGACGTAGTTTTTCAAAAATGTCACGTTTCCAAGATAAAGATTTGTTAATTTAGAAAATTTCATTTAGAAAACTGTAACATATTGTCCATTAAACATTTCATAAAACGATTGTTCATCGAATGAGTTAAATATAATTATTAAATTACGTCAGTCTCACATAAAAATATATATTCCCTTTAGAACTATTATTCGTAAAATCAAATAATTCCATTACGATAAAAAAATTAAAAATATCAAAGACAGACCTGTAATAATAGAGTAGATTTAAAAAAAAAAAAAAAAAAAAAAAAAAGGAAAGAAAGAAAAATAAAACCAAACAGAAACATCACAGAATTGTCGACGAATTATAAAAACTTAAACAATAATCAATAATAAAATAATAATATAAATAATATTTTCACGCTTATAAATGATAGTAAATGAAGATAATAAAAAAAAAAAAATATATATATATATATAAGTAATAAATATTAATTGCACAAAAATAATTTCCAATTGAAATGAACTAGTAACATTATGATCGATAGAAAATTATTATCCGAGACACTAATGCTAAGATAACACTTATCTAAATGTCGTATATACGATCACAGTATATTCGGGACGAAATAATCGTGTTCTACCATTAAAAAAAAAAAAAAAAAAAAAAAAAAAAAATTAAAAGAAAAAAAAGGGCAGAAACAAAAAAATCAAATCGTCCTTTTGACTCTTACTTCTATACTATCCTTTTCCATTTTATCCCTTCGAAGGTTCACGAAAGACTGACGGCAAAACGATCGAACGTCCTCCCTGGTAAACTTCGTTTGAAAAAGATGATATATACGTCTACAAGGATATGGACTTGAATAATTAATCTGAAGTCGACGAAAAAGAAAAAAAAGAAAAAAAAAAATATTCGAAGTAACAACGAGTCATTGACAACGAGTCAATTCTAAAAACTTAAGTTAAGAGTTAAACAGTTCTTTTGTTATTATCATCGATAATGATAGGTTGAGAATAGTACTAGGGAAAGGGTATTGAAGTATACATAAAAAATGTGCTCTTATCGCTTCGGTTCGTCACATAGTACATCCTTCCCTTCCCCCTAACCACCCACCCACTCACCCTTGGGTTCATAGCCCTTACGTAAAACTTGTTATAACTTCATTTCATTTATCTGTCATTGAAATTTTTCTTTTTTCTCGTTTTTTTTTTCTCTTTTCTCTTTTCTAAAAGAGAAGGGTGATCCATAGACATAGAGAGAGAGAGAGAGAGAGAGAGAGAGAGAGAGAGAGAGAGAGAAAAGAAGTAACATAACCTAAGGTATAATCTCTCTCTCTTTTTTTTTTTTTTCTTTTTTTTTTTCTTTTTCTGCGTTTGACCATAGTTCGTAATGTTTCAGTTTATCGGCACAATATAAAAATGTTTTCATACTATTAAAACACTTTTCGTTCGATCGTCCTTCCGTTCTCTTCTTGTTTTCTAGTTTTCTTGTATAATACGACGAACGAGAGACATTAATTGTGTCTGAATTAACGTACGTAGTTTAAAGGAACAAAATTTTTTTCTTACACAGGAATATATATTCGTAAGTAATCCTTACTCGTTGTCCTATATTTCAATACTTTTCACGTTAGGGATAATGACGAGTATTATACATTAATGACGTACCATGACTTTTGAACAATCAAAGGTATTTTTTTTTTCTTTTTTTTTTTCTTTTTTTTTTTTTAAATTATCACTTGTTTCATACAAGATTTCTTTTTGTTTATTACTAAATTATTATTCTTTATTGATTCTCTACTGATCTTTATTTTATCATAATATTTTATTTACATTATTTTGTCATATCAAATGAAATTTTTTATTACGTATCACTTGCTTCCTTTGACGGTTTGTTTTGTCTTGTTTTGTTTTTTTTTTTTTTTTTTTTATCATTAATGATAATTATTTATTTATACTCTTTACGCATATTTCAATTGCCACATTTATCAATTTGGAAATGTCGTTGTTTATAGGTTTTTTTTTTTCTCTTCGAGTAATATTCGTTTACACATTTTCTATCATTTGTATAAAGAATTATTAACATTGGAAAGACCGAAACTTAGTATATATCTATATTACCCAAAAGCAGTCAAAATGACAGCATTGTGAACGAATAACTAATGTGTTTTGAAATTTGTTTAAAAATTTCTTTTTAATATTTTTTATATTATTTACAGTTATATAACAAGTTATTAGTAAATATTTAACAATAAAAAAAATTTACTTCAGTTGGAAAAAAAAAATATAATTTTTGCATTATTATTTGTACATTTTATGCGAATGAAAGTGGAAATCTTTTTACGTGTACATCTTTCGCAAACATACCTTTGACATTTTTCACATGTATTATTTGTTTTGTTGTTGTGGTAAAGTCGTACTTGACAAACTTTGCGTTTGGATTGCATTTGATGATGTTGCAGTTGATCTTTGTGGGTCTTCATGTTCTGATGACGTTTTCTGTCTTGCAGCTCTGTATTCGGTGGAAAGCTGTTCTGCTAATTGAAACAATAACTCTTTTCGTTATATTTCTATTCCTGTCGTTTCTTTGTAAAGGATTCAAGCATTTATAGCAGTCAAATCTAAAATATTGAAAAATATTTGAAGGGGCCATTTACGAGAACTAGCTTTTACTGTGTATTTTCGGGCCATTTGATTCACCATATCAACTACAAATTTTGTGCTGTTATAAAATTGAATAGATTCCGGTAACATTTTTTTTATTACTTTTATCAATTCTTACAAATTTATGTTTAGAACTTAGAACAGCTACTCTTTCATTTGATTTGCTTTTATATATTGTAAGAACACAATTCTCTGATTTATATAGCATAGTGGAAAAACGAGGCATGTTATCCTTCGTTTGTATGGCTACTTTAGGTAGTTATCAAAAGTTATACCATATTCGTCAATTTTTGATCACACAGTACCATCGGCAGCTGTTTCGGTCTCCTGAATGGTGTTTTCAGTTTTTTCATCAGAGTCTGAACTATTTAGCACCCTACATCTTTTCCTAGGCATATTGATGACACTTTCATTTTCATCATTGGTGATCGACTCTTCATCGCTATCTTTAGTGTCAGATGTTTCACTTTGAATATAATCCGCTTTATTTTCAAATGATAGTTCAGAATTTGTTGCATCTGATTCTAGATCGGAACACCCTTCACTTTTGTTCGTTAGCATTTCCAATAACTCACTTCTATTCTCCATTTCTTTCATGAATTTAGGGTGCAAAAGAAATAAAATAAATAACTTGTTAGAACAAGTATCACTGCATAAAGATTTCGAATAACAAGTACTACTTTAGCTTATTGACCAACTGCAACTTATCATGTATACGCCTAAATCGACGATTTATCATGTACTTGTATGTTATCATGTAACAATAATCGAAAAAAAATGAAAATTGTTATTTCAATACAGAGCCGAACTAGTAATATAAGAAATTTACTCAATTCAATAATAAGAGTCATTTGATTATTTAAAATTTCCCAAGCAGTCATTTTGACTGCTTTTGGGCAATATGGGTATAACACACATATATATGTATATATGTATACCGGAAATGAAGGAGGGGGGAGGTAACTACAAATATTAATAAACGCATTTATATGTTGTACAAAAAGTCACAAAATTCTAAGAAATTGTGTCATTATATACATAATTATTTTTTTTTTGATTGAAATTAAAAAGCAATCAAAATGACTTCCTTGGACAATCTATCGTTAAATTTCATTGATGGATTTTATTTATCAGTTTACTTAATTTTAATTTTATGTGAACTAATATATATGATTGTTTGCATATTTCGATGTTCAAATAATCAAATTATATAATTTAATATAATTTCTAGGTGTTTATGTGTTATCTATGAGATAATTTAGTCGACTATCGAACGAAAGCATAATCTATCCATTGTGACCTACCTTTATTTTTTATGATAGGAAGAGAGGAGACTGAAGGCATTGAGAGTAAGAATGAGATGGAAATGTGTCGTTAATGAAATAGATAACAAAGTAATTAAGTGGACAAAATAACGAATAGGAGATAAAGAGTGTTAGGAATTACCAAATACATATGCACGAATGTGAATGGGAATGAAAAATGCTATAGGGTAAACGTGAAAATAATGAACGGAGGATAGTCTTAATTAGGTCAAACGAAGAGTAACGAAAAAAGATCCTAAGTGTACCAAGCGCAGAATAAATGATGATCATGAGTAGAATAACCTAGAAGTAAAGAGTTGTATTATTGTAATACATTCATTAATAAAAACCTTATTAATTAAGAATAACTGATCGGAGTTTCGCTAATTTGTATCTTCCAGATAGGATTAAGAAAAATATTCTATATATATATATATAAACTCTATAAATTGTGTTGACAGTGAATGCAGTATTTATCATTCTTACAAACAGTTAGGTGATCGAGATTATTCAATAATCGATCCTAAATATTGACTATTCAAATGAAATTAATATTTGTATAATAATTTGAAATAGATTATAGGCAATAAATGCATATAATTGCAGTATCCAGATAAATATAGACGATATTTATATACTATCTGTGATTGATCAAGAAACTTCGTTCGGTTTTCATGTATGTAAAAAAAAAAAAAAAATGATCGTTTCGGCCAATACCAATTTTGTTGTCGTATACATTTGGAATTTATTGACGAACAATAATAATGGTAAAAAAAAAATAACAAATCTAACTCAAATGTGTTTTTAATTAAAAAAAAAAAATTGATTAATCATACTTGAATATTCGTATGAATAATAATAATAATTTTTCTTTGAATAGACACGTATTGACTTCATACTCTTATGTAGAAATATTTTTTAATAGAATAAAAATTAATAAAAGTAATTTAATAAAATTACATGGCTACACACGTATTTATTTCAATTTTTCTAACCAATTTTTTTTTTTTTTACTATTATTATTATTATTATTATTATTATCATTATTATTACTTTATCACATGTACGTTTGAATCAGAAATAATTGGTCAGATTTTTGAAGATAATAAATTTACATTTGATAATAAATTTTTTCTCATGAAGAAAGGAACTGAAAGTTTTGATCGATCGTCTTAGAATTGTATTTATATATTCTATAACGCTAATACAAGTCAACGATATATAAACAAAACCATTATTTTTTCTACGTAGGAAGATGAATTAAGAAAAAAAAAAATAACAAAATAAAAATAAAAAAAAAAAAAAACAAAAAGAATTCGTTACTACGTAATCCATTTCACTTTTGTCCTGTTCACGCAAATGTTCGCAATACCGACAAATATCCCATCGAAGTTTTGATGATCTACAAATGTTAATAAATATATAATAATAATTATAATGAAATTGACAATAGTATTGTTAAAGCAACGAACATAATTTCAAAATAGATATAAATTATACTTACGTCTGTGAAAACGGTCAAGGATAAAACGGCAAATTTGCCAGATGTTAAATATTGTGGCTTCTTCGTTCTTATCATACAAATGAGAAAAAATTTCGCTTCCATTGCCGGCAAGTTGTACCATTCGTAATTATAAATGGCGTTACCAAACTTTGTACTCTAATCGAACAAAACAAATGAAATTAATCGATTAATTGTTATTTTAATTATAATAGAAATTATTGACAATTTATATACTTCCTGAATGAAACATTCGCCGATGAAACAATAAACAAAAAGTGTCCCCGTAACGGAAAACATGTAGAAAACGAACAAGAGAGACGTTAAAATATCCGTCAATTCTGGACCCTAAAAGTGAGAAAAAAGTAAAATGATCGATTAGTTATTATCATATAAATTAAGAACATACATGATCATTATTGAAACAAAATAAAAAAAAAGGTCAATACATATATATATATATATATATATATATATATATATAATTTATTAATAAATATATTTTATAAATTAAATATATACATTAATTAAATAACTATTTATACATTATATTTATGTTATTATTAAATTCTTATTTATAAATATTTCTTTTTTCCTTTTTTTTTTTTTTTAAATTTAATAAATACCTTTTTTTTTTTTTAAATAATTTTTCTTATTTTTAAATTACTTCTGATATTAATTAAATTAGATTATAAAATAATTAACTATTTTAAAATTTGAATTTCAAATAAATATTAATTATTTATCAGTTACAATTTATAAAGTAATTATCCAATCACATCATTAGTTATAATAAGAATAATTATAAGAATTTATTTATATATTATAATATATGACACATCTTAAATTATTTATTTGAATGAAAATATCATTTCCTTTAATTTTTGATATATTCTACGACATGAAGATAATTGAAATTAATAAATACGTAATTCAAATGGCGAATAATAATAAATATAAAATAATGAAGTAATATCGAAGTAACAAAGAAAATATAACGAAAAAAAAAAAATAATTAGATAGGAAATAAAAAAATAATACATAACAAAATTGTATATAAAAATGATGAAAGAATTAAATGATTGAAGCAAGACACCCATAAAATGAATAATTTATTAAAGAAATAATAAAAATAATAGATAATTTTGAAAAAAAATCAATTTTTTATAACATATTACAAAACGCAAAAACTTAAATGCGTATATAAGTGTGTGTATGTGTATATATATATATGTGTGTATGTGTGATTGAAAATAAACTATAAAAATTAATCGATAAACTTGTAAATAAAATAATTTATCGTTGTTTATGTTTTTTTTTTTTGGATAAGAAAAGAAATAAATTTATTTCTTACATTTTTTTTTTGAGTGCAGATAGTAATAAAAAATGGCAGAATTATAGTGATAATAACAAATAATGTATTTGTCTCGTTCAGGTAATACTCTCAAATCGTACAGCAAT
The DNA here is from genome assembly GCF_050613455.1 of Vespa mandarinia. NCBI lineage: Eukaryota > Metazoa > Arthropoda > Insecta > Hymenoptera > Vespidae > Vespa > Vespa mandarinia. Next base: position 2,266,369 of record NC_140834.1, on the reverse strand, counting down.
ATCATCCAAATAATTTTTCATTTTCATTTTAAATTGTTTTTCATTTAATCGCTATTCCGGAAGACTAATATGTCCAAGCTCACACATATACTTTGCTAGTACGTGAGGAAGTATTAATAATAATTGCTGTTTACGGAGAATGTAAAGCAGAGTGTAAAAAATCATGTGCAATAAAGTAATAAGGGATTCGTCAGTAAAGTAGATATAGATACAACAATAACGCATATTATTATTATTATTATTATTATTATTATTATTATTATTATTATTATTATTGTTATTGTTAATATTATTGTTATTATTATTATCATTATCATTATATTATTATTATCATTGTTATTATTATTGTTATAATTAATATTATTCTTAATATTATTACGATGTTATTCGTATTATTATTATTATAATTACTATTATTATAACTTTTGTTATTATTATTATTATTATAATTACTATTATTATAACTTTTGTTATTATTATTATTATTATAACTATTATTATAACTTTTGTTATTATTATTATTATTATAACTATTATTATAACTTTTGTTATTATTATTATTACTATTATTATTATTATTATTATTATTATTATTATTATTTTTATTATTATTATTGTGAATATTATTGTTATTATTATTATCATTGTTATTATTACTATTATTATTATTTTTATTATTATTATTGTGAATATTATTGTTATTATTATTATCATTGTTATTATTACTATTATTATAACTTTTGTTATTATAATTATCATTGTTATTATTACTATTATTATAACTTTTGTTATTATTATTATTATTATTATTATTATTATTATTATTATTATTATTATTATTATTATTATTATTATTATTATTATAACTATTATTATAACTTTTGTTATTATTATTATTACTATAACTATTATTATAACTTTTGTTATTATTATTATTACTATTATTATTATTTTTATTATTATTATTGTGAATATTATTGTTATTATTATTATCATTGTTATTATTACTATTATTATAACTTTTGTTATTATTATTATTACTATTCTTATTGTTATTATTATTATTATAATTATTATTGTAATTATTATTATTAAGTTTTTACCATCATTATTATCATGTTTTTCTTTGATAACAATAACCTCAAAAATTCAAAATCTATATGAGAACTTTCTTAGGATTTAATGAATAGATTTTGAAAGAATGAGAGATTTCAAAATTTTCCTTCATTATCTTTCCTTCATTATTTAATTAATATTAAGTCGACGTGACATTTTCGCTACTTTTCTTTTTTTCTTTTTTTTTTTTTTTAGAAAAAAAGTACATTTTATTTTACCCAAGAAGCAATAAATGATAAATGTAAATGTCCGCCATTTTGAAAATATAATTTCAAAAATTCGACAGAATAAGAACTTATTTTACTTATATACATTTAAAATTATTTATAAATGAATTAGTTCCTTTTTTTTTTCAATGAACGATCATGGCAATTATCATAAGTAACAAATTTTGCTTCTATCTATGTCAAAGCCAGTTTTTCCGCCATTTTTTATCAGTTTTGAAGAAGAAAATTATCAATTAAATCTTTAAAGTAAGTACTATCAAGTAAAGTTGATTTAAAAAAATTACGTAGATTAGTTAAAAATAAATTAGAAGTATAGAAAATAAAAAAAAATGTTTTTTTTTCTTTTTACCACGGAGTTATGTGTTTCTTTAAAAAGAAAAAAAAAATATGTGTTTTTACCATCAGTAAGTAGTAACCAGAAACGCAGATATGAATGGTGGATCCCAACAGTAGCTGCATAATTGGAAAATTAAAGATATCTTCCAATTTTTCCGACAATCTGAAATATTATATTTCATGTAGATATAAAAAATAAAATATTCCGACGTAGTCCATTGTTATTGTTTGTATTTCACATTATTGAAACAAAATAAAAAAAAAAAGTAGTCAATATAGTGTTATTTGAATGGAAATATCATTTTCTTTTAATTTTTGATATATTCTACGACACAAGATAATTGAAATTAATAAATACGTAATTCAAATGGCGAATAATAATAAATATAAAATAATGAAGTAATATCGAAGTAACAAAGAAAATATAACGAAAAAAAAAAAATAATTAGACAGGAAATAAAAAAATAATACATAACAAAATTATACATAAAAATGATGAAAGAATTAAATGATTGAAGCAAGACATCCATAAATTGAATAATTTATTAAAGAAATAATAAAAATAATAGATAATTTTGAAAAAAAATCAATTTTTTATAACATATTACAAAACGCAAAAACTTAAATGCTTATACAAGTGTGCGTATGTGTATGTATATGTGTGTATGTGTGATTGAAAATAAACTATAAAAATTAATTGATAAATTTGTAAATAAAATAATTTATCATGGTTTATATATATATATATAGACATGTATATACACACACACATACACACATACACACATACACACACATATCATTTATTTGTATATAATTATACGATATTTTCTTTACCTTATCAATCGATAATGCCGTAGTACAATGTTCTTCATACCCTCATGATAATTTTTAGAATTATTTAATAATATCTTCACCTTGTACGACAATATGGCGAACTGTGCAATTACTTGAACAGACAAATTGACGAACATGCAATCAAATCCTACGTAACCTAATATGACACATGGTATGAATATTACTTGATAAGCACACAACAAAGCGTAAATCCTGCCGTCACTTAAATCGACGATATCGATTGTTTTATACGGCAATTCATAACCCATGGAATTGTTTTGTTTTCCTGAAAAGTAAAAAAAAAAAAAAAAGAGAAAAAGAAACGAAATATTTTTTTTTTTTTTTTTCAGAAAAAATATTACGAAAATATAAAAGAACAAAAACATTAGATTAGATGATTAAAACAAATATTTCAATATATATTCATATCGTATTAATGTCCGATACAATGATACATCATATTACTCGTTTAATATTATTGACTACGTATAAGTAATCGATTAATTTAAAATTAGAAATACATATTGATACAAATTTTCTTTTTTATTATTTTCTAATCAATTGTGTATTTGCCATGTCTTCTGTAATTTTTCAAATCAATGTTCATAAAAATATCCACACTCTGATGATAATTATAAATCAAGATTAATCTGAAAATCATTGACATTTAGAGACATTTTATTTTTTATGAATTTCTCGATAAATATAAACAAATAATATAATTCGATGATATAATATCGAATGAATACGATAAATGAATTTGATAAAACTTTCAAGCATAGTTGGTTTATTATTTTTTCGGATTATTTTTGATGCATGAATTCTGCTAAAATCATGTTTCGGTATGACGCATATGTTATTGCCATGTGTCAGTTATTTTTTCAAAAATTCTTTAAGCAATCATTTCAATTATTGACAATAATTACCAACGGTAATTGATTATGACAACTCAAAAGAAAAATGTGCAGACGCGTTATCGTCAAACGCACGATGGCACGTCATTCAGTTTTCATCGACGATAATGATTGTCCTAAGAAATTGATCAATTCGTTGATTGGCCAACAACGATGTGCAAATTTTTCCTCGCTTATTTTCTTTCATATTCGACAATTGACACGGAATACAAATAATCGATCATTTAAAAAATCATTATCGAATTCTGTAAGTCATCTATTTCGAATATAATCGAATCGAATCTAAATGATGACTGATCAAATTTTTTGAATCAACTTTGGCAATTATTGTTCTTTTTTGGATTTTATCTATTAGATAATCACAAATTTATTGTCATTTTAATTTGCAATTATTGCGTGAAATCCTGATTGAAAATGAAACGACATATCAATGACGTATGTATTAGTTTAAATCTCATGAGCCACGAAATTAATTTACTTATGAAAAATATTAAAAATAATTGGCAACTATTACGTGCATATGTATATCAATGTGTGTTTATGTGTGTGTGTGTGTGTGTGTGTGAGTACATCTATTAATCCAATAATAATTAAATAAATTAATGCATAGAAAAAGTAACAATCGGGTTATACTTAATGATAAATCCATAAAAAAAAATTAATATTAAATATATAAAATATAATAATCACATATAAAGAAGAAACAAAAATTATAAATTACCAATTTGTATTCCTTCGGCAACTCGAGTCACGTAATAAATTAATTCGGCCATTGACATTGAAGAGGCAATTATTACAATAAAATATGGAGGTAATTTAGTATAATTCACGAATGTCAATTTCTCCTCTTTAGTTTCGTATTTCTCAGTCAATGAATATTCCTCAAGTTCTATGAATAATTTACGTAATTCATCTCGATTGATTCTAGCGATTGTTATTTTCGTGAGTGTCATCATTTGTTCCATATTCTCTGCTACGCTCATTACGACAATGTCCATGGTTTTTGGAGACCAAATTAAATTTGCGACTGTTAGTGAAATATGAAGGAAAAGATATATGAAGAAGAAGAGAAATAATGGAAGGTAATTTTTCAATGGCCAAATTCCCATGCATTTTAAGAGCCTTGAACTCCAATTGAATGACCTTCGGACGTTTACAAATCCTTGTTCCTATAAAAGAAATCCATTCAATCGATTAATACGTTAGATTGATTTCAGATTAATTATTTAAATTATGCATCTTACATTTTATTATGTAACATATTACAACATACATTTTATTAGAGTACATTTAACCCCTTAACTTGTATTAAACAGGACAAACTGTGTATACTCGAGATAATTCGAGCGTCATTGTATATTTTATGCTGCTATTATTTTTCACACTCGAATATAATCGAGAATTGATAATAACAATGTGAAAGCAAAAAAAATCTGTTTTCTTTTTTTCGAAATAGTAATTCGAAAAGGAAGATAAAAAAGTCGATGTACGTATAACATTGGAATATTCGGCTCCTTTCTGCAATGTAGATCAAAATCCAAAATTCAAATGAAAATTTGGATTATTTTTGAATTTTTATTTTTTTCTTTTTTTAATTTTTTTTCCCAAGACAATGTTCCAAATTGTGTTTTCTTGCATAAAAAAAAAGTTGATACTTTTTGGCGAGATTTTTTTCAAAAAAATTATGCATTAAGGGGATTATATATATTCAATATATTGATATATATTTATATATTGTTATTTATAATTTTACATATATATATATATATATATATATTCTAGTATTAAATATATTTAAATCTACATTTAATTATTTATTTGAAAATATATAATTAATGTTGCTGTTATTAAATATTAAATTATTGAAATTACTTTAATATTCAAGATTAATATTTTAATATGTTAATATTTTATAATAATATATTATATATTATATAATATGTTATATAATATATAATATATTATTATATAATATTATTATATAATTTATTATATATAATATTATTATACAATATATTATTATATAATATATTATTATAAATAATGTATTATTATTATAAATAATATATTATATAATAATATATTATTTATAATAATAATTACGAAAAGAGAATTATATATATCAATAGTATATAAATATATATACATATTTACAATAATTAAAATATTTATATATATATATTTACAATAATTAAAATATATATATATATTTACAATAATTAAAAAAAAATATATATATATTTACAATAATTAAAAAAAAAATATATATATATATTTACAATAATTAAAATATATATATATATTTATAATAATTAAAAAAAATATATATATATTTACAATAATTAAAAAGAAATATATATATATATTTATAATAATTAAAAAAAAAATATAAATATATATATATATATATATATATATATATATATTTACAATAATTAACTGTTTATGTTACTGTGTAATTAAATATTAATTAAAACTGATTAATAATTAATTATTTTTATAAAATTTTAATTTTAATTTTCTAATAATTATTTTATAATCTTATTTTACCATTCTCTAAACTTTATTTTAAAATAGTGAAAAATGAGAATATAATATATATATTACTGCATTGTTATCACATATTACTGCGTTATTATTATATTTATGCATTCTTTATTACATTATAATGGATATCTAAATAAAATGTTACTAATTTTGTATTGCGTTAACACGATGTATTTGAGAAAAATAGGTCTTTAAAGACAATTAAAGGATAAAAATTTTCGAATAATAAACAGGCCATATTGTTGCACTTTTTGTTTTTTATTTATTAAACGATCTTGAAGATCATTCAAGTTCAATTAAATTTTTTTTTCAAATATGAGCATACGTTTTTTTTGTTTTTATATCAGAAACTTATTATCGTAAATAAAAAATGAAGGGAAAATTAATAAATTTTCATATGAAATATTTTCTTTTTTTTTTTTTTTATCGAACAACAAAGTTTACCGTGAGATGCTGTTAAATCTTTCACGAAATAATTAACAATAAACGAAGTAATATTTCAATTTTTGAAATCAGATGATCACTTGCTAGAACAAATATTTCTTTTTTTTTTTTTCAAAAACATCGCGATTCCTAGATAAGAATATGTCAATGCATCATTTTTTAACACTCGACGTATGATCCGTAAAAAATTTTATACGACGATTGTTCATCGAATTCATTGAATACAATTATTAAATTACATCGATTTATAATTTTTCACTATATTCACGTTCGTATATTCACATAAAAATATATTTCCTTTAGAAATATATAATATATATATATATATATTTTCTTTTTCGTAAAATCAAATAATTCTTTACGATCAAAAATCAAACGTCAAAGACGGATAGCTCGATACTATAATTATAGATTACAAAAAAAAAAAAGAAAAAAAAAAGAAACCAAATGAAATAGAATCAATCGCGAAATATAAGAACGTAAAGAATAAACAAAATTAATAATATCTGTACGCTTATAAATCAAATTGCATGATGACAAAAAAATATATATATATATATATGTATATACGAGAAATAAATAAATTAATTAAGAAATAAAATTTAAAAAATTTTCAAAAAATAATTTCCAATTGTTATGAACGTTGAACACATTGATCGATGAAAAATTATTTTCGAACACTATAAAAAATATTCACGGCACTTATCAGCATCGATCACTGTATTATTCGGCACGAGGCTCGTTATACGATTTAAAAAAAAAATAGAGAGAGAGAGAGAGAGAGAGAGAAAGAAATAAAAAATAAAGAAGAAACCAAATCGTGCTCTTTATCTTACTTCTATGCTATCCTTTTCCATTTTATCCCTTCGAAGGTTCGCGACAGACTGACGTTAAAAAGGGCGAGCGTCCTCCCTGGTAAACTTCGTTTAGAAAAAGGATAGCATATGCGTCTAAGGGTTGATTGAATAGTTAATTCGAAGTCGACGAAAAAAAAAGAAAAAAAAAGAAAAAAAAAGAAATATTGAGAAACAACTCGTCTTTAACCCGTTCTAACAGCGAGTTAAACAGTTACTTTATTACGATCATTGATTACTATAGTTTGATGGTATAACAAAGGGTAGGTGGAGGTTGGGCGGGAGTGGGATTAGAGTATACATAAAAAATGTATTCTCATTGCTTCGTTTTAACCACATTTTCTCCCACCTGTTTTACAACCCTCATACAAAACTCGTTATAACTTCATTCCATTTATCTGCCATTGAAATTTTTCCTTTTCTTTTCTTTTCTTTTCTTTTCTTTTTTCCATTTCTATTTTTTCCTTTTTTTCTCTTTTTTTTTTTTTTTTTTTTAAAAGAGGATTATCATAGATGTAGAGAAAAAAAAGTTAAACGTCACCATGGATTATTATCATTCTTCTTCGTTCGGACATAGTTCAAAGTTTATCATTTTTATTTTTTTTCTTTTATTTCTTGTCTACAATATAAAAATATTTTCACATTTCTAGTATTTTTCGTTCGATCGTTCTTTTCGTTCTCTTATTGCTTTTAGTTTTGCGTGATACGACGAACGAAAGACATCGATTGTCCTTGAATTAAATGGTGATGGTTTAGAAAACAACAATTTTTTTTTTTCTCCACACAGAAAAATGTATTCTTTAATTGTCTACATACGTTGTCCTTTATCTTTGAAATTTTCACGTTAGGGGTGTGATCGGTGTATTGCTCAAGGACATACATAATTTCTACGTAAAGGAAGCAACCTTTTTTTTCTTTTTTGCTTTAATTATCACTTGTTCTTTCTTTTTTTTTTCTTTTTTTTTCCACAAGATTTCTTTTCTTTTTTTTTTACTTTTTATCTCGTCATTCGCTATTCGTAATACAACAATCTCTATATGTTTTTCAGATTTTATATTCATTATTTTGTCAATCTAGTTAGATTATTTTTTTTTTTTTTTTTTTTTTACGTAACTCTTGGTTCATACGAGCGTTGTTTTTTCCTCAAATTTTCTTTGTTTTTTCTTTTTTTTTTATTTTTTTACTTTTACATCATTAATTGTTTTGATTTATTATATATTTTTTCTCTCTTTTTTTTCTTTCTTTTTTTTTTTTTTTTTTAAACCAATCTTTGATTTCCTCATTTATCGGCATGGACACTTTTTTTTTTGAGTAACATTTGTTTTCACTTTTTCTTTCATTTTTATAATGAAAAATTTATTTTTCTTTTATTTATTACATTACTCGATTTTAATTTTATGTAAAATATTATATATAAATTTTTTTTGCACATTTTAATATTCAAATAATTAAAATATATTCAATTTTTTTTTTTTTTTTTTTTTTTTTTTTTTATAAATTTTGCAGATATTGAAAGCAGGATTTATCATTCTTACGAATGAAGTTAATATTTATGTAATAATTTTAAACAGATAATTAACAATAAATACATATATATTGCAGTGTATAGATAAACATAATCGACGTTTACATAAGATCTGTAATTGATCAAATAATTAATTTGATTTTCATGTAAGTTCAAAAAAAAAAGATCATTTTTGTCATTAACAATTTTGTTGTCGTTTATATATTAAAATTATATATTAAATTTAAAAAGTTATATAATAAAATTTATTAAAAAAACAATAATAATAAAAAAGAAAAAAAAAACAAATTAGACCTAAATATGTTTTTAACTTGGAAAAAATTGATTAATTATACTTTGATATTCCTATGAATAATAATAATAATTATTTTTTTTTCTTGTTCAGACATCTATTGGCAATATGCTCTTATGTAAAATACTTTTCAGAATTACATAGCTATATACTATGGTTATTTGAATTTTACAAACAAATGTTTATTTATTATTATAATTATTATGATATTTTATGAAATGTACGTATGAGAACAAATAATATTAGAAATAATTGATTTTATATTTTAAAACATCCGTCAAATTCCTACATACAGATTATGATAATTTTCAGAATTATTTAATATTGTCTTCATCTTATGGAACAATATGGAGAACTGTGAAATTACTTGAACAGACAAATTGACGAACATGCAATCAAATCCTACGTAACCTAATATGATAAAAGGTATGAATATTACTTGATAAGCACACAACAAAGCGTAAATCCTGCCGTCACTTAAATCGACGATATCGATTGTTTTATACGGCAATTCATAACCCATGGAATTGTTTTGTTTTCCTGAAAAGTAAAAAAAAAAAAAAGAGAAAAAGAAACGAAATATTTTTTTTTTTTTTTTCAGAAAAAATATTACGAAAATATAAAAGAACAAAAACATTAGATTAGATGATTAAAACAAATATTTCAATATATATTCATATCGTATTAATGTCCGATACAATGATACATCATATTACTCGTTTAATATTATTGACTACGTATAAGTAATCGATTAATTTAAAATTAGAAATACACATTGATACAAATTTTCTTTTTTATTATTTTCTAATCAATTGTGTATTTGCCATGTCTTCTGTAATTTTTCAAATCAATGTTCATAAAAATATCCACACTCTGATGATAATTATAAATCAAGATTAATCTGAAAATCATTGACATTTAGAGACATTTTATTTTTTATGAATTTCTCGATAAATATAAACAAATAATATAATTCGATGATATAATATCGAATGAATACGATAAATGAATTTGATAAAACTTTCAAGCATAGTTGGTTTATTATTTTTTCGGATTATTTTTGATGCATGAATTCTGCTAAAATCATGTTTCGGTATGACGCATATGTTATTGCCATGTGTCAGTTATTTTTTCAAAAATTCTTTAAGCAATCATTTCAATTATTGACAATAATTACCAACGGTAATTGATTATGACAACTCAAAAGAAAAATGTGCAGACGTGTTATCGTCAAACGCACGATGACAATTTTTTCAATGTCAGACCAGATTTAAATTTGCTGCTATAAGCTGATCGTTTCTAAAACAAGTTATTGATTAGTATCATTTCAAGTTCCTAAATAGAATCTCATTTGTCATCTACGATAACGATTATGTTAAGAAATGAATCACTTCGTTGCTTGATCAATAACCATGTGTAAATACTTATTTAGTTAGAAAATAAAAAAAAAAAATAAAAAAATAAAAAAAGAAAAAAAATCAAATCTGTGATCTTTATCTTACTTCTAAACTATTCTATCAAACATTATTCCTTCGAATGTTCCGAACAAATTGACGATAAAACGATCGAACGTTCTCTTTGGTAAACTTTTCGTTTGAAAAAAATGATATATGTGTTTAAGGGTTGCTTGAATAGTTAATTTAAAGTCGTCGAAAAGAAACATTGAGAAACAATTCGTCCTTGACTTCTTCTAACAACGAATTGAACAGTAACTTCATTACGATCATCGATAACGCTAAATCGATGATAGCTGCTGAAAAAAATTGCAGTATGCATAAATAATGTGCAATCTATTGGATCGATGCATCTGTTAGGATTATCCCTTTGTTCCATAATACCCATGTGAAATTTCTTAATAATTTCTATTCATTTAGTTGTCATTGAAATTTTTCTTTTTCCTTTTTTTACTCATTTTTTTTTTTTTTTTTTTTTTTAGTAAAGAGGGTGATCATAGTTATAGAGGACAAAAAAGTAACATCTTACCCTAACTTATATTCACCTATTCCCATTCGGCTATACTTCCAAGTTTCCAAGTTTATCGGCTATGTAAAAATGTTCCCAAGTTCAACCCCCTTTTTGTTCAATCACCCTTTCATTTTCTTGAAGCTTTTTAGTTCTGCGTAATAAGACGAACGAAAGGCATTTGTTCGTGCTTGAATTAAAGGTGGTAGGTATGGTATAAAGGTGGTGGTATACAAAAAAAAATTTTTTTCTTCAAGGGAATTAGTATTCGTAAATAGTTCTTATCTTTGTTCTTTATTATAGAGAGTTTTACTTTAGGGGAGTACCGAGTATAAAGTACTTAAGTAATAAGTACACAATTTCTAAGCAAAAAAAGGAAACTTTTTTCTTTCCAATTATCAATTCTCTTATACAAGATTTCTTTTTCTTTACTTTTTTAAATTATTAATCCTTATTGGCAATTCATTAATCTTTATTTTTTTTTTGAAATTTTACTTACCATTATTTTCTCACATTAATTATATATATCTATATATATTTTATTTTTATTATAATATATATATATTTAATATATTTTTATATATTTTTTTTATTATATAACATTTTTGTATTTTTTATAATTATCAATTGTTTTACACAAGATTTCTTTTTCTTTACTTTTTAAATTATTAATCCTTATTAGCAATTCATTAATCTTCATTTTTTTTTAAACTTTACTTACCATTATTTTCTCACTCTAATTATACATATATATATATATTTTTATTTTTATTATAATATATATATATACATTTAATATATTTTTATATATTTTTTTTATTATATAACATTTGTTTATTTTTTATTATAATTATCAATTGTTTTACATAAGATTTCTTTTTCTTTACTTTTTAAATTATTAATCCTTATTAGCAATTCATTAATCTTTATTTTTTTTTTGAAACTTTACTTACCATTATTTTCTCACATTAATTATATATATATATTTTTTATTTTTATTATAATATATATATATATTTAATATATTTTTATATATTTTTTTATATATTTGTTTTATAATTTTTTATTATATAACATTTGTTTATTTTTTATGATAATTATCAATTGTTTTACATAAGATTTCTTTTTCTTTACTTTTTCGAATTATTAATCCTTATTGGCAATTCATTAATTTTTATTTTTTTTTTGAAACTTTACTTACCATTATTTTCTCACATTAATTATATATATATATTTTTTATTTTTATTATAATATATATATATATATTTAATATATTTTTATATATTTTTTTATATATTTGTTTTATAATTTTTTATTATATAACATTTGTTTATTTTTTATGATAATTATCAATTGTTTTACATAAGATTTCTTTTTCTTTACATTTTTGAATTATTAATCCTTATTGGCAATTCATTAATTTTTATTTTTTTTTTGAAACTTTACTTACCATTATTTTCTCACATTAATTATATATATATATTTTTTATTTTTATTATAATATATATATATATTTAATATATTTTTATATATTTTTTTATATATTTGTTTTATAATTTTTTATTATATAACATTTGTTTATTTTTTATGATAATTATCAATTGTTTTACATAAGATTTCTTTTTCTTTACATTTTTGAATTATTAATCCTTATTGGCAATTCATTAATCTTTATTTTTTTTTTTAAACTTTACTTACCATTATTTTCTCACACTAATTATATATATATATTTTTTTTATTTTTATTATAATATATATATATATATATATTTATATATTTTTTTATATATTTGTTTTATAATTTTTTATATATTTGTTTTATAATTTTTTATTATATAACAATTTTTTATTTTTTATGATAATTATCAATTGTTTTACACAAGATTTCTTTTTCTTTACTTTTTAAATTATTAATCCTTATTAGCAATTCATTAATCTTCATTTTTTCTGAAACTTTACTTACCATTATTTTCTCACACTAATTATATATATATTTTTTTTATTTTTATTATAATATATATATATATATATATATTTGATATATTTTTATATATTTTTTTATATATTTCTTTTATAATTTTTTATTATACATTTTTTTATAATTTTTATATATTTAATTATAATGTATATATATATTTTTTTTTCTTTTACGTATCACTCGCATTCTATGTATTTTGTTTTTTGTTTCTTTGTATATCATTGATGATTTTTATTTATTATATTTTTTACGCATACATTAATTTCCTCATTTGTCGAAATGTAAATGTTCCCGTTCATATACTTTTTTTTCGAGTAACAATTCTTTCCACTTTCTCTTTCATTTTTGTAAAGAAATATTATATCTCGTTGATGATTCTTATTTATTGGTTAACTCAATTTTAATATTATATAAAATATATACTGTAGACGTTTGCAAATTTTTATGTTTAAATAATTAATAGAATATTAATTTTTTTTTATAAATTTTGCAGGTAGTGAATGGTGTACTTATTCTTACAAACAAAGTTTGGCGAATGGGATCGTCCAATAATTAATCTTGAATATTCGACATTCCAAATGCAATTAATATCTTTATAATAATTCTGAACAAATAACTGACAATAAATGCATACAACTGCAGAATTTAGGATAAATATAGACGATATTTACATAATATCTGTGATTGATTAGAAGGTTCGTTTTCATGTAAGTAAAAAAAACGTTTTTGTCAATAATAATTCTGTTGTTGCATGTAAATTATTGAAAAACGATAATAAGAAAAAAAAAATTAATTGGACTCAAATGTGTTTTTAATTTCGAAGAAATTGATTAATTAATACTTGGATATTCGTATGGATGATAATAATAATAATTATTCTTTGAATAGATATACATAATAGATATACATATATAGATGCCATATTTTTTAGAATAACATAGCTACATGCGTATTTATTTCAATATCTCTAAAAAATTTTATTTTATTATTAATATTATTATTATTATTATTATTATTATTATTATTATTACTTTATCACATGTACATTTGGAAATCAAGAGAATCGAAAATAATTAGTCGTATTTTTTTACAAAATATGATAACTGGTATACCTAGTATAATTCTCTTACATTTGACAAAAATTATGTTGATGAAAAAAGAAACTGAGAGTTTTGAATGATCGTCTTAAAATTATATTTACATTTATATTCCATAAATTAATATAAATCAATGATGCGTAGACAAATTTTTTGTAATGATTATTTGCAATATCGATAAATATCCCATAGAAGAATTCAAAATCTGCAAATATTAAGACAAAGAAAATAATAATAATAATAGTACAATAAAATAATCATTGCATTGTAATAGCAAGTGACATAATTAAAAAATTGAAGAAATAATTTGAAACATACTTACGTCTGTAAAGATGGTCAAGGACAAGACGGCAAATTTGCCAGACGTTAAACATTGCGGTCTTTTTGTTCGTATCAAACAAATAAGAAAAAATTTGGAATCCTTTGCCGGTAAGTTATACCATTCGTAATTGTAAATGGCGTTAGCAAAATTGTTACTCTAATCGGACTAAAACGAATGACATTAATCAGATAATTGATATTTAAATGATTCAAGAAATTATTGATTGTTTTATTTACTTCCTGAATAAAACATTCACCGATGAAACAGTAAGCGAAAAGTGTATTTATCACGCAAGAAAAGTATAAAACAAACATTAACGATGTTAAAATATCCTCCGTTTCTTGACCCTAAAAGCAAAAAAAAAAATAAAGTATCGATTAGATATTATCAAATAAATTAATAAGGACGTACATGACATTTTTTGGATAAAAAAAAAAATCAATTTGTTTCTTACATTTTTTGAATGCAGATCATTACGAAGAATATACATAAAAAATGGCGGAGTTATAGCGATAATAGAAACAATTTGATTGTATTGTTTAATGATCTCAAATCGATCAACAGTATCATTTCCAGGACATTTCATTCCCTTTTGCAATCGTCTTTTATTTTAAAATAATTCCGTAGCAATAATATGTACACGAGTATATGTAAAGTTTGCTAGTA
This sequence comes from Vespa mandarinia, assembly GCF_050613455.1. NCBI lineage: Eukaryota > Metazoa > Arthropoda > Insecta > Hymenoptera > Vespidae > Vespa > Vespa mandarinia. The sequence continues at coordinate 2,251,251 of NC_140834.1, read as the reverse complement.
TTGGTAAAAAAACTGATAACAATTGCCATAGACAAATAATGTAACGTCGAGCATAAAGATTCATTTTCAATAAATTAACGATTAATGTCGATCCGTCGATAAAAATAGATACAACGAGAACTCATTCGATAAATATTTCATCATTACAGTTTCACAAATGAAGATTCTGTACATCATTACTATCTACGCGATCCAGGATTATGGCGCAGTTTGGTAGCAAGCAAATGCTAAAGATTGGATAAGACACTTTTGATCATGAATATAAAGTTTTACCAAAAAACATTTGGAAGAAATTAAAGGAAATTCAATGAAGATCTAAGTGAGGATATTTTGTTGCTACGTCGACTTTGCGAAATTACGGAAAATACGAATGACAGTTTTAATCACCTTGCGCGCGGTACTTTGGATCATTAAATTATCAACAACAGATCCAAGGACAGGAATCCCATTGAACATCGCTACTTTATCTTTTTAATCAAAGAATATCATCGATCTTCAAAGTAATCCAATTGTTTGTTATGGAAATTGATTGGCTCGTTCATACTTTTTTTTTTTTTTCTAAGTAACATTTGTTTCCACTGGTCCTTTCATTTTTTGTAAAGAATTTCTTTTTTAACAAATTTTTCTAACGTTCCTTTCAATTTTGTATACTTCATTGATTGTCATTATTTATTAGTTTATTCAAATTTATTAGTTTATTCAAATTTAATTTCATTTGTAAAATATTATTTGAAATCATTGTACACTTTGATGTTCAAATATTCAAAATGTACATGGAATGAAAAGTTCTAGCATTATTGTGTGTGTGTGTGTGTGTGTATGAGGTAAGTTGATTGATGGTCGAACAAAAGTATGATAGTTAATGAAGTAGATAACAAAGCAACTAAGTGGACAAAATAACGAATAGGACAAAGAGCGTTAGGAATTACCGAATGCATATGCACGAATGTGAATGGGAATGAAAAATGCTATAGGGTAAACGTGAAAATAATGAACGGAGGATAGTCTTAATTAGGTCAAACGAAGAGTAACGAAAAAAGATCCTAAGTGTACCAAGCGCAGAATAAATGATGATCATGAGTAGAATAACCTAGAAGTAAAGAGTTGTATTATTGTAATACATTCATTAATAAAAACCTTATTAATTAAGAATAACTGATCGGAGTTTCGCTAATTTGTATCTTCCAGATAGGATTAAGAAAAATATTCTATATATATATATATAAACTCTATAAATTGTGTTGACAGTGAATGCAGTATTTATCATTCTTACAAACAGTTAGGTGATCGAGATTATTCAATAATCGATCCTAAATATTGACTATTCAAATGAAATTAATATTTGTATAATAATTTGAAATAGATTATAGGCAATAAATGCATATAATTGCAGTATCCAGATAAATATAGACGATATTTATATACTATCTGTGATTGATCAAGAAACTTCGTTCGGTTTTCATGTATGTAAAAAAAAAAAAAATGATCGTTTCGGCCAATAACAATTTTGTTGTCGTATACATTTGGAATTTATTGACGAACAATAATAATGGTAAAAAAAAAATAACAAATCTAACTCAAATGTGTTTTTAATTAAAAAAAAAAAATTGATTAATCATACTTGAATATTCGTATGAATAATAATAATAATTTTTCTTTGAATAGACACGTATTGACTTCATACTCTTATGTAGAAATATTTTTTAATAGAATAAAAATTAATAAAAGTAATTTAATAAAATTACATGGCTACACACGTATTTATTTCAATTTTTCTAACCAATTTTTTTTTTTTTACTATTATTATTATTATTATTATTATCATTATTATTACTTTATCACATGTACGTTTGAATCAGAAATAATCGGTCAAATTTTTGAAGAAAAATATCAACTGGCACAGTTCTCTTACATTTGATAATAAATATTTATCATGAAGAAAGGAACTGAAAGTTTTGATCGATCGTATTAAAATTGTCTTTAGATATTCAATAACGCTAATATAAGTGAACGATGTATAGGCAAACCATTTGTTTTCCTTCGAAGGAAGATGAATTAGGAAAAAAGAAAAAGAATTTGTTACTACGTAATCCATTTCACTTTAATCCCTTTTTCACAAGAATGTTCGCATTACCGATAAATATCCCATTGAAGTTTTGACGATCTACAAATATTAAGAGAAAAATAATAATAATAATAATAATAATAATAATAATAATAATAATAATGTAATAACGATTCTATTGTCATCCCTTAAGGATATAATTTAAAAATAGAAAAAATTTATTCGAAATGTACTTACGTCCGTGAAGACGGTCAAGGACAGGATGGCAAATTTGCCAGATGTTAAGAATTGCGGCTTCTTCGTTCTTATCATACAAATAAGAAAAAATTTCGAGTCCGTTGCAGGTAAGTCGTACCATTCGTAATTATAAATGGCGTTACCAAAATTGGTACTCTAATCGAATAAAACAAATGAAATTAATCGATTAATTATTATTTTAATTATAATAGAAATTATTGACAATTTATATACTTCCTGAATGAAACATTCGCCGATGAAGCAATAAATAAAAAGTGTACTTGTCACGGAAAATATGTATACAACGAATAGGAACGATGTTACATTGTCATTCGTTTCTGGACTCTAAATGAGAAAAAAAAGAAAGAAATCGATTAGGTATTATTATATAAATTAAGGATGTACATGATATTTTTTTTTGATAATAAAAGAAATCAATTTGTATTCTATATTTTTTGAATGTAAATATTTATGAAAGATATCGATAAAAAAAAATGGCGAAATTATAGTGACAATAACAATAGAATTGTATTGTTCGATCCACTCAAATTGAACAACAGTATCATTTTCCGAATATTATCATTCTCATTTTCCAATCATTTTTTTTTATTTTATCACAATTTCGCAAGAGTTAATGTTAGTACGAGATAAAAAAAAAATTGATAATTATGGCCGTGTAAAAAGAATGTAAAATAAAACATAAAAACTAATTCACGATAAAGTAATAAGGATTTCACAACGTAGATACGACGACAACGCATTAAATGATTACGTTTTTTTTCATGACAGTAGCCTTGAAAATTTTAAAATCTATATGATAAGTTTCGTGGATAGTACACAACTAAGAGATTTTCAAAAATTTCGATCATTATCTGTATGATATGTAAGACTTGTTATCGACTTGATTTTTTTGAGAAATACTTCCGTTTTTTTTTTTTTTTTGAACAAAAAAGAAAGTATGATTTTTCTCAAAAAATATTAAAAGATGAATGTAAATGTCCGCCATGTTGTATTAACGCATAAGTTTAAACATTTGATTCGATGAAAACTTATTTATCTTTTCTATTTTAAGAATGAATTAAATATGAATTATTTCCTTTCATTTGAAAAATTGTTTATGAAACATGTCGTAAGTGACGAATTTTTGATCTATATCATTTGTCTCATGTCTGTTTCTCCGCCATTTTTTCTCTACATTTCATAATACAAATTAACAAGTTAATGTTAAAAGTAAATCTTGTCAGACAAAAGAAAATTTATTCTAATTAATAACGCATATTTAGTAAAAAAAAAAAAAAAAAGAAAAAAAAAACGTAGTAAGAAAAATTGTAAAATAACGTTTATTTTTTCTTGCCATTAAATTATGTACATCCTTAAAATGATTTAAAAAAAAATAGAAAAAGATATTATTCTCTATTATATCTACCGTCATCAGGAAGTAACCGGAAATGCAGATATGAATGGTGGTACCCAAAAGTTGTTGCATAATCACGAAGTTAAAATTATCTTCCAATCCTTCCGAAAATCTGAAATATTTCAAGTAAATGTTAAAAATGAAATATTACTACTATGTTCACCATTATTGTTTGTTTTTCAAATTAAAAAGAAAATATATATATATATATATATATATGACGAAATATATATTTTGTTATACAAAAAACAAATTTTACTTCGTTTATTTTTGATAAATTCTACGTCTTGTAGCTAATTGAAATTAACAGAAAAATAATCAAATAATAAATATGAAAATAATGAATATAATTAATTAATAATATTAATTAAATTAATTAATAAATTAACCAAATAGAATATAATGAATAATTAATTAGATAGGAAATAAAAAGTAATAAATAATAATATTGTAAATAAATAACGAAAGAACTAAATTGTTGATTCAAGAGATGCATGAAAACAATCGATTATTTATTAAATAATAAACAATAACTTTACGTAAAATTCAATTTTTAATAATATATATGTACACATATACGTGTATTTGTGTATTTATAAATAAATGAAAGAAATTAATTAATAAACTTTAACAAAAACAATTTCATTGTTTACATATATATATATATATATATATATATATACCTTATCAATCGATAATGTCGTAGTACAAGTCCCTTCATACCTTCATGATAATTTTTAGAATTATTCAATACTGTCCTCACCTTATAGGACAATATGGAGAACTGTGCAATTACTTGAATGGACAAATTGACGAACATGCAATCAAATCCTACGTAACCTAATACGACACAAGGTACGAATAATATTTGATAAGCACAAATCAAAGTGTAAATCCTGATGTCACTTAAATCGATGATTTGTAATGTTTTGTACGGCAACTGATAACTCGTGTAATTGTTTTGCTTTGCTGAAAAGTAGAAAAAGAGAAAAAGAAAGAAAATAATTTTCTTAAGAAAAAGAATTACGAAAATATAGAAGAACAAAAAAAAAATTGGATTAAATGATTAAAACAAATATTCCAATATATTCATATGGAATTAATGTCCGATACAATGGTACACCATATTATTCGTGTAATATTATAGAGTACCCATAAATAATTAATTAATTCAAAGTTTGACACACACTTTGATTCAATTTTTTTTTTTTTTTTTTTTTAATTATTTTCTAATCATATATGCATTTGCCATCTATTTTGCAAATTTTTAAATACTCTAGTATGAAAATGTGCACGGAATGATGAAAAATATGATTCGAGGTGAACCTGAAAACTACTGACATTTCGATACATTTTATTTCTTATGAAATATTTCACAGATTTAAACAAATAGTAATTCATTGAGATAATATCGAATGAATACGTCGATCTCGACAGAACTTCTTAATAAAGTTGATTTATTATTTTCTTGGGTAGTTTTTGATCCAAAGACTCTGCCATTATCATGTTGCGATATGACGTGTATATTGTTGACCAGTGCCAGCTATTTTTTCAACAATTTGTTATGTAACCGTTCCAATTGTTGACAATAATTATCAACGGCAATTGATTAAGACAATTCAAAATGAAATATGCCGATGAGGTATCTTCAAGAGCACAATAGCACTTCTTTCAACGTAAGATGTCAGTACAGCTGATTGGTTCTCGGTGAAAGTCATTGATTGGTATAGTTTCATGTTTCTATATAGAACTCATTTCTCACCGACGATAATGATTATGTTAAAAAATTAATCACCTTGTTGACTGGCCAATAACTATGTGCAATTTCTTTTTCGCTTATCTTCTTTCATAATCGACAATTGATGCGGAATACAAATACCTTGATAAGATTCCTTTTCAATTTCATGAAGATGTTTTTGAATTGTCGTAAAGAAGCCCAGAAAATCTCAGCTGTTTCTCACACTGTCAATCTTGGATTCGTCTCAAGCAATTCGATAATAATTTTTCGAACATAATTATTGAATTCCGCAGGTCGTCTACTTTGATCATAATCGAATCAAGTCTAAATGATGATTGATCATATTATATGAACGATGGAATTTATTGTCCAACGTTGGCACTTATTTTCCTTTGAAATTTATCCATGGATAATCACAAGTTTGTTGTTGCTTTAATTGTTAATGATTGCGTTAAATTCCGAGAGAAAATGAAACAACATGCAATGACGTATATATTCTTTTGAACATTGGGAGAATTTTTTTTTTTTCTTTTTAAATTAATTTACTCGTGAAAAATATTAAAAATGATTGGCTTAATAATTGCATGATCGTGCGTGTCTATATGGAATATGTGTCTATGTGCGTGTGCATTTACATCTGATAATTCAATAATAAATAAATAAATAAATACATAAATAAATAAATAAATGAATCAAACAAAATCGTCGCATGGCACACGACGGAAAATCTATAAAGGTATTAATATAAAATATTTGAGATATAATGTCTTATATAAAAAAAAAAAAGAGAAAAAAAGAGAAGAAGAAAAAAAAAAGAAAAATTATAAATTACCCATTTGAATTCCATCGGCAAGTCGAGTAATATAATATAATGTATCGGATAGTGTCATTGAACATGCCGATATTACAATAAATCGTGGGGGTAATTTAGTATAATGTAAGAATGTCAATTTCTCCTCTTTAGTTTCATATTTTTCATTGAGCGAATACTCTTTAATATCCATGAACAATTTACGCAATGCCTCTCTGTTCATTCGAGCAATTGTTATTTTCGTTAATGTCATCGTTATTAGCATATTTTCTGCTATGTTTGGTACAACGTTTTCCATTGTTTTCGGAGCCAAAAACAAATGTGCGAATGTTAGAAGACAATGAAGGGAAAGATATGTAAAGAAGAAGAGAAACAGTGGAACGTAATTTTTCAATGGCCATACTCCCATGCATTTTAAAAGTTTTGCACTCCAGCTGAATGATTTATGAACGTTTGCAATTCCTATTTCCTGTAATAAAAATATCAAATTGTTTTATTTGCTAAATTTGTTTTAGATTAATTAATTTATTATGAATGTAAATATATTTTATAACTATTGATATATATATATATATTATATATCGATCTATTAATATATTGATATTGTTTTTATATTTGTTTCTGTAATAAAAATATCCAGCTGTTTTATTAGCTAAATTGGTTTTAGATTAATTAATTTATTATGAATCTAAATATATTTTATTTCAATTGATATATATATATATATTATACATTGATATATTAATATATTAATATTGTATCTATATTTGTTCCTGTATTAAAAACATTGAATTGTTTTGTTTGCTAAATTGGTGTCAGATTAATTAATTTATTATGAATCTAAATATATTTTATTTCAATTGATATATATATATATATATTATACATTGATATATTAATATATTAATATTGTATCTGTATATTAATATATTAATATTGTTCCTGTATTAAAAACATTGAATTATTTTGTTTGCTAAATTGGTTTTAGATTAATTAATTTATTATGAATCTAAATATATTTTATTTCAATTGATATATATATATATTATATATTGATATATTAATATATTAATATTGTTTCTATATTTGTTTCTGTAATAAAAATATTGAATTGTTTTATTTGCTAAATTGGTTTTAGCTTAATTAATTTATTATGAATCTAAATATATTTTATTTCAATTGATATAATTACATATATATATATATATATATATATATATATATATTAATATATTAATATTGTTTTTATACTTGTTCAAAATTATATATATTTGTTTAAAGTTAATATTATTATATATGTGAATATACAAATTATTATTATAAATTTAAGTATTAATATGTTGGCATAAATATTAATTTAGGATAAATTCAATGTGACTGTATATAATCTCAATTTTTTGAACATAATTAAATTATTAAAAAAAGAAAAGAAAATGAAAATATCATATATATTCATATATTCTGTTATTGAATACATTTAAATATATATGGATTTTATTAGAAATATATAATCGATTCTTTACTGCTATAAAATATTTAAATAGAATTTTTTTTAATACTCAAGACATTTTTTTAATATTATGTATTTAATAATATTTAAATATTAAGAAAAAAAAGTTATTGATATTTATAGTATTCATTTATTATTATATTCATGGATTTGTGTTTTTACATTATAACGGGTGTCTAAATTAAACATTAGTAATTTTTTATTTCGTTAATACGACATATTTCAGAAAAATAGTTCACGTAAGAATTTGTCTGATAATAAACACGACGTATTATTCCATTTTTTTTTTTTTATACTTATCAAATGATCTTGAAGTTCATTCAAGCTTACCTTCATTTTTTCTAAATATGTGTCAAAATTTTTAAAATTGTTAACTTATTATTATCAAACAGAAAAGATAAAATAAAACTAGTCAATTTCGTATGAAATTTTTTTTTTTAATCGAATATCAAAGTTGACCTTGTGGTGCCGTTAAATCTTTCGACAAAATAAAAGTAATAAATAAATCAATATTTTCCCCAGTGAAAATCAGATAAGACTTGTTAGAAAAGCATTTTTCAAAAATGCCACATTTCCGAGATAAAGAATTGTTCCGTTTAAAATTTCCTACGACGATATTCAAATTCATTTCATTCGTTGAAAAAATTAAAAATTTGTTTTAAATATTAAATTCCTATTGGTTCATAATTTTTCACTATATTCACTTGCGTAAATTACTATAAAAATTTATTTCGTTTAAAACTATCATTCGTAATATCAAATGATTCTTTACGATCAAAAATCAAACGTCAAAGACACGGACAAAGCGACGATATTTATTGTAAAATAAAAAAAAAAAAAAAAAAGAAAAAAGAAGAAAACAAAAAAAACCTCAGAAAAACATTATAGAATTCTTAACGAAGTATAATAACGTAAACAATAAACAAACTAATAATATCTGTCCATTTATAAATGATTATCCAGAACTACAAAAAAAAAAAATATATATATATACATGTATACATAAGAAATGAGAATATATTAGCAAATAAAATTTCAAAAAGAAAGTTCAATTTTCAATTGAGATAAACGTTGAACACATAGATCGATGGAAAATCATTTCCTATCATTACATAGGATATCCACGGCACTTATTGGCGTCGTATATACGATTGCCGTATATTCGACATGAGACTCGTTTTACGGTTAGAAAAAAAAAGAGAGAGAGAGAGAAAAAAAGAAACAAAAAATAAAAACAAAACCAAACCATGCTCTTTATCTTACTTCGATGCTTTCCTTTTCCATTTTATCTCTTCGAAGGTTCACGACAGACTGACGGCAAAATGGTCGAGCGTCCTCCCTGGTAAACTCTGTTTGAAAAGTTGTTATACGCATCTAAAGGGTTGCTTAAATAGTTAATCTGAAGTCGACGGAAAAAAATATTGAGAAACAATTCGTCCCTAACCCTTTTCTAACGAGGAATTAAACAGTTACTTTGTTACGATGATCGATTACGTTAGTTAGTGATGGTAGAGAAATAGGTGTGTGCATAAAAAATGTACTCCCATCGTTTCAACTCGTAGGATATCCCATTGTTACTACAACCCTCATGTAAAAGTTGCTATAATTCAGTTTCATTTATCTCTCATTGAAATTTTTCCTTTTTCTCTTTTTCTTTTCCTTTTTTTTTTTCTTTCTTTTTTTTTCTTTCCTTCTATGTACTTCTATTTTTTCTTTTTTAGGAAGAGGGTGATCATATATGTACAGGAAAAAAGTAATATCTCTCACCCCAAGGATATATTCACCTTTCTTCGCTTGGCCATAGTTCAAAGTTTATCTGTTTATCGGTAATGTAAAAATGTTTCCATTATCTATCACTATTCTTTTGATCGTTCTTCGGTTCTATTGTTGCTTTCAGTTCTACGCGATACGACGAACGAAGAACATTTGCCTGGTTGGCTGAATTTTTATGGTGGTGGCTTAAATGCAAAAAAAGTTTTCTTTTCATTGAAGTAAATATTCGTAAGTACGCGGTTGAATTAAATGTCTTTACAATTACTCGTTACTATAGAGTGTTTAACGTTTGAGTAATACTGAGTACTGTACTTAAGGAAGTATTCGACTTTTAGACAAAGATTGATACTATTGTTTTATTCTTAATCATTCATTGTTTTACACAACATTTCTTTTTTCTTATTTTTAAATTATTATTATTTATTGAAATTCCCCTAATCTCCATTTTTTTTCTGACATTATACTTACATTATTTTCTTGACACTAATTATATTTCTTTACGTATCATTTGTTTCGTATGAGTGTTGTTTCTTTTTCAATTTTTCTTTCTTTTTTCTTTTTACATCATTAATTGTTTGATTGATTATATTGTTTTTTTACGCAATCTTTGGTTTTTTTTTTTCATTTATCGACATGGAAATGGTTTTGTTTATACGTTTTTCTGAGTAACTTTTGTCTTCACTTATTCTTTCATTTTTCTAACGAAATATTGTATTTCGTTGGCTGTTGTATATTTAGTAATTTATTTGATCTTTAGTTTATGTAATATATAATATATACGTTTGTACATTTTGATGTTAAAATAATTAAAATATATTAACTCGATGAATTTGTTGATAGTGAATGGAACACTTATCATTTTTACTATCAATTAACCAAAACAAGACTGTCCAATAATCGATCATATATATTGACTATTCAAATACAATTAATATTTCTATAATAATTTTAAACAGTTCGCAATAAATGCATACAACTGCACTATGGATAAATATAAACGATATTTACATAATATCTGTGGTTGATCATAAAGTTTCGTTTGGTTTTCATGTAAGTAAACAAAAAAAAAAATGGATCGTTTTTGTCAACGCCAATTTTTTTGTCACATATATACTTAATTTATTTACAAGCAAGAATAAGATAAAAAAAGAATAATAAATTGTACTCAAATGTATTTTTAATCTTGAAAAGATTGATTAATTATAATTGGACGTTCGTATGAACAATAATAATTTTTCTTCGAACGAACATAAATCGAGAGCAATGCTCTTATGTAAAATAATGTTTAGAATTACATAGCTACATACGTATTTATCTGAATTTTTCTAACAAAATCTTTATTATTATTATTATTATTATTATTATTATTATTATTATTATTATTATTATTATTATTATTATTATTATTATTATTATTATTATTATTACATTACCACATATACACATGGAAACTAATAAAATCGGAAATAATTGGCTATAAATTAAAAAAAAAAAAATATGGATCAACTGATGTAACAGACAAAGTTTTCTTACATTCGATATTAATTTCATTAATGAAGAAAAAAAATGATAGTTTTGATCAATCGTCTTAAAATTGTATTTATATATTTTAACACTAATACAAGTCAACGATGTATAAATAAACCATTTGTCTTCCTACGAAGGGAGATGAATTAAGAAAAAAAAAGAAAAAGAAAAAAAACGAAAAAAGAAAAAATAGATTTTGTTACTACGTAATCCATTTCACTTTAGTCCTTTTCACAAAAATGTTCGTAATACCGATAAATATCCCATCGAAGTTTTGACGATCTGCAAATATTAAAAAGAAAAAGAAAAAAAAAACAAAAAATCATAATAATAATGAATTAATAATTGTATTATTACATCAAATTACTTACATCCGTGAAGACGGTCAAGGACAAGATGGCAAATTTGCCAGACGTTAAAAATTGCGGCTTTTTCGTTCTTATCATACAAATAAGAAAAAATTTCGATTCGGTTACCGGTAAATTATACCAATCGTAATTATAAATGGCATTACCAAAATTTGTACTCTAATTGAATCAAAAATTTTAATTAATCTGGTAATAGATATTCCAATTGTATAAAAAAATTAGCGACATTTTATATACTTCCTGAATAAAGCATTCGCCGATGAAACAGTAAATAAAAAGTGTAGTTATCACGGAAAAAACGTACACAACGAATAAGAACGATGTCAAATTATCCTTCGTTTCTTGACCCTAAAAGTGAAAAAAAAAGAAAGGTATCGATTAGGTATTATTATATAAATTAAGGATGTACATGATATTTTTTTTGATAATAAAAGAGATCAATTTGTATTCTATATTTTTTGAATGTAAATATTTATGAAAGATATCGATAAAAAAAAATGGCGAAATTATAGTGACAATAGAATTGTATTGTTCGATCCACTCAAATTGAACAACAGTATCATTTTCCGAATATTATCATTCTCATTTTCCAATCATTTTTTTTTATTTTATCACAATTTTGCAAGAGTTAATGTTAATACGAGATAAAAAAAACATTGATAACTATGGCCGTGTACGAAGAATGTAAAATAAAACATAAAAACTAATTCACGATAAAATAATAAGGATTTCATTGGTAAAGTAAACGTAGATACGACGACAACGCATTAAATGATTACGTTTTTTTTCATGACAGTAGCCTTGAAAATTTTAAAATCTATATGATAAGTTTCGTGGATAGTACACAACTAAGAGATTTTCAAAAATTTCGATCATTATCTGTATGATATGTAAGACTTGTTATCGACTTGATTTTTTTGCGAAATACTTCCGTTTTTTTTTTTTTTTGAACAAAAAAGAAAGTATGATTTTTCTCAAAAAATATTAAAAGATGAATGTAAATGTCCGCCATGTTGTATTAACGCATAAGTTTAAACATTTGATTCGATAAAAATTTATTTAACTTTTCTATTTTAAGAATGAATTAAATATGAATTATTTCCTTTCATTTGAAAAATTGTTTATGAAACATGTCGTAAGTGACGAATTTTTGATCTATATCATTTGTCCATGTCTCTACATTTTTTCTCTACATTTCATAATACAAATTAACAAGTTAATGTTAAAAGTAAATCCTGTCAGACAAAAGAAAATTTATTCTAACTAATCACGCATATTTAGTAAAAAAAAAAAAAAAAAAAAAAACAGAAAAAAAGTAGTAAGAAAAATTGTAAAATAACGTTTGTCTTTTCTTGCCATTGAATTATGTACATCCTTAAAATGATTTAAAAAAAAATAGAAAAAGATATTATTCTCTATTATATCTACCGTCATCAGGAAGTAACCGGAAATACAGAGATGAATGGTGGTACCCATCAGTTGCTGCAGAATCACGAAATTAAAATTATCCTCCAATCTTTCCGATAATCTGAAATAATTCAAGTAAATTAACAATGATATATTAGTACTGTGTTCGCCATTTTTCAATTCATTGTTTATTTTTCAATTGAAAAGAAAAAAAAAAAAGAAAAAAAAAAGATAAAGAAAATAGAAGATTAAATCTATACCGTATTATTAAAAAGACTATATTTATTTTTGATAAATACTACGTCGTTACGTAGCTAATTGTAATTAACAGTAAAATAATCCAAAAATAAAAATAAAAAATAATGAACAAAAATTGATTTAACAAATATTAAGTTGGAAACTATTAAACGGGCATTTTTGTTTAATGATTTATTTTCATTCAACGCCCGTTTCATAGTTTCCAATCTAATAGAATACAATGTATAATTAATTAAATAGAAAATAAAATATAATAAATAACAAAAACGTAAATGAATAACGAAAGAATTAAATGGTTGATTCAAGAGACGCGTAAAAGTAATAATTTATTAACCATATAACGTGCTTTACGAAAAATTCAATTTTTAATAATTTGTTACAAAACCAAAAGTAATATACATACGTTTATGTATGTGTATATGTGTGGGTATAGAATTGAGAATTCCATCATTGATAACTGTGTGTGTGTGTGTAAATGTGTGAGTGTATGTGTATATATAACACAGTCGATCGGAAACATGATTTGTCCTTGAAGAAAAGTGCATGAAAGAGCGATGTAAGAAAGATAGCCGAAAATAATATGATTGTCCTTGAAAAAAAGTGTGTAAAAGAACGGAATAAGAAAAACAGCTGATCGTAAGTATAATCTGTTCTTGAAGAGGTACGTAGTGTAAGAACGATAAGCGACAAAGTACGATCAAGACAATAGGGAATTACGAAGGAAGTGTGAAGGTATTGCTAAGTGCAAAGGAATTATTAGTTATGGTTGCGAGTAGGAATGAAAACGCTATGAGATAAGAAAAGGAACAAACGTCCAGATAGAGATGTATATGTATATATATATATATATACACATGCGAGTGCATGTGTCTGTTCGTAAACATACTAAAGAAATTAATTTATAAATTTATAAATTTATAAATAAAAAATTTATCATAGTTTATTTATATTTGGTTGGAAACTATGAAACAGGCGTTGAATGAAAATAAATAACTAAACAAAAACGCCCGTTTCATAGTTTCCGACTTAACACTTATATATTTGATTGGAAACTATGAAACGGGCATTGAATGAAAATAAATAACTAAACAAAAACGCCCGTTTCATAGTTTCCAATCTAATATATATATATATATATATATATATATATATATATATATATATATATGAGCCGTTTATTTTGAAAGTGGCCTAACTCCATTTATCTTCAAATCGAGATATTTAAGGGTTTGCGTCTCAATGAATTTAAAAATATACGTATAGGATACTAATGAATTATACTACTTAACTATATCTAAGGGTGTTAAATTTATAGTTCCTATTAAAATAGTGGCAATTATTAAATGAATAATATGCGTTTTCTTATCAAGAATGGAGTTAGGCCACTTTTAAAATTAACAATTAGATTCATTATAAAATTTGAAGGTGCCCAAGTCCATTCGACATAATTTAAGATGCTTCAAATTGAAGAAAAACAATACTCAATTTATCTTTACATATCTTTAAAACACTTCGAAAACATAATTTATGCGATTCAAAACATTTTTAAACTACATAACGTACAAAATTACAAACATAAATTTATTACAAAACAATTTACTACTCTTCTAGATTTTGTGTGTGTGAAAGGGATTTGAAGAAATCATGATATTCCGATGGTAAATATCGTAATAGGTCAATTATGTCCTTGAATTTTGCTGTTGTAATTTGTTTGATATTTTTATACAGTGGTGTCATTACAATATTTTCGAACTTTCTTGGTCTACCCCGACTTGGTAATAAATTCAGGACTTTAAAATTTTCATTTTCATTCATTGATTTAAGTATAAATGGAGTTTGGCCACTTTCAAAATAAACGGTTAAATTATTGAACTAACTCTGAAAACTTATGTGTCAAGAATTATCGTATTTGCTCGGAATATAAGCAACCTGAAATCCTTTACTGATAAATAAAATAAAGTTGTACATTTAATTATAGCAACTGGAAAAAATTGACAAATGGAGTTAGGCCATTTTCAAAATAAACGGCTCATATGTGTGTATACATACACTCACAGTTATTTACATATAATGATATGATACATTACCTTATCAATCGATAATGTCGTAATACAAGTTCCCTCATACCATCATGATAACTTTTAGAATTATTCAATACAGTTTTCACCTTATAAGACAATATTGCGAACTGTGCAATTACTTGAATGGACAAATTGACGAACATACAATCAAATCCTACGTAACCTAATACGACACAAGGTATGAATATTACTTGATAAGCACACAACAAAGCGTAAATCCTTCTGTCCCTTAATTCGACGATTTCTAATGTTTTGTACGGCAACTGATAACTCGTGGAATTGTTCAGCT
The DNA here is from genome assembly GCF_050613455.1 of Vespa mandarinia. NCBI lineage: Eukaryota > Metazoa > Arthropoda > Insecta > Hymenoptera > Vespidae > Vespa > Vespa mandarinia. Next base: position 2,235,773 of record NC_140834.1, on the reverse strand, counting down.
TTGCTGAAAAGTAGAAAAAGAGAAAAAGAAAGAAAATAATTTTTTATGAATAAGAATTACGAAAATATAGAACAAAAAAAAATTGGATTAAATGATTAAAATAAATATTCCAATATATTCATATGGAATTAATGTCCGATACAATGGTACACCATATTATTCGTGTAATATTATGGAGTACCCATAAATAATTAATTAATTCAAAGTTTGACACACACTTTGATTCAATTTTTTTTTTTTTTTTTTTTTAATTATTTTCTAATCAAATGTGCATTTGCCATCTATTTTGCAAATTTTTAAATACTCTAGTATGAAAATGTGCACGCAATGATGAAAAATATGATTCGAGGTGAACCTGAAAACTACTGACATTTCTATACATTTTATTTCTTATGAAATATTCCACAGATTTAAACAAATAGTAATTCATTGAGATAATATCGAATGAATACGTCGATTTCGATAGAACTTCCTAATAAAGTTGATTTATTATTTTCTTGGGTAGTTTTTGATCCAAAGACTCTGCCATTATCATGTTGCGATATGACGTGTATATTGTTGACCAGTGCCAGCTATTTTTTCAACAATTTGTTATGTAACCGTTCCAATTGTTGACAATAATTATCAACGGCAATTGATTAAGACAATTCAAAATGAAATATGCCGATGAGGTATCTTCAAGAGCACAATAGCACTTCTTTCAACGTAAGATGTCGGTACAGCTGATTGGTTCTCGGTGAAAGTCATTGATTGGTATAGTTTCATGTTCCTATATAGAACTCATTTCTCACCGACGATAATGATTATGTTAAAAAATTAATCACCTTGTTGACTGGCCAATAACTATGTGCAATTTCTTTTTCGCTTATCTTCTTTCATAATCGACAATTGATGCGGAATACAAATACCTTGATAAGATTCCTTTTCAATTTCATGAAGATGTTTTTGAATTGTCGTAAAGAAGCCCAGAAAATCTCAGCTGTTTCTCGCACTGTCAATCTTGCATTCGTCTCAAGTATTTCGTTAATAATTTTTTAAAATATCATTATTAAATTTCATAGATTCCTCTATTGCGAACATAATCGAATCAAGTCTAAATGATGATTGATCAAATTGTTTGTACCAACATTAGCATTTATTGACATTTAGAAGTTATCCATTAATTTTTTATTGCTTTAATTTCTAATCATTATATTCCGATAGAAAATTAAGCAATATGTAACAGGACGTATGTATTTTTTTGAACGTAAGGATCACAAAATTAATTTACTTGAATGGAAAATATTAAAAATTAATTGCCGATTATGGCGTGCTCGTGCGTGTATGTATGAATATGTGACTATATGTCTAATTGGCACATCTAATAATTTAATAATAAATAAATAAATATATGAATAAAAAAAATCGTCGGATTGCACATGGTGGCATATCTATAAAGGAATTAATATAAAATATTTAAAATATAATATCATATATAATATATGTATACATATATATATATATATGTATTATATGTATATATATATATATATATATATATATATATATGTATATATATGTATATACATAAAATGAAAAACATAAATTATGAATTACCAATTTGAAGTGCCTCGGCAAGTCGAGTCGAATAATACAATACTTCGACCGTCGTCATTGAAGAGGCAATTATTAGAATAAAATATGGAGGTAATTTAGTATAATTTATGAATGTCAATTTCTCCTCTTTGGTTTCATATTTTTCAGTGAGTGAAAACTCTTCAATTTCCATGAATAATTTACGTAATGCTTCTCTATTAATTCTAGCAATTGTTATTTTCGTTAATGTCATCGTTAGAAGCATATTTTCTGCCATATTCGATACTACGTTCTCCACAGTTTTTGGACCCAAAAATAATTGAGCGAGTGTTAGAGAACAATGAATTGAAAGATATGAGAAGAAGAAGAGAAATAATGGAACGTAGTTCTTCAATGGCCAAACGCCCATGCATTTTAAAAGTTTTGCGCTCCACCTGAATGATCTATGAACGTTAGCAATACCTATTTCCTGTAATAAAAAATCGAATTGATTAATTTGTTAAATTAATTTTTTTAATTATTATTATTAATATTAATATTAATTATATTTATTAATTATTTTATAATTTATATCTAATTACATTTTATTACAATTGATACAATTATTTATATATATATATATATAAATATATATATTTATTCATTTTTATATTTATGTATTTTTTTTTTTTATATTATAACGGATTTTTAAATTAAACATTAGTAATTTTTTATTTCGTTAACACGACATATTTGAGAAAAATAATTGACATAAGATTTGTCTGATAATAAATATGATATATTATTAAATATTTTTTAATAATTATTTATTAAATGATCTTGAAGTCCATTTCTAACTTACCTTCATTTTTTCTAAATACAAGTCAATATTTTTAAAATTGAAAACTTATTATTATGAAAGAAAAAGGATAACAAAATTAATCAATTTCCTATGAAATACTTTTTTTAATCGAGTAGCAAAGTTGACCTTGAGGTATCATTAAACTTTTCCACAAAATAAGAATAACAAATAAATTAATATTTTTCTTGTTGAAATGAAATGAACATTTGTTAAAATAATATTTTTCAAAAATGTCATGTATACGAGATAAAAATTTTTTAATGTATTATTTTGAACACCCGATATATTTTCCATTAGAAATTTTATAATTCGATTATTCGCCGAATGAAATATATAATTATTATACATCATCGGTTCATATTTTTCATTATATTCACGTGCGTATATTAACATAAAAATTTCATTCCTTCGAAACTTTTATTCGTGAAATCAAATAATTCCTTACGATCAAAAAAATCAAACGTCAAAGACAGAAAGCATGACGATACAAATGTAGTATAGAATAAAAAAAAAAAAAAGAAAAAAGAAAAGAAAAAAAATACCAAGCGAAACATCACAGAATTCTCCGCGAAGTATAAGATTGTAAAGAATAAAAAAGTCAATAATATCTATACGCTTATAAATAAAATTGCAATTACAAGAAAAATACACGTATAATAAAGAAATATTTGCAAATAAAATTTCACAAAAATAATTTCCAATTGAGATAAACGTTTGAACACATAGATCGATGGAAAATTATTTCCTATCATTACATAGGATATCCATGGCACTTATCGGCGTCGTATATACGATCGCCGTATATTCGACATGAGACTCGTTTTACGGTTAGAAAAAAAAAGAGAGAGAGAGAGAAAAAAAGAAACAAAAAATAAAAACAAAACCAAACCATGCTCTTTATCTTACTTCGATGCTTTCCTTTTCCATTTTATCTCTTCGAAGGTTCACGACAGACTGACGGCAAAATGGTCGAGCGTCCTCCCTGGTAAACTCCGTTTGAAAAGTTATTATACGCATCTAAAGGGTTGTTTAAATAGTTAATCTGAAGTCGACGGAAAAAAATATTGAGAAACAACTCGTCCCTAACCCTTTTCTAACGAGGAATTAAACAGTTACTTTGTTACGATGATCGATTACGTTAGTTAGTGATGGTAGTGATGGTAGAGGAATAGGTGTGTGCATAAAAAATGTACTCTCATCGTTTCAACTCGTAGGATATCCCATTGTTACCACAACCCTCATGTAAAATTTGCTATAACTTCATTCCATTTATCTCTCAGTGAATTTTTTCTTTCCTTTTTTTTTTTCTTTTTTCTTTCTTCTTTTTCACTTTCTTTTTTTCAGGAAAAAGAGGGTTCATCATAGTTATAGAGAAAAAAAGTAATATCTCACCCTAAGGGTATATTGAACCCTCTTCGCTCGGACATAGTTCGAAGTTCCTCACTTTACCTGTAACATTATATATGTTTCCATCCCCCACCATTTTGCTTCCTTCGATCGTCCTTCCGTTTTCTTGTTACTTTCAGTTCTGCGTGATACGACGAACGAAGAACATTTGCCTGGTTGGCTGAATTTTTATGGTGGTGGCTTAAATGCAAAAAAAGTTTTCTTTTCATTGAAGTAAATATTCGTAAGTACTCGGTTGAATTAAATGTCTTTACAATTACTCGTTACTATAGAGTGTTTAACGTTTGAGTAATACTGAGTACTGTACTTAAGGAAGTATTCGACTTTTAGACAAAGATTGATACTATTGTTTTATTCTTAATCATTCATTGTTTTACACAACATTTCTTTTTTCTTATTTTTAAATTATTATTATTTATTGAAATTCCCCTAATCTCCATTTTTTTTCTGACATTATACTTACATTATTTTCTTGACACTAATTATATTTCTTTACGTATCATTTGTTTCTTATGAGTGTTGTTTCTTTTTCAATTTTTCTTTCTTTTTTCTTTTTACATCATTAATTGTTTGATTGATTATATTGTTTTTTTACGCAATCTTTGGTTTTTTTTTTTTTCATTTATCGACATGGAAATGGTTTTGTTTATACGTTTTTCTGAGTAACTTTTGTCTTCACTTATTCTTTCATTTTTCTAACGAAATATTGTATTTCGTTGGCTGTTGTATATTTAGTAATTTATTTGATCTTTAGTTTATGTAATATATAATATATACGTTTGTACATTTTGATGTTAAAATAATTAAAATATATTAACTCGATGAATTTGTTGATAGTGAATGGAACACTTATCATTTTTACTATCAATTAACCAAAACAAGACTGTCCAATAATCGATCATATATATTGACTATTCAAATACAATTAATATTTCTATAATAATTTTAAACAGTTCGCAATAAATGCATACAACTGCACTATGGATAAATATAAACGATATTTACATAATATCTGTGGTTGATCATAAAGTTTCGTTTGGTTTTCATGTAAGTAAACAAAAAGAAAAAGGATCGTTTTTGTCAACGCCAATTTTTTGTCACATATATACTTAATTTATTAACAAGCAAGAATAAGATAAAAAAAGAATAATAAATTGTACTCAAATGTATTTTTAATCTTGAAAAGATTGATTAATTATAATTGGACGTTCGTATGAACAATAATAATAATTTTTCTTCGAACGAACATAAATCGAGAGCAATGCTCTTATGTAAAATAATGTTTAGAATTACATAGCTACATACGTATTTATCTGAATTTTTCTAACAAAATCTTTATTATTATTATTATTATTATTATTATTATTATCATTATCATTATTATTATTATTATTATTATTATTATTATTACTTTATCATATTTACGTATGGAAATCAATGAAATTTGTATTTGTTCATATCTTAAAAAAAAAAAAAAAAAAAAAAAAATTAGACGACTATTATATCGGCTAAAATTCTCTTACATTTGTGTAGCATACTTTTTTGTAATCTTACGTGAAAAATAGAGACTAATGAAACTCGAATCATTTACTCTTATGATTAATAAGGATTTTATTAATTAATATCATTCTATCGAATAATTAATATCATTATAATTTATTAATTAGATCATTTTATCGAAGACAACCTTCTATTTTCTTTTCTCTTTATATGATTTATACAAGACTGCACTCTGTTGTCCTTATTTCACGTTATCCTATCACTCTTCTTATCATTACTTATATCCTTGCACACGTACACCGTAATTCTATTTAACTTTTGTTCTAATCATTACTTTGTCCTTTGTTTATATTTGTTACTCATCTCAAACAGGCTACACTTTCATTCTATTTTCACTTTTAAAGTTTCAATCTCATATCTTCCTTTTATAAATGAAAGTACCTAACAAAATGAAATTCAACTATCGATTTATTTATCTCAAGCACACATAGACATATAGACACATAGAAACACATACAACTATTTATCTCATAGACGCAAACGAGTGTACACACACACACACACACACACACACACACACACACACACACACACATACACACACATACATACAAATAATCAACGTTAGAAAATTTTATCCTGCATTTGATATTAATTTTTGTTGATGAAAAAAGAAACTAATATTTATGTTCGATCTTTTTAAAATTGTATTTCTATATTCCATAAAGTTAATACAAATCAATGATCTATAGAGAAATCATTTATCTTCCTATGAAGGAAGAATGATTTAAGAATAGAAATGAGAATATGTTAATAATAAAATTCACATTTGTTCTTTTCATAAAAATGTTCGTAGTACCGATAAATATCCCATTGAAGTTTTGATGATCTACGAATGTTAAGACAATAATAATAATTAAATGATAATTGTAATGTTACAGGATGGAATATAATTTTGAAAATGGAAAATAAATAATTCGAAATATACTTACGTCTGTGAAGATGGTCAAGGACAAGACGGCAAATTTGCCAGACGTTAAACATTGCGGTCTTTTTGTTCGTATCAAACAAATAAGAAAAAATTTGGAATCCTTTGCCGGTAAGTTATACCATTCGTAATTGTAAATGGCGTTAGCAAAATTGTTACTCTAATCGGAATAAAACGAATGACATTAATCAGATAATTGATATTTAAATGATTCAAGAAATTATTGATTGTTTTATTTACTTCCTGAATAAAACATTCACCGATGAAACAGTAAGCGAAAAGTGTATTTATCACGCAAGAAAAGTATAAAACAAACATTAACGATGTTAAAATATCCTCCGTTTCTTGACCCTAAACGCAAAAAAAAAAATAAAGTATCGATTAGATATTATCAAATAAATTAATAAGGACGTACATGACATTTTTTGGATAAAAAAAAGAAATCAATTTGTTTCTTACATTTTTTGAATGCAGATCATTACGAAGAATATACATAAAAAATGGCGGAGTTATAGCGATAATAGAAAAAATTTAATTGTATCGTTTAATGATGTCAAATCGATCAACAGTATCATTTCCAGAACATTTCATTCCCTTTTGCAATCGTCTTTTATTTTATAATAATTCCGTAGCAATAATATGTACACGAGTATATGTAAAGTTTGCTAGTATTGGTAAAAAAACTGATAACAATCGCCACAGACAAATAATGTAACGTGGAGCATAAAGATTCATTTACAATAAATTAACGATTAATGTCGATCCGTCGATAAAGTAGAAATAGATACAACGAGAACTCATTCGATAAATATTCCATCATTACAGTTTCACAAATGAAGATTCTGTACATCATTACTGTCTACGCGATCCAGGATTATGGCGCAGTTTGGTAGCAAGCAAATGCTAAAGATTGGATAAGACACTTTTGATCATGAATATAAAGTTTTACCAAAAAACATTTGGAAGAAATTAAAGGAAATTCAATGAAGATCTAAGTGAGGATATTTTGTTGCTACGTCGACTTTGCGAAATTACGGAAAATACGAATGACAGTTTTAATCACCTTGCGCGCGGTACTTTGGATCATTAAATTATCAACAACAGATCCAAGGACAGGAATCCCATTGAACATCGCTACTTTATCTTTTTAATCAAAGAATATCATCGATCTTCAAAGTAATCCAATTGTTTGGTATGGAAATTGATTGACTTGTTCATCAGTTTGTCAAACAAGAAGATGATCATCGTACAACTATGATCCGCACCTTGATCCTCAAAATATAACAAATGAGGCTAGCATATTTCATAAACGTGAACATTTATACCAATTAAACTTTTTTTCGACGATTGAAGGTTCATTAGATGATCCTGAAATCGACGATTCATTGCGAGTACATGAAAATAATTATAATCTATTTGTAAATGTAATGGGAAACTACAGATATAATTTTTTTCGTTAGAGTCACCTTGAAAACTTCGAAATCATTATGAATCATTTCTTGGCAATTGCTATATCGAAAGATTTGAAATTTTTTGTTCGTTACTTACATCAAATGAAAGATTTATTGCCAATTCGATTATTTTTTACTAATTGCTCTCTCTTTTTTTTTTTTTTTTTCTTTTTGAACAAAAATGAAAGCATAATATTTTGTCAAAAGTAATGAAAAATAAATGTAAATTTTATTAAAAAAAAAAAAAAAAATATTATTTGAAAAATTCGACTCGGGATATACTCGATTTTCTCTATTTTTTTCAGAATAAATTATTTTCTATTTATTTCGTTGAATCGTTCGAGAAAATAACGTTATTAATGAATTTTCGTCTACGTCTTTTTCTCCGCCATTTTTTATTACTTTTATTTATTATTTTTTATTATTTTAATCGTCAAGATAAGTAATATCACGCGAAGAAAAATTAATATTTTTTTTTTTTTTTTTTTTTTTTTTTTAAATAAATTACATAGTTTAATCAAAGATATATCAGAAGGGACTAGCAGAAAAAAATCTTTTTTTCTTTTTTTTTTTTCTTTTTTTTTCTTTTTTTTTCTTTTTTGTTACGGAATTATGTACATCCTTAAAACAAAAAGAAAAAAAAAAAGAAAAATATATTATTCGCTAATATATTTTTTACCATTAATACGAAGTAACCGGAAATGCACATATGAATAGTGGTACCCAACATTTGTTGCATAATCGGTAAATTAAAATTATCTTCCAATTTTTCCGCCAATCTGAAATATTTCATGTGAAATTAAGAAATGAAATAATATAATTGAGTACATTATTATTATTGTTTTTTTTTTCATTGTAGAAAAAAAAAAGAAAAAAGAAATAGAAATGGAATCAATCATATTATTCAGAAGGAAATATTTTTTCTTTTTTTTTTTTTTTTTTTTTTTTTTTTGTTTTTTTTTATATTCAGCAACATGAAGACGATTGAAATTAATAAATACATATACAAATAAAAAAAAAGAAAATAATGAATAAATATCAAAAATTGAAATAAAAAATAAAGTATAACGAATAAATATATAATTATATGATTTAATGTAATTAATTATAAATAATATTATTATAAATTAATATAATTAATTGTAAATAATATTATTATAAATGAATGTAATTAATTGTAAATAATATTATTATAAATGAATATAATTAATTATAAATAATATTATTATAATTGAATATAATTAATTATAAATAATATTATTATAAATGAATGTAATTAATTGTAAATAATATTATTATAAATGAATATAATTAATTATAAATAATATTATTATAAATAAATGTAATTAATAATAAATAATATTATTATAAATGAATATAATTCATTATAAATAATATTATTATATATTAATATAATTAAATATAAATAGATTTAGTATAATAAATTAAAAAATATTAATTAAATGGTTCATTAATTAAGAGCTATGTAAAAGTCAAAAGATTATTAATCAAATAACAAATAATAGTCTTTCGAAAAAAATCACATTCTAATAATTATATATTATTAATTATATATCATATAAAAATTATATAAGTATTATAAAACGGAATGTTATGTGCTTGTAAATGTACTAAAGAAATAATATTTAATAATCTATTAAATAAAATAACTTATCATTGTTTATTTATGATTCATTCATAAGCTAAATCAATTAAATCCACTTTTTGAATTTTTCCTAATAATTTAAGTGTCAAAACAATTGATGAATAATTTAATAAATAAAATAACTTATCATTATTTATTTCTAATTCATTCATAAATTAAATCAATTAAATCCACTTTTTTAATTTTTCTTAACATCATGATTTCTTCAAATCACTTTCACGCACACAAAATCTAGATGAGTAGTAAATTGTTTTGTAATAAATTTATGTTTGTAATTTTGTACGTTATGTAGTTAAAAAATGTTTTGAATCGCATAAATTATGTTTTCGAAGTGTTTTAAAGATATGTAAAAATAAATTGAGTATTGTTTTTCTTCAATTTGAAGCATCTTAAATTATGTTGAATGGACTTGGGCACCTTCAAATTTTATAATGAATCTAATTTGTTAATTTTAAAAGTGGCCTAACTCCATTCTTGATAAGAAAACGCATATTATTCATTTAATAATTGCCACTATTTTAATAGGAACTATAAATTTAACACCCTTAGATATAGTTAAGTAGTATAACTCATTAGTATCCTATACGTATATTTTTAAATTCATTGAGACGCAAACCCTTAAATATCTCGATTTGAAGATAAATGGAGTTAGGTCACTTTCAAAATAAACGACTCATATATATATATATATATATATATATATATATTTCAATAATTTTTATATAATTATATGATATTTTACCTTATCAATCGATAATGTCGTAGTACAAGTTCCTTCATACCCTCATTATAATTTTTAGATTTATTTAAAAATGTTTTGACCTTGTAGGAGAGTGTGGCGAACTGTGCAATCACTTGAATGGACAAATTGATGAACATGCAATCAAATCCTACATAACCACATATGAAACTAGGTATGACCATCATTTGATAAGCACAGATCAATGCGTACATCCTGCTGTCCGTAAAATGAATGATATCTAACGTTTTGTACGGCAACTGATAACCCATGGAATTGTTTTGCTTTGCTGAAAAGTAGAAAAAAAAAAAGAGAGATAGAAATAAAATATTTTTTGGAAGAAGAAAAGAAAGAAAAGAAAAAAAAAAAAAGAATTATCAAAAGTTAAACGAACAAAAGGATTTGATTAAAACTAATTAAAACGAATATTAATATCGACTTTCAATCGATTAATTTACAATTAACTTATGATTAAAAAAAAAAAAAAAAAAAGGAAAAAAAAAAGAAATGGAATTCTCATTTATTTATTTATTATTTATTATTTTCTAATCAATCGTTTAATCGCCATTTCTACTGTTATATTTTTAAATCCTCTTTCATAATTAATGTATCTATCATGCTGTAATGAATAATATAATTCAAGATATACCCTGAAAGCTATTAATATTTCGAGACATTTAATTTTTTATAAAATATTTCATAGATTTAAACAAATGATAATCCAATGATGTAATATCGATTGAATACGAATCGATTCAATATTATTTCTTCGTAATGTTGATTTATAAATTTTTTTTTTCTTTTTTGGATTGTTTTTGATGCACAAAATCCGCCATTAAAATGTTACGATATGATTTATTTTTATCTTTTATCAGTGCCAATCATTTTATCAATAACTCGTTATGTTATCGTTCTAAATCTAAGGAATAAATATCAATAGCTATTAATTATGACAACGCATAATTCAAAAATGAATTATGCCCATTGTAGTACCGTCAAAGGTACAATGGTATTTTATTCAAGGTCAAATTTAATATTAATGTGGATATAGCTTGTTGATTTTGAAGATCATTGTCTGATCGTTAACATCATTAATGATCTACCAATGTAAATTCGACAATTGATACGGAATATTAATATCATGACAATATCTTTTGAATTTTTTAAATATATCTTTGTCATTGTCATTCAAGAAATTCACAAAATGTCAGATATTACTTGCACTGTCAAACTTGAATTCAATTGAGGCGATCATTTAAAAAAAAAAAAACATCATTATTGAATTACACAAGATCATTCATTTTGAATATTTTCATATCAAACGACAAAAATAATCTGTAATGAAATTTTATCAATCGACATTTAACCCTTATTGACCTACAGAACTCATTCATATATACTCACAAAAATTTGTCATTGCTTTAATATTTCTAATCATTGGATTAACTCTCGTTAGAGAATTAAGTAACGTGCAATGACATATGTATTTTTTTTTCTTTTTTCTTTTTATTTTTTTTTTTTTGAATTTTGGATATGCGAAATTAATTTAATTATTAAAAATATTTCCTATGATCAATGACATTTTCAAATTCATACGTGTGTCTATGAATATGTGTCCGTGTATGTCGATACATTCGATAATTCAATAATAAATTAATAAATAAATGAATTAAAAAAAAAAAAAAAAAAAAAAAAAAAAAATCTTTAGACTAAACATAATGACAAATCTATAGAGTAATTAATATGAAATATTAAAAATATGAGCCGTTTATTTTGAAAGTGGCCTAACTCCATTTGTCAATTTTTTTCGGTTGCCATAATTACATGTACAACTTTATCTTATTTATCAGTAAAGGATTTCAAATTGCTTATATTCCGAGCAAATACGATAATTCTTGACGCATAAGTTTTCAGTGTTAGTTCAATAATTTAACCGTGTAATTTGAAAGTGGCCTAATTCCATTTAATACTTAAATCAAGATATTTATTATTGATAATGTTTGAAGGGAATGATGAAGGTAATTTTAATTAATTAGTATTTAACAAGTTAATCTCAGTTTTTGGACAATTACGTTAGTTGAATGACCAGTGCGTTTAATTAATATAAAATTAAAAATTTAATATTAAATTTTAGAAATTATTATTTCACCGATGGGGAAGAACAGAACAAGACCATTTAGTTCAGATAGTGAAGAAGAAATAGTAACTAATAATTTAAAAAAAAAAATTGAAAAAGAAACAGAATTATAGAACAATATTCGTCTTTAAAAAAAAAATAATAAATAAACACACATATTATAATGTCGTAAAAAAAAAGAAAAAAAATCAAAAGTTATATATATATATATATATATATATATTACCTATTTGAATTCCATCCATAACTCGACCGGTATAATACAATATTTCTTCCAATGTCGCCAAAGTGGCAACTATTACAATAAAATATGGTGGTAATTTCGTATAATTAACGAAGGTTAATTTCTCTTCTTTAGTTTCGTATTTCTCAGTAAGTGAATACTCTTCAATTTCCATGAATAATTTGCGCAATGCTTCTCTGTTTACTCTAGCGATTGTTATTTTCGTAAGTGTCATGATTAGAGCAATATTCTCTGCTATATTCGATACCACGTTTTCCATACTTATTGGAGTCATATACAATTGTACGAGTGTTAGAAAACAATGTAGGAAAAGATATGTGAAGAAGAAGAAAAATATCGGAACGTAATTTTTCAATGGCCAAATTCCCATGCATTTTAAAAGTTTTGAGGTCCAATTGAATGATCTTCGAACGTTAGCAATTCCTATTTCCTATAATAAAAAGAAATCGAATTAATTAATTCGTTAGATTAGTTTCAAATTAATTATTATATTACACATCTAAACACATTTTATTACAGTTAATATAAAAAAGAATATATATATATATATGTGTATGTAATATATTGATACATATTTATATACTTTTGTTTATAATTATATTAGATTGGAAACTATGAAACGGGCGTTGAATGAAAGTGAATAACTGAACAAAACGCCCGTTTCATAGTTTCCAAACTAATATACATAAAAATATATATATTACAATGTATATGTATGTATACAATGTATACAATGTATATATATGTGTTCATATGTTTATAATGAATAAAAAAAATATATATACATAAGTTTTTTTTTAGATTCTTCGCTATGTGAAAAAGTACGATTGCGTTTAAACAAATAGGCTGCTTAAATTCGGAACAAATGGGTGACAAGTAATATACGATGACGCACATTATTTCATTGAGGATTTTATTTATAAAAAGATATAAAGAAGAAAAAAAACGTCAACAACACACACGGTGTTCCCAAGCGGTCGCCCATCCAAGTACTTTAACCGTGCCCAACGTTGCTTAACTTCAGTGATCGAACGAGAACTGGTGTTTTCCAACGTGGTATGGTCGTTGACATGTATTCTCTCATTTTATGTACATTTTTACTTTTGAAAAAATTGATTTATTCTAAAGTATATTTCATTTGTACAAAGTATATTAAGTGCGTTAAGTAAAATGTAGTGTACCATATAAAAAAAAAAAGAGTACATACAAAATTCTTTAGTTTTATCTCTTTGTTGGGTAGTAAAATTGCGATCAATGAAACATGTAGCTTAGATTCGGCGCAGACGAGTAGAAATGACGTACAATGACGCATATCATTTTATTGTAGTTTTGATTATTTATAAAAAAGAAATAAAGAAAAAAAGTAAAAAAATGTCAACAACACATGGTGTTCCCAAGCGGTCACCCATCCAAGTACTAACCGTGCCCAACGTTGCTTAACTTCAGTGATCGGACGAGAACTGGTGTTTTTCAACGCGGTATGGTCGTTGAGTGATCAATTCTCTCATTTTATGCGTATTTTGACTTCTAAAAAAATTGATTTATTCTAGAATATATTTCATTTGTACAAAGTATATCATTTTACTGTAATTTAGGTTGTTTATAAAAAAAAAAAAAATAAAAAGGAAAGTAAAAAGAATGTCAACAACACACGGTGTTCCCAAGCGGTCACCCATCCAAGTACTAACCGTGCCCGACGTTGCTTAACTTCAGTGATCGGACGAGAACTGGTGCTTTACAACGCGGTATGATCGTTGACTTGATAATTCTATCTTTTTATTCATTATTATTGTCCGTATAAAAATTGATTTATAATAAAGTATTTTTCATTTGTTCTAAATCTATTAAGTGCATTATGTAAAATGGATTATATGACTTAAAAATTATATATAAGTCCTTTTAGTTTCTTTGCTTTGTTAGGAAATAAGATTGCGATCGATGAAACAGGCAGCTTAGATTCGGTGCAGATGAGTAAAAGTGACGTACAATGACGCATATCATTTAATGTAATTTTGGTTGTTTATAAAAAAAAAAAATAAAAAAGAAAGTAAAAAAATGTCAACAACACACGGTGTTCCCAAGCGGTCACCCATCCAAGTACTAACCGTGCCCAACGTTGCTTTTAACTTCAGTGATCGGACGAGAACTGGTGCTTTACAACGCGGTATGATCGTTGACTTGTATACTTAATCATTTTATTTGCTATTTATCCATCCATTAAGATTGATTTATCATAAAGAATTTTTTATTTTTATTAATATGTATATATACAAATTATTCTTCTTATAGAAATACGTATTTTTATATATGCCAATTTTAATTTATTATAATTTCAACATGATCGTATCTCATCTCAATTTTGTATTACAATTAAATCACTCAATAAACAAAAATATATGTATATATTCTATTATTAAATATTATTTAAAGATATTTTTATTAAAGATATTATGTATTGAAACGTTTGAATTATTTCAAAATTCAAGATTAATTTTCTGATATTGAAATATTTAAAAATAATATCTAAATATATTTAAATATTACGAAAAGAAAATATATACACAGTATTATCGTCATATTTAAAAATTCTTTATTATATTCTAACGTGTGTCGATATAAAGCTTTACGAAATTTTTTATTTTCTTAACACAGTGTATTTGAGAAAAATAGTTTAGATAAAAGTTGTACGACAATAAAAACAACGTATTATTGTACTTTTTTTTCTATAATGAAGATTAAAGAAGCCTACATTTTTTATAATGGAAACTTATTATTCGTTAGAAAATGAAAAGAAGATAAAACAAGTGAATTTTCTATGAAAACTTTTTTTTTATCGAAAAACAAAGTCGACCTTCAGATAGCGTTAATACTTTCAATTAAATAAAAAAACAAGAAATATCATAATATTTCTCCTATTTAAATCAAATGACACTTGTTAGAACAATTTTTCTCAAAAATGTCGCGTTTTCGAGATAAAGATTTTTTAACGCATTGTTTTGAACACCCGATATATTGTCCATTAGAAATTTCACAGGACGATTATTCACCGATTGAAATGTATATATAATTATTAGACCTCATCGGTTCATATTTTTCATTATATTCACGTGCGTATATTAACATAAAAATTTCATTCCTTCGAAACTTTTATTCGTAAAATCAAATAATTTCTTACGATCAAAAAAATCAAACGTCAAAGAGAGAAAGCATGACGATACAATTGTAGAATAGAATAAAAAAAAAAGAAAAAGAAAAGAAAAGAAAAAAATACCAAGCGAAACGTCACAGAATTCTCCGCGAAGTATAAGATTGTAAAGAATAAAAAAGTCAATAATATCTATACGCTTATAAATGAAATTGCAATTACAAGAAAAATACACGTATAATAAAGAAATATTTGCAAATAAAATTTCACAAAAATAATTTCCAATTGAGAATAAACATTGAACACATAGATCGATGGAAAATCATTTCCTATCATTACATAGGATATCCATGGCACTTATTGGCGTCGTATATACGATCGCCGTATATTCGACATGAGACTCGTTTTACGGTTAGAAAAAAAAAGAGAGAGAGAGAGAGAAAAAAAGAAACAAAAAATAAAAACAAAACCAAACCATGCTCTTTATCTTACTTCGATGCTTTCCTTTTCCATTTTATCTCTTCGAAGGTTCACGACAGACTGACGGCAAAATGGTCGAGCGTCCTCCCTGGTAAACTCCGTTTGAAAAGTTGTTATACGCATCTAAAGGGTTGCTTAAATAGTTAATCTGAAGTCGATGGAAAAAAATATTGAGAGACAACTCGTCCCTAACCCTTTTCTAACGAGGAATTAAACTGTTACTTTGTTACGATGATCGATTACGTTAGTTAGTGATGGTAGTGATGGTAGAGGAATAGGTGTGTGCATAAAAAATGTACTCTCAACGCTTCGGTTTAACTCTCGTAGGATATCTTATCGTTTCACAATTCTCATGTAAAATTTGCTATAACTTCATTCCATTTATTTCTCATTGAATTTTTTTTTCTTTTTTTTTTTCTTTTTCTTTTTTTACTTTTTTCAGGAAAGAGGGTGTTCATAGTTGTAGAGAGAAAAAAAAGTGATATCTCACTCTAAGGGTATATTCACCCTTCTTCGCTCGGATATAGTTCGAAGTTTCTCAGTTTACCTGGAACATAATATTCCACCCCTTCTCCAACCACCATTTTGCTTTATTCGATCGTCCTTCCGTTTTCTTGTTGCTTCCCAGTTCTTTATGATACGATCAACGAAACACATTGATTGTGGCTGAATTAATGGTGGTAGTTAAGAGGAAAACAATTTTTTTTCTTTTTCTTTTTTTTTTTCCACGGAAACAATTATTCGTAACTACTTCGTGGAATTACATGTCTTTACCATTGTACTTTTATATGGAGGGTTTCACGTTAGGGGAGTGGACGAGATGAGTGCTTTAAAATGTAAATAATTTCTGGGAAATGAGGGAAACCTTTTTTTTCTTTTTTCTATTTTTTTTTTTAATTATCACTTCCTTCACACAAGATTCCTTTTCCTTCATTATTAAGTTATTATTTTTTTTTTCTTTTTTTTTCTTTTTTTTATTGATATCTCAGTAATCTTTTTTTCTGAGATTTTACTTTCACTATTTTCTTTTGTTCTACTTTCGTATCATTTGAGTTATAAAAGTTTTAATTTTTCTTCGATTAATCTGTTTTTTTTTTTTGAGGACGGAGGGAGGAGGGGGAGTTTTTTCTTTTTCGATCGACGTTTTTCATTTATTAAAACTTTTTTTCAATTCTTAACTTTGTCGACATAAAATGCTTTTTTTTTTCTAAATAATTTTTTTCTTCCACTGCCATTTGTACTTTCGCTTTATTTTATTTCTATATTGGAAAACTTTATACCTGGTAGAAGATTTTTATTTATTAATTCTCTCAATTATATATTAATTATTATATTGCCGTTTTAAATATGTTGAATTAATTGAATTAATTAGAAAAAAGAATTAATTAGAAAAAATTAAAATCTATTCGCATTTTAGAAATTTCGTACATTGCAATAACATGGATACTATGCATTATCATTCTTACTAACAAATTTATTAAAAAAAAAAAATTTTTTTTTGTCGATCGTCTAACAATTGCATTTTATGACATTAGTACAAATCAACGATGTATGCACAAATAGTTTGACCGTCTGAAAAGAGAGAGAGTTGAAATAAAAATTGAAGAAAGAAATTAATACTACTTAATCCATCTCATTTTTATATTTTCACAAAAATATATTCAATATCGATAAGTATTCCATCGATGATTTGACGATCTGCAAATAAAACGAATAATAATAATAATAATAATATTAATAATAATGAAATAACAATTGTATTGTTGTGGCAAGGAATGTAATTTAAAAAAATGAAAAAAAATAATAATAATAATAATCCAAAATATACTTAAGTTTGTGAAGATGGTCAAGGACAAGACAAGCAAATTTGCCAGACTTTAAACATCGCTATCATATTCGTACGTATCAAATAAATAAGAAAAAATTTGGAATCGATTGCCGGTAAGTTATATCAATCGTAATTATAAATGGCATTAATAAAATTTCTACTCTAATTTAATGAAACAGTTAAATTAATCTGATAATAGATATTCCAATTGTATAAAAAATTGTCGGAATTGGAATACCTATAAAAAATGTATTCCTATAGCTTTGATTCAGTTTGTAGGACAAAGGAAAAACCTTTTTTTTTTTTTACTTTTTAATTATCATTCGCATTTTACAACATTATTTTTCTTTATTTTAAAATTAACCTTCTTCTGTTGGTATATAGATAATCTTTTTCTTTTTTTTGTTTTTCTTTTTTTTGATTTTTTTTTTCTTTTTCTTTTTTTTTTTTTTTTTTTAACTATTTAATAACTTGCATTGACTATGAATTTTCTTTTTTTCTTGAATGTTTCTTTTCCTTTTTCTCTCGTATATTATCAATTGTTTTTATTTATTATATTTTCTAAGCAGACTACTTATTTACTATTTTTTTTTTAAATTTAATTCTTTATATTTTTTTTTTTATTATTTAATAATTTGCATTGACCATGAATTTTGACTTCCTTTTTTTGAATGTTTCTTTTCCTTTTTCTCACGTATTTTATCAATGGTTTTTATTTATTATATTTTCTATGCAGACTACTTATTTACTATTTTTTTAAATTTAATTTTTTATATTTTTTTTTTTTATTATTTAATAATTTGCATTGACCATGAATTTTTACTTTTTCTTTCTTGAATGTTTCTTTTCCTTTTTCTCTCGTATATTATCAATTGTTTTTATTTATTATATTTTCTAAGCAGACTACTTATTTACTATTTTTTTTTTAAATTTAATTCTTTATATTTTTTTTTTTATTATTTAATAATTTGCATTGACCATGAATTTTGACTTCCTTTTTTTGAATGTTTCTTTTCCTTTTTCTCACGTATTTTATCAATGGTTTTTATTTATTATATTTTCTATGCAGACTACTTATTTACTATTTTTTTAAATTTAATTTTTTATATTTTTTTTTTTTATTATTTAATAATTTGCATTGACCATGAATTTTTACTTTTTCTTTCTTGAATGTTTCTTTTCCTTTTTCTCTCGTATATTATCAATTGTTTTTATTTATTATATTTTCTAAGCAGACTACTTATTTACTATTTTTTTTTTAAATTTAATTCTTTATATTTTTTTTTTTATTATTTAATAATTTGCATTGACCATGAATTTTGACTTTCTTTTTTTGAATGTTTCTTTTCCTTTTTCTCACGTATTTTATCAATGGTTTTTATTTATTATATTTTCTATGCAGACTACTTATTTACTATTTTTTTAAATTTAATTTTTTATATTTTTTTTTTTTATTATTTAATAATTTGCATTGACCATGAATTTTTACTTTTTCTTTCTTGAATGTTTCTTTTCCTTTTTCTCTCGTATATTATCAATTGTTTTTATTTATTATATTTTCTAAGCAGACTATTTATTTACTATTTTTTTAAATTTAATTTTTTCTTTTTTTTTTTTTTACTATTAAATAGTAAAAAAAGAAAAAAAGAAAAAATTCATTGACTATGAATTTTTACTTTTTTTTTCTTGAATGTTTCTTTTCCTTTTTCTCTCGTATATTATCAATGGTTTTTATTTATTATATTTTCTAACCAAACTTCTTATTTACTCATTTATCGATATGCAAATATATACATAATATATAATTTTTTTTTTTTTTGATTAACATTTGTTTCCATTTTTTCTTTCAATTGTCATTTTTATTTATTACATTTTTCTTAATTTTAATTTTACATCAAATATAATATGATCGTTTCAATATTTCGATATACAAATAATGAAAATTTTGCATATAATAAATGCATCCACTTATTATTCTTACAAATAAGACAAATAATTTATGTTAACGAGACAAATAATTTACGAGAAATAAATATAACAATAATTATTTCTCGATATTGACTATTGCAATATAATTAATGATTTTATAATAATTAGAAAAGAAAAAGAAAATACAGACGATATTAACATAACATGTAAGATTTACTGGAAAGCTCATTTTGGTTTTTATGTAAGTAAAAAAAAAAAAAAAAAAAGAAAAATTTGAAACGTTTTTGCCAATACCAAATTTTGTTATCGTATATGTACGTAATTTATCAAGAAAACAATAATAACGAAAGATAAAGAAAATTGAAAAACAAATTGAGTCCATATGTATTTTCAACTTTGAAAATATTAATCACTTACGTTTGAATTTACATATTATTAATAACAATAATATAATAATAAATTAATAATAATTATTATTTTAATTATATTAATAAATTTTATTATCTTCATTATTATTATTATTTTTATCCAATCACATTTACGTGTGACAATAAATAAGATCAAAGATAATTGACCTTCTTTTATTTATTAAAAGTATCAAACAATTGGTATATCCGTCAAAATTCTTTGAACATTTGAATACCAATTTTGTTTATAAAGGAAAAAATTGATGAGATTTGTTCGACCGTTTTAAAATTGTATTTATATATTTTATAACGTCGATACAATTCAACGATGTATAAATAATATGTTTATCTTCGTACGAAGGAGGTCGATATAAAGTAAAAAAAAAAAAAATAATAAACAAACAAACAAATAAATAAAATAAAATAAAATAAAATAAAATAAAATTTGTTACTATTTAATCGATCTTACTTTAATTCCATTTACAAAAATGTTCGTAGTACCGATAAATATCCCATCGAAGTTTTCACGATCTGCAAATATTAAAAAATGGAAATTATGATAATAATGAAAAATAACAATTGTATCGTTGTTTCAAAATAAAAAAAAAACAGAAAAAAAAGAAAAAACAGAAAAAGAAAAAAACCAAAATCTTTCAAAGTATACTTACGTCTGTGAAAATGGTCAAAGATAAGACGACAAATTTGCCAGATGTTAAAAATTGAGGCTTTTTCGTTCTTATCATACAAATAAGAATAAATTTCGAGTCCATTGCCGATAAATTATACCAGTCATAATTGTAAATGGCATTACCAAAATTGGTACTCTAATTGAATAAAACAAATGACATTAATAAGATAATTGATATTTCAATTAAGATATTATTAAGATAAATCGTTTTATTTACTTCCTGAATAAGACATTCGCCAATGTAACAATAAATGAAAAGTGTGCTTATCACGCAAAATCCATATAAAATGAACAAAACCAATGCTATATTATCTTTCGTTTCTTTACTCTAAAAATTGAAAATAAGAAAAAGCATTGATTAGTTGTTATCATGTAAATTAAGGACGTACATGATACCTTTTCAATAGAAAACATAATCAATTTTTTGTTTTCTTCTTTTTGTTTTTCTATATCCTTTCAATACATACAGTTAGTAATAATGATCGGTTAAAATTTTGGATTACAAAATTCTCAAAAATGATTCATTAAGAGTATACACAAAGATAATTGTTATCTGTTTATCAATCTAAACTTCGACATGCATTGTTTTCTTTTTTTTTTTTTTTATTAATTGTAACCTAAAAAACTGCAACGTCTGTATTCAAAATTTCATGAAAATTATTCAATCGAGAAATTTCAAAATCGTCGTTCATTATCTGCATCATTAAATTTAGGATTTCTTGTCGACTCGATATTTTTTACGAAGTACTCCTTTTTTTTTTTTTTTTTTTTTTTCTTTAAATAAGAACAAAAGTGCGATGCTGTCGACAAATAGAAAAATAATATAAACGTTCATTATTTTGTATAAAAATTTAATTTTCAAAATTCGATTCAAACAGATACGCGTTTTACTCTTATATTTTAAGAATTATATTATGTTGGAAACTATGAAACGGGCCTTTTTGTTTAGTTATTTATTTTCATTCAATGCCCGTTTCATAGTTTCCAACCAAATATATAAGTATTAGGTTGGAAATTATGAAACGGGTATTTTTGTTTACTTATTTATTTTCATTCAACGCTCGTTTCATAGTTTCCAACCTAATACATGCACAAATTATTATCTTTTTATTTTAATTAATGATCACTGAAATTATCATAAGTAATGCATTTTTGCAATATATCCCTTCCCAACGTACGTTTATCCATCATTTTTCATTATTCTTGATTAAAGAAATTATCAATTTAATCTATAACGTTAGTCCTATTATGTAAAGAAAATATTTATTTTAATAAATTATGCAGATATGTAAAGATGAAAAATTTGCAAAATATATTACAAAAATATATTCGTTCTTTTTTTATTTTTTTTTTTCTTTTTTTTGCTCTAATGTTATGTACGTCCTCATGATGATAAAGGAAAAAAGAAAATTATTCGCTCTTATGTGTACCATTAGTAAGTGATAGCCGGAAATACAAAGATGTATGGTGGTACCTAATAGTTGTTGCATAATCACGATATTAAAATTATCTTCCAATCTTTCCGTCAACCTGAAATATTTCATGTAAAAATTAGAAATTAAATATTACGATAGAGTTCCGTATAATATTTTGTCTTTTAAACGATTTGAAAACATTTGGAAAAAAATAAAACAATCATTACGATATCATTCATACAGAAATGTGTATTTCTTTGTTTATATATATGTTTTTTTTTGCCGATATATTTTATGAAACGTAGCAGATTAAAATTAATAAATATATGATCAAATGATATTATTATATAATATATATGTATATATTAATTATAAATATATCATTACGATGTCATTCATACTGAAATATATATTTCTTTGTTTATATATTTGTTTTTTTTTGCCGATATATTTTATGACACGTAACAGCTTAAAATTAATAAACATATGATCCAATAATATTATTATATAATATATATGTATATATTAATTATTAATATATCATTACGATGTCATTCATACTGAAATATATATTTCTTTGTTTATATATTTGTTTTTTTTTGCCGATATATTTTATGACACGTAACAGGTTAAAATTAATAAATATATGATTCAATAATATTATTATATAATATATATGTATATATTAATTATGAATATATCATTACGTTATCATTCATACAGAAATATATATTTTTTTGTTTATATATTTGTTTCTTTTTCTTTTTTTTTACTGATATATTTTATGACACGTAACAGGTTAAAATTAATAAATACGTGATCAAATGATATTATTATATAATATATATGTATATATTAATTATTAATATATCATTACGATGTCATTCATACTGAAATATATATTTCTTTGTTTATATATTTGTTTTTTTTTGCCGATATATTTTATGACACGTAGCAGATTAAAATTAATAAATATATGATCAAATGATATTATTGTATAATATATTTGTATATATTAATTATTAATATTTATTAATATATATATTAAATATTTTTATATAATCAAATGTATGGTTTATCTTATATTAAATATTTTTATATAATCAAGTGATAGTTTACCTTATCAATCGATAATGTCGTAATACAAGTTTTTTTATACCCTCGTGATAATTTTCCGAATTATTTAATATATCATTCATCTTATGCGACAATATGGCGAATTGTGCGACAATTTGTGTGGACAAATTGACGAACATACAATCAAATCCTACATAACCAAATATGATAGACGGTATGATCATTGTCTGATAAGCACATACCAATGCATAAATCCTATTATCATTCAAATCGATGATTACTAATACTTTATAAGGCAATTGATTACCCATGGAATTATTCTGCTTTGCTGTAAAATAGAAACGAACCAAATGAACAAAATATATTTTTAAGAAATAATTAAAATATATAATTAAAATATATTCATATTGAGTTAATGTCCGATATAATGATACGTCATATTGTTCGTGAAATATTACAGGATACTCATAATTAATCGATTAATTTAAAATTAGACACAGAGAGATAGATACAAATTTTATTATATTTTTTTTTTTTTTTTTTTTTTTCTTTTTAGTATTATATTATCTAATCAATCGTGCATTTGTCATCTCTTTCATAATTTTTCAAATACTATACATCCACGTTCATAAAAATATACATCCACTGTATAGATAATAATCACTGACATTTAGAGATTTTTTATTTCGTTTTTTTTTCTTTTTTTTTTTTTTACAGAATGTTCCATAGATCTAAACAAATAATAATCAAAAAATAATGTAATATCGAATGAATGTCGATGAATTTCGATAAAACTTTCTACCTAAGTCGATTTATTATTTTCTCAGTTCGTTTTTTTTAATCGGCTGGATGGATTTTTAGTGCCGTACCAATGTCGGCCATTTTTTTCAACAATTTTTTAAGTAATCTTTTCAATTGTGAATAATAAATATCAACGACAATTGATTATGGCAATACAAATTAAATTATGCCATTGCAGTACGTGCAATCAGACCTAATTTAAATGTGAATATAGCTTGTTGATTTTGAAGATCATTGATTAGTATTGTTACAAGTTCCTATATAGCACTCATTTCTCATCCTTCGAATCGATTATGCTAATGGATCATCTTGTTGTCTGATCAATAACAATGTACAAATAACTTTCTCGTTGATTTTCTGATTTTATAAAAGGTTTTTTTTTTCTTTTTTGCATTGTTGACTATCCCAAATGTGTCAGCTGTTCTGCGTACTATTAATTTTGAATTCAACTCAAACAATTACGATAATTATTTGAAAACAATATTATTGAATTCTTCAGATCGTTCAAGTGGACGATCATGTTCAACAAATCTAAATGAATGACTGATCAAATTTTTGTGAACCAACTTTTGCACTTACTGACATTTATTTATCACAATATTTAATGTTGTTGCGTTAAATCCTAATCGAAAATGTAACAAAATACAATGATGCATGATTACTTTCGAAGCTTGTTAGTATACCTATTATTTTTTTTTTTTTTTTTTTTTTTGGAATAATAGAAACCTTTTTGTTCGTTTGTTCATTTACTTCTTTATGATATATAAAATAATAAAATGTACGTTTACATATCGAAGCTATACGTCGAATTGAATTTAATTTACTTAATTATGAATATTAAAAAAGATTATTGATTTAAATGTGCGAATTTAATTATTGTAAATATTTTTGCATTTGTATTTGTCACATCGATTAATTTAATAATAAATAAATAATGAAATAAATAAATAGATAAACAAATAGTAATAAAAGGCGTAAAATTATAATAATGGCATAGAATAAGAAGAAAAAGAAAAAAAGAAAAAAAAAAAAAAGAAAAAGAATTGAATTACCAATTTGAAGTCCAATCTTAAGTCCATTCACGTAATACAATAATATGGCAAGAGTCATTGAAATGACAGCTGTTAGTATAAAACGTGGTGGTAATTTAGTATATTTGTAGAATATCTCTTTCTCGTCCTTACTCTCGTATTTTTCAGACAATGAGTCCTCTTTGACATCCATCAATAATTTACCCAATGATTTTCTATTGATTCTAATGGTTGTTATCTTCGTAAGTGTCATCGATAGTATAATATTTTCCGATATATTCGATACGACGTTGTCGACAGTTTTTGGAAAATAAATCAAATGTGCTAATGTTAAGGAACAATGAATCGAAAGATATATAAAGAAGAAGAGAAAAATTGGATCATAGATCTTCAATGGCCAAACTCCCACGCATTTTAAAAGCTTTGTATTCCAATTGTATGCTCTTATAACATTGGCAATTCCTATTTCCTATAATGAAAAAATTAAATTGTTTAATTTGCTAAATTATTTTATTACTGTTTCATTACGATTTTAATTGTATTTCATTATAATTATTATTATTATATATACATTTATGTATAATTAATATATTAATATATTAATATATATATATATATATGTAGTATAAATATAATTATATGTTAATTATAAATATAATGTATATATATAATTAATATTATAATATAAATGCATATATATAGATTATTGTTGTAAATATATATATTTATTTGTTCATGGTATTTCATTTATATATATATTTATATATATATATATATATATATATACGTTCATAATAATATCTTTATTGTTATTATATTAATATATCAATATTTACATATATATAATTATAAATATAATTATATATACACATATATGTATATATATATATATATATATATATATATATATATATATATATATGTATAATTATACATGCATATTGTGCGTATGTATATATTTATATAAATTATAAACATAATTATATCTATTACATTATAATATATATATATTTATATTTTTAATTATAATATATTATTATATTATAATTATAGTAAATTTTATATAATTATATTTATAATAATAATATATAATTATATTATAATTATAATATATAATTAAATTATAATTATAATAAATTTTATATAATTATATTTATAATATTAATATGTTATTATATTATACTTATAATAAATTATATATAATTATACACTTTTATTGTATATAAATATATATATATATATATATATATATATATACATATATATATTTTATTATAAATATAATTATCAATTTTTATATATATAATTAATATAATTAATATAAGTATTTACTTATACAAATTATTTGTATAGATTATTTATATGCATATTATTTTTCTTGTATAATAATAATAATAATAATAATAATAATAATAATAATAATAATAATAATAATAATAATAATATATATAATTATTTCAAAATTAAACATTGAAACTTAATGTTTTAATATGTGAATATTGAAAAATAATATTTGAATATCACAAATAAAAATTATACATATTGATATTGATACATATAAACACACACACACACATATATAAATATATAAAAATATGTGCCACTTTATCATTCTATATATTCATTCTTTATTATATTATACCGGATGTTCAAAATAAAACGTTATAAATTTTTTGTTTCGTCAATGAATATATTTGAAAAAAATTGTTCAGATTAAAAATTGTCAGAGAATGAATAGAATAATATTATACTATTCATTATTTTCATATATTATAAATTTTTGAAATCAATTTAAGCTTAACTTTACTTTTCTTAAATGCGAGCCTTTATTTTTTTTATAATAAAAACTTATTATTCGTTAACAATAAGATGAAAACAAAAAAGAATAAATAAATTATGAATGTAATATTTTTTTTTTTTTTTTTTATCGAAAAACAAAGTCGACCTTCAGATAGCGTTAAAACTTTCAATTAAATATAAAAACAAGAAATATCATAATATTTCTCCTATTTAAATCAAATGACACTTGTTAGAACAATTTTTTTCAAAAATGTCGCGTTTTCGAGATAAAGATTTTTTAACGCATTGTTTTGAACACCCGATATATTGTCCATTAGAAATTTCACAGGACGATTATTCACCGATTGAAATGTATATATAATTATTAGACCTCATCGGTTCATATTTTTCATTATATTCACGTGCGTATATTAACATAAAAATTTCATTCCTTCGAAACTTTTATTCGTAAAATCAAATAATTCCTTACGATCAAAAAAATCAAACATCAAAGATAGAAAGCATGACGATACAATTGTAGAATAGAATAAAAAAAAAAGAAAAAAAGAAAGAAATGAAAAAAATACCAAGCGAAACGTCACAGAATTCTCCGCGAAGTATAAGAATGTAAAGAATAAAAAAGTCAATAATATCTGTACGCTTATAAATGAAATTGCAATTACAAGAGAAATACACGTATAATAAAGAAATATTTGCAAATAAAATTTCACAAAAATAATTTCCAGTTGAGAATAAACATTGAACACATAGATCGATGGAAAATCATTTCCTATCATTACATAGGATATCCATGGCACTTATTGGTGTCGTATATACGATCGTCGTATATTCGACATGAGACTCGTTTTACGGTTAGAAAAAAAAAGAGAGAGAGAGATAAAAAAAAGAAACAAAAAATAAAAACAAAATCAAACCATGCATTTTATCTTACTTCTATCCTATCCTTTCCCATTTTATCCCTTCGAAGGTTCGCGACAGACTGACGGTAAAGCGAACGAACGTCCTCCCTGGTAAACTTTGTTTGATAAATCCTTTAGATTCGCGTGCAAAAGGGATTGATTGAATAGTTAATCTCAAATATACGAAAATAGTATTGAGAAAGAACTTGTCTTTCAATCCCTTCTAACAATGAGTTCAATCATTTCGTCGTTACGATCATCGATTATGTAAAATGGATAGGATGGGTGGTGGTGAAGCACCCTTCGACTCTCTCTCTCTCTCTCTCTCTCTCTCTCTCTCTCTCTCTGTCTCTCTCTCTTTCTCTCTCTCCCACTCCCTCTCTTTCTCTGTTTCGAGTACGTATAAAAAGCTTGAACTCACCCCTTCGGTTAGTCTCGTAAAACATGTCACCACATTTTTATAACCCTCGTCGAAAAACTTTGTCGAAACTCTATTTATCGGTCATTGAGATTATTCTCTTTTTTCTTTTTTTCTTTTTACTTTTTTTTTTTCTATTTTTGGAAAAAAGATTGAAAACGATCATGGTTTTCTAGAAGAAAAGAAATAACCGGTTTATTCATTCAACCCTGGTATACTCTTTCATTCGGTCATTGGTCATAGTTCGAAGTTTATCAGATTACATCTATTATCTTATAGTTTCTATAACACTACTACTTATCCCCACCCTTATCTTCTTCTCTTTACGTTCGTTCTTTCATCACCTTCAGTTCTATGTGATACAGTTAACGAGAAAAGACATTGATCGTTAAGGTTAGAAAAAAGTTTTGATGATTTACCAAAAAAAAAAAAAAAAAAAAAAAAATTTGTTTCTTCTTTCTTGACGATACATATAATAAAAATTTTCGAATACTTCATGGGATAAATTATTATTGACGTTATCTTTCCATAGAAATTTTCACGTTATTAGAATACTTGGGGTGGGGGTGGAAAGTTTATGTAAGCTCGTATGTGTTTTCTAAACAACGAAAGGAATACTTTTGTTTTTAGTTTTTTTTTTTATTATTATCAGTTTGTCATTATTTTCAATATATGATTATTGGTCGAATTAAAGAGAACCTTGTTTAATTTTTTTTTTTTTTTTTTTTTTTATAAATCCTTCAAGAAGGTTAAACTTTTTTCTTTAATCTGATAGAATGTTTTAAGTATTTAACTTGGCAAATTAAAATTGAATGTCATTCAATTATTATTTTTTATTTATTATTTAATTGTTCATTTATATATCGATAATATATATGTATATATTGATTAAAAATAATTTACACGCACACACGTGCACACGCACAAACACACACATATATATGTATATATAATATTGTATATGTATATCTATATGAATATTATTATTAAAATTTTCAATTAATTATCAGTAAATGATTATTTCGAATTGCTATTGTCAAAAAACTATTGTTCCTTCGTGACACTTGTTTCAATCATTTATATGCTCACTTATGCATTTATTTATTTTTCATTTATCATTTTATTATCTAATAATTATTTAAATTATATATTTAATAATTTAATTATGTATCGATCAAAAAAAAAAAAAAAAAAAAAAAAGAAAAGAGAAAGAAATTAGATATTTTTTTTTCTTCGAAATTTTTTAAATTATCCAGAAAACAAACAAATATTTGTTATGAACGCTATCGTAACATTTCGATTCTAATTTTTATATAAAATATTTCAGATTGATGGGAATATTCAAAAATAAATTCAACATTGCGATCATGAAGCATCAGCTATTACCTTCCTAATTCCGGTTACATTTTATGGTAAATATACAAACGAATAATTTCTTTTTCGTTTTCTTTTCTTTTTTCTTTTTTCTTTTTTCTTTTTTTTTGCATTTTAAGAACGTACATAATTTCTTCGTGAAACAAAAGAAATACTTTTTTTAATATTTACTCATCTTCTTTTCTTTTACAAATTGGCTTATTAATTTTTCTTTGTATGAAAGGACTTAAATTAAAGATTAAATTAATTAATTTTTTAAATTAAAAATAATCACAAATTGACAAGTATTGATAATAAATATATACAAAAGTTTGTAATTTTTTATTTACGATAATTTCCACGACGATCGATTAAACTAAAATGAAAATAATTCATTTTTAAAAAATAACACCAACAACGAATTCTTGAAATTATATAAAAATAGCAAATGTTTATATATATTTTCTTTTTTTACTGCTCATCGAAAAAGAGAACACTTTCGTTTCTGATTAAAAAAAAAAAGAAAGAAAAAAAGAAGAAAAAACAACACTTCGGAAAGAAAATCAAATTGACAGGAAATTTTAAATTTAATGCAAATAATGATCGAAAAATTTGTAATCAATCATTTCAGTGATTTATAAGAATTTTTTCGTACAGATTTCAATTTTTTTCCGAATTGATTTTTATCGAATGAATTCTCATAGAATTTATTTCTACTTTACCGACGGATCGACGTTACTCGTTAATTTATCGTAAATGAGACTTTATGCTTCACGTTACATTTTTCGTCTATTGGTTATAAATTTTCGATTATCAATATATTTTTTTTCTTTTTTCATTACTAACAAATTTTACTTATATACTTGTAGATATTATTACTGTGGAAATGCATTAAAATAAAATACTATTGAAAAGGGAAAGGAAGAATTATGATGATGGAACTCCGCCATTGTTATTCCGCCATATTTTATAACCAGAAGGTTTAAATGTATATATATGAAATTATAGAATTTCATAAAATATAGAAAAAAAATCCATTTTTTGGTTTCTTGATAGATCCTTGAATGGAAATTTTGTATTTAGTAATAATTGATAAGCAGACCAAGGCAAATAAAAGTAATCTTTATAAATTATTTGAATCATATGTATATATATATATATATAATTTTTTTTTTTTTATATTAATAAGAGAATCAATTTTAGAAAGATATTTAATTATAATGAGATATGAAAGTGATCTTAATAATATATGGACGAAATAGGATAAGAAGGATGTCTTCATAGAAGTGTTCGTAGTACTGACAGATATCCCATCGTAGTTTTGAGAATCTATTAAAAACAAATTAACGATTAACACATTGTAATATTAATTTAAATGTAAATTGTGGAATTTTTTTTTTTTTTTGAATACTTACGTCGGTAAAGGAGGCCAATGATAGGACGAAGAATTTACCGGAAGTAAGCTGTTGTGGTTTTTTCATTCGCAACATACAAATGTTAACCATTTTTAAGTTCATTGGTGACACGTTATACCACTCGTAACGATAAAATGCATTGCTCAGGTTTGAACTCTAAATTTTTCAAATAATTACAATGATTATTATAAATATAAAGTGATTGATATATCACACATAGTATCTTATCGAATTTGATCGCAATAAATTTGTTTTCGTTTTCTTTCTTTCAAATTATTATAGATTACTTTCATATAGTTCGTAAATATTTTTGTTAATAAAAACAAATCATATTCTGTTTGATCAAATTTCTGACTTGATTAAATGAAAATATTTTTATCATATATCGTAAGGATACATTGTAAAATTTCAAAATAAAAGGAAATACGAAATTATTATTTTTTTTTTTCTTTTTTTTTTTTTTTTCATAAAATTATTCTAAAGACACTTTATCGAATGTTTTAATTGAGATTTTATTAATTTTTAGAAAATAATTTTTCTTTTTTTTTTTTTTTTTTTTTTTTTTTTACAGTAAATGAACCATTGAATATTTTCGATTTGAAAATTACTCCGATCTGATGATTCGTTTAAAAAAATATTACAAATAAAAGTTTGTACGCATTTGAAAGGATAAAGTGATATAATCAAAATGAGACACACCGTATACGAAAAATAATATGTATAAAAATATTTATATGTCAATTTAATAAATCATTTCAATTTGTTTTCTATTTAATATTTCAAGAAAGATTTATCAATTGATTTTATATCATGAAATACTTAATTAATAATATCACTTGATGTATTCAAAAAAAAAAAAAAAAAGAAAAAAAAATAATTAATAATTATTAATATTAAGTGAAATATTGAACGATTTTAAATATATCTAATATTATATTTTCATTAAATTTCATTAAAGTAAGAAAATAAAAATCACACATTTGTTACTGAATCATTATACTTTATAAAAATGATTCCTATATTATTATTTTTTTTTTTCTTTTATTCATTTCTTTTGTAAAATCAAATAAATATCAATTAATAACAATAAGAAATTTTACGCGAATGAATATATTTATTAGAAATTAAAATATTGTTAATAATAATTGAACAATTTTATTAACAATCAAATTAAATAAGATTAAATGAGATGTATTTCGTGAATTAATTTTCGATTACTTCTTGAATAAGACACTCGCCGATGTAACAATAAGTAAACAATGTACTTAGGACGCCAAAAGCATACGAATAGAATAAGATCAATGTTATTCCTTCTTTGCTTACTGTACTCTGGAAGAAAATTGTAAACATTAGAAAAAAGAAAAAAAAAAAGAAAAAAAAAAGGAAACGAAATATCAAAAATATTCAGTTACATTAATTTCGATTAAACACATCGTATGATGTATATACATTACCAGAAGTGTATTGTAACCAGATATACAAAGTTGTAACGTTGTTCCCATCAATTGTTGCAATATTATTACATTAAAATTATCTTCCAAACTTTCTGCCTGCCTGAAAAAGAAACAAAAAAAAAAAAAATAAAAAAAAAAAACAAAAAAAAATGTCCAATAAAATATATAAGATTTTAAGATAATAGTCGTAATGTGATATAATAAAATATAAAAAAAAAAAATAATTATTCATACATTCGTTAATGAGATTATAATTATTTGTCCAGGTAGATCTTTTTCTTTTTTTTCTTTTTTTTTTTTTTTTTTTTTTTTTTTTTCTTATAAAATTAATTGTCACGTTAAAATCGTACAAAAAAGTAATCTAATATATTTGTTAAAAATAATGTGTAACGTTAATTATTTATATCAGTATATATTTTGTTGGATAAACAAATGCGTCTTTTTCTTGTTTTTGAAAAAGAAAAAAAAAAAAAAAGGAAAAACATTTCAATTGTCGAAATATTAATTTCGATTACGTAAAAAATATATATCATACAAAAGTTACTGATATTTTTGCACGTGCGATATGTCATCGTTATAAAAAAAAAAAAAAAAAAAAGAAAAAATTGTTTCTATTACAAAAAACAAAAAAAAAAAAAAGAGGGAAAAGCAAATTTGACTGATAAAAAAAAAAAAAACGTACTTGAAAAAAATTTACACCTTTGTAAAGAAATTACAATTGTCACGATATTACACCATTAAAAATCTAATAAATCACATTCGAAGAATTTTCAATAGAAAAATTTTGTCCACGTGTTTATAGAAGTAACAATTTGAAAATTACATCCTATCGAATATCGCTTTATAACATCGACTGCATTTCATTTATTGAATTGCATCGAGTTCGCCAAAAAAAAAAAAAAAAATAAAAAAAAAAAAAAAACAAAAAAAAGAAACGAAAAATATTTAATTATTATCGAGAAAATGTTCACCTTGATTTTTACCTTATCAATTTGTAATGTTGAAAAACAAGTTTCCTTATGTTACGTTGAAAGCCATTAGAGTCGTCGAGAATTTCTCTGATAGTGCAACTGAGAATTCCAAATTGTGCAGTAATATGAAATGCAAGATTGGTAAACAAACAATCGAATCCAACGAAGCCTAATGTAATACACGGTATCACCAACATCTGATAAATGCAGAGACAAATATAGATCCTAATATCGCGTATATCAATAATGGTTCGTGTTTTGTATGGTAGTTTGTAACTCAATGATGAATTTCTTATTGCTGTAACGAATAAAATATAATATAATAATAATAATAATAATAATAATAATAATAATAATAATAATAATAATAATAATAATAATAATTTATATAAAATATGTATAAAATAATTTTTAAATAATACACGTATGATTTAATATAATAATATATATGAATTTCATACATTGAATATAGAAAATAAAATTAAGATAAATTAGATGGAATAATTGTCATTGGAATATTTCGATTCGATTTAAATGATAATATTTGACATTTTGATTATTTATCAAATTATATATTATTATTTGTTATTTATTATTTTTTTGTTATTAATTATTATTATTTTTTTTCTTTCGTTTATTCTTTTTTCTTTTCTTCCTTATTATCGTTATCGTAAATTAATTTTAAACTTCTTCTTTTTTCCAATTAAAAATTCATTATTATAGTTAATATACTTAGTATTCATTACTAT
The DNA here is from genome assembly GCF_050613455.1 of Vespa mandarinia. NCBI lineage: Eukaryota > Metazoa > Arthropoda > Insecta > Hymenoptera > Vespidae > Vespa > Vespa mandarinia. The sequence goes on along the minus strand of NC_140834.1, from coordinate 2,201,365 downwards.
AGTTAGTATACTTATTGTTGGATAGTTTCGTTTGTTTCTTTTTTTCTTTTCTTTTTTTTTTTCATTTTTTTTATTGAATATTAAGATTGTTTTCATTTGAAGGATATCGATTGACTTGAGTGATAATTGATTAAAATCATCGAAATAATTAATCAAAAAAAAAAAAAGAAAAAAAAAAGTTGAAAGAATACAAAATTCCAGAGAAAAAAATATTAAAGTCATTAAACTTCCGGTTCTAACAATCGAAAATCCGATCATTTTATTTTACATTATTAAAATATTTTTTTTCCCACGTGAAAACATGAAACATTGCATTACATGAATATAATATATAAATTTCTTTTTTTCTCATTTCGTTTGCTCAAAACTAAGATAATATTCAAAAATGTTTCATAATTTTTGTAAACAATTTGTACACGCATATAATTGGATAAAAGTGTAATTAATTTAATAATAAATTATCTCTTGTATAAATTTGACAGAACGATTATTACCCATTCGGACGTTAGGCATCAATTCTTGGATGTAATAAAATGCACCGGCAATAGTCATCGTTGGTACTGCTACTAAAAAATAATATTTCGCCAATTTGGTATATTTCATGAAAATGAATCTCTTCTCGAACGTATTGTAATTGTCAACGATAAAATTATTTTGTATTTCGACGAGTAAACGTTTTAATGATCGTCTGTTCATCCAGCACATTGTTATTTTCGTTAGCGTCATTAGGAGTAATACGTTTTCAGTGAAAATTGCCATGTTAACTTCGAAATTGTGTTTACAATGTGTCAATTCGGCAAATGTCAATGAACAATGTAAGAAAAGATAAATAAAGAAAAAGAGAAAAAGGGCATTAGAAATTTCAAGAGGCCAAATTCCAACGTATTTCAGTAATAATCTGTTCCATAGTAATGACTTCTTTGCCTCGGTTACGTCGATTATCTGTAATAATAATAATAAATATATTTATATATATATATATATATATATGTAAAAATTAGTAAATACTTGAAAAAGATATAATAAATTATTAGAAATGAAATAAAGAACATAATTCAGTAACTATAGACTAAAAAAAAATTATATAATGTTATTTTGTATAAATATATATATATATACAAATTAGTAAATACTTGAGAAAGATATAATAAATTATTAGAAATGAAATAAAGAACATTATTAAGTAACTATAGTCCAAAAAAGAAATTATATAATGTTATTTGAATGATTCCCTTAATACGATAAAATCGAGTAAAGTTGATTGCCTGTAATAATAATAATAATAATAATAATAATAATAATAATAATAATAATAATAATAATAATAATAATAAATAAATAAATAAATATATATATATAAAAATTAGTAAATACTTGAAAAAGTTATAATAAATTATTAGAAATGAAATAAAGAACATTATTCAGTAACTATAGTCTAAAAAAAAATTATATAATGTTATTTTAATGATTTCCTTAATACGATAAAATCGAATAAAGTCCATTGTCTGTAATAATAATAATAATAATAATAATAATAATAATAATAATAATAATAATAATAATAATAATAGTAATAATAATAATAATAACAAAAATAATAATAATAATAATGATAATGATAATAATAATAATAATAATGATAATGATAATAATAATAATAATAATAATAATAATAATAATAAATAAATAAATATATATATATATATATAAATTAGTAAATACTTGAAAAAGTTATAATAAATTATTAGAAATGAAATAAAGAATATTATTTAGTAACTATAGTCTAAAAAAAAAGATCATATAATGTTATCTTAATGATTTCGTTAATACGATAAAATCGATAGGTGATTGTAATAAATAAATAAAAAAAGAAAAAATTGCTTTATTAATATTTATAATATATATTTGTAAATTTTCAAAAGAACAATGTAATGTTTTTCTTTTTCTTCTTAAAGGAAAATTTTTAAAAATTCTTTTAAATATAAATCTTATAAAGATGCTTTCTAACAGACAAAATTATTTAGAATGATACGAATGATATCATTGATTTGAAAAAATCGATAACTTTAATAATAATTAATATATTAAATTTTCATTTAAGATATTTTAATTCTTTTCCTCTCTAAAAAATATCTATATCAAAAATATTTATTGTATATTGTATATTAATCTTGTTCTTCAATTTTCATTTCCTCGGGTTATATAGAATAAATAATTTAAATAAAAAGAATAATGAAGAAAAAGAAAATAAATATTAATAAAAAAGAAAAAAAGCAAATATATAATCATTACAATTTAATGTATAAAAAATCAAGTATATTATTAAGAAAAAGCAATGAGAAAAAAATCAAAGAAAAAAATTATTGCTTTTGTAATTATTACGTTTCTTTTTTTCCTTATATTAATAATATGAAAAAAATATATAAAAAACATAAAAAAAAAATATAAAGAAATAACACTTGTAATTGTATTTGTGTATCATACATTAATTGTATATAATATGTAATTAATTATTATATCTAATTGTCACTTCAGAGTTATAAATATAAAAAATATAAAAAAAAATATAAAAAAATTTTTAAAAATTTTGCACTAATTATACAAATAAATAAGAAATCAAACAATCGAGATCAATAATTTGAAGATAAAGTTCAACATTGCTATGTGAAAAAAAAAAAGAAAAAGAAAAAAGAAATTGTCGTGAACAAATTTATTAATCAGGAAAAAAGAAAGAAAATGCTATACGTATGGCAATCTAAAAAAAAAAAAAAAAAAAAAAAAAGGCAATACAATATAACACTCAAATCAATAACAAGATCAATTCTAATTGAATATAATTTATTATCGTCTAAAAAAAGAGATAAAAAAAAAATATTATGAAATTAATTTCTTTTCAACGTCATTATATTAATAATAAAAATCCATATAATAATTTGACTAATAAAATGAAAAATAAAAAAAGAAAAAGAAGTAAATAAAATGCAAAAAAAAAAAGACACGAATAATACATAGACAATATGTACGTGCGATTTCAAATTAACATACTAAAAAAAAATGTTATAGTATAATGGGGAAAAATTATTATTCGTCTTACTTCTATTTTTGTTTCCATCTTATTGCTTTGAAGGTTCACAACTGACTGACAGGAAAACGATCGATCAACCTCCGTTGTAAACTCCTCTTTGAAAAAAAAAAAGAGAAAAAAAAGATGAAAGAGTTGCAAATGCACGTTTGAATTATATAATCAGAAAGGAGAGAGAAAAAATTGAAGAAAGTTTATCCGTGACATTAGACGGGGGTAAAAAAACGTATTAGAAAATTGATCGAATAACTGTATCTCCGTTGAAACAGAGCTTGACTACCTAAAGATAAAATATTAATTGAACTTTAGCCGATGTACGTTGGAAAACATTTAGTGACTACCTCGATAAAAAAAAAAAAAGAGAGAAGAAAAAAAGAAAACTATTGCTACAACTCTCATTCGTACAGTTTCTCTTCTTTTCTTTTTCTTTTTTTTTTCCTTCTTTCTTTTCTTTTTCCTACGCCGGTTCATTCGCTCGTAAAAGGGGGGGGGTTGTTGATATCGTCCTGGCGAAAGAAAGTTTCACGTAAAGTAACTTTTCCATTGGGGTGTTAGGGTGACAACGATAAAGACCTACCACCGAGTTTACCCCTTTTTTCAAATAAGTTATATCCGGTTTCCTGGTTATATTCAAAGTTTTTATTTCTATGATGTTCGTCATAAGGATAGTATCGAATGAAATAACTATAACGATCTACTTAACGTTGCTTCATTGTGATTATTAGGCAAATGTTAATTGTACGTTGTAAAGTGCGTACGATTGAATGGCATTCATTCGAATTAATTGATAAGAAAACTATCGATGTGAAAAAGTTTGAAAATATTCATACATTTTCAACGTCTATAACCTATCTTCTTCTATATATCTCTCGATTGTCATAACTTCATGGTGAACTTTGTCCTGCGATAATTACGTGCATTTTAATCACCATAACACACGTCAAGATTGTAATCAATTATCGACAATGAATGGAATACGTTCTTATATTCGAATTGAAGTAGAAAAATCAATAGAAGTACTAACAATACTATTCGTCGATATATTCAATCGTATATACATCTTATTTATTGAATATCGAGTGAGTAGAATAATTTATATTATTTTTTCTTAGATTAAGATTTTATTATATTAAGATTTTAAATATAATAAAAATATGAACATGTATTTTTATAATCTATATATACATATATTATATTTAGTACGACATATACGAGAAGATTTTCGGTTGAGATTTCATGACTGACGTAAAGTTAAAAAATTTTTTCTATTATTAAATAATGCACGTTAATTTATATTAATATTCGCCGCGGAAAAAAATGATGTTAGATTAACGCAAAAAAAGAAAGTATGAAGAAAATATGGAACGGATATTTGTCTTTCTATTTTTTGGTTTTTTTTTTTTCTTATTAAAAATTGTACAACTGACTTAGAACGATGTTTAATTATTATATTATTATGAAAGTTAAAAGTGTTCTCTTTAATAAGTGGATCTAAATAGAATACAAAAAAATCTTCATAGAAGTGTTCGCAGTAGTGACAGATATCCCATCGTAGTTTTGAGAATCTATAAAACATTTTAACAAATAATATAATTTAACGTTAACTTAAGTATAGATAGAAAAATATTTGTTTTTTCTTAAATACTTACGTCGGTAAAAGAGGTCAATGATAGGACGAAAAATTTACCGGAAGTTAATTGTTCTGGTCTTTTCATTCGCAACATACAAATTATTACCATTTTTAAATTCATTGGTGAAATGTTATACCACTCGTAACGATAAATTGCGTTGCTCAGGTTCAAACTCTAAATTTTTAAAAATAATTTCAATGGTTAATAAATATCGAAGGATTGAGTATATTACAGAGTGTCTTATTTAATTTGATCGCAATAAATTTGTTCTTTTTTTTTTCAAATATTATAGGGTACTCTCGTATGTCGTAAATATGATTTAATAAATACAAATCATGTTTAGTTCGACTCAAGTATCTGATGTATCCGAAAAAAAATATTTTTGTTGTCATATATTGTGTAACAACATTTGAAAAATTTCAAAAAGAAAAGAAAAGAAATTATTGTTTATAAAAATTAATCTATTTGTTTCATTTATAGTAAATAAATTTTCGTCAAATAGATTGATGTTAAAATAAAAAACTACAAATAACTGAATCAATTACATATTGAATGTACAAATTCTAAAGGATATAACAATACATATCCAATATCACTGGATCTATAAAAGAAATGTTTCAAATAAAATTTTCTACGTTTTGGAAGAGAAATGTGATTTTGTTATAATCAGGCATCCTCTATATAAATATAACAATTAATATATATTAATAAATCATTTTAATCACTTAATTTAATTTACGTAATACTTAATCTTTCAGAAATGATTAATAAATTTATTTAAAAATATAACAAACCTTGCATTATAAATATATAATAAATAATATTACTTATTGTAGCAAACTAATTAATATTAATTATCATTACGAAATTAAATATTTAACGATCTTAAATATAACAATTGTAATACTCATTTATTAATTAAACTTTATTCAGTTCTGAAATAAAAATTATAGATTTATTAATAAACTTCTTTCTTTCGATTCTTTTGCGAAATCAAATAAAAATAATTTAATTATAATAATAGAATTACGAATGAACAATTATCACGCAATATAATATTTTTAATAACAATCGAAATATTTTATTGACAATCAAATAATATAAGACACCCTGCATGTAATTAAATAATATCAATTACTTCTTGAATAAGACACTCGCCGATGTAACAATAAAGAAACAATGTACTCAATGTGCTCAAAGCATAAAAGCAGAATATGATTAACGTTAATGTTTCTTTGCTTACAGAGTCCTAAAATAAAATTGTAAAGATTAGAAATAAAATTAAATAGATAAATGAAAGATGTTCGTTACATTAAATGCATTAACATATTATATGTAATACGTACCAAAATTGTATTGTAAGCAGATGAACAAAGTTGAAACGTTGTGCCCATTAATTGTTGCAATATTATTATATTAAAATTATCTTCCAAAGTTTTCGCTTGTCTAAAAAAATGTCAAATAACATATACATAAATACATATATATATATATATAAGACATTTATTTAATATGATAATGAATTTAATATGATATATCAAATATAAAAAATATTTGTTACAAAGATCTTAATCTTTCTTTATATATTTTTTTTTCTTCGTACGTAATGAACGGTCACGTTAAAACTATACGAAAGAAAAAACAAATACATTTCTAAAAAATAATATGTAACATTAATTATTTATATCAGTACTTTATTCATTGGAAATCAAATCCATAATTTACCTTTTTTTTTTTCTTTCTTTAATACATTTTAATTATCATTCATTTGGATCTCGAAAAGAAAATTTCAGAATGAAGTTACTTGTTTCCATTTCATGTGGAACATATCGTTATAAAAAAAAAAGACAGCAAATTTCTGTATAAAAGAACAAAAAAAAATAGCTAAGTCGATTTTTTGAATAATGACATTGCAAATTTATTCCAAATAAAGTTACCACAATCGACATGACATTTCATCAACGAAATCGAATAATAGGAACGTTCGAAAATAGTTTTTAATCGTAAATGGCTTTGTGATTAATGAAAAAAAAATTTTGTAAATTCCATACCATCAATCATTCCGTTATAAAATAATCTAGATAACAATTATTGCATTTTATTGAAAATGAAAAAAAAAAATTCATTATATTAAAGAAAATTACATTATCAATTAATATTTACCTTATCAATACGTAATGTCGAAGTAAAAGTTCCTTTATATTATATTGAAAAGTGTTAGAGTCGTCGAGAATTTCTTTGAGCATAGAACTGAGAATTCCAAATTGTGCAGTAATATGAAATGCAAGATTGGCAAACAAACAATCAAATCCGACGAAACCTAGTATAATACTTGGTACTACCAACATCTGATAAATACAGAGAAAAATATAGACCCTAATATCGCGTATATCGACGATGGCTCGTGTTTTGTATGGCAGATTGTAACTCAGTGACGAATTGTTTCTTACTGTAATGAATAAAATATAATATATAATAAAAATATATATGGAAATTATAATAAAATACGATATATTTCTATTATACATGTATGATTTATATAATAATATATATATATATATATTTATAAATTTCAGATGGTGAGTTTAAAAAATGATACTTAGATGAATTAAGAACGATAATTGCGATTAGAATATGTCGATTTTGAATAAAAGAATATATTGGACACTTCGAATATTTATCGAATTAATTAAGCTATTATTATTATTGTTATTGTAAATTAATTTGAAAGATTTTCTTTTTATAACTTAAAGATATAGTAAGTTAGTAATCTTTACTAAGTTACTATACTTATTGTAGCTAGATTTCATATATTTTTCTTTGAACATTTTTTCATTGTACATTTAGGTTGTTTATATTTGATAGGAGTCAATTTATTTGATTGTAAAGTTAATTAAACAATCGTAATTATTATTTCAAAAAGTAGTAAAAAAAATACGACATTCCAAAAAAGATACTAGTGGATTATTAAACTTCCAGTTTGAAGCATAAGTCCGACATAATTTATCAGATTATTAAAATATATTTTTCACACGTAAACATGAAACTTTGCATAATATATATATAAATAAATGTTCTTATTCTTTTCGTTTTTTCCAAACAAAAGAGATATTTAACAACGATGATAATCTTGTGATAACTCTATATACGTAAAAAAATGGATAAAATATTAATTAATAAAATTATCTCTTGTATAAATTAGATAGAACGTTTACCCATTTTTATATTTAGCAACAATGCGTTGAAGTAATAAAAAGCAATGCTAAATGTCATCGTGGTAACCGCTACTAAAACATAATATTTCGCCATTTTGGTATATTTCATAAAAATAAATCTTTTCTCGAACGTATTGTATTTGTCGACGATGAAATTATTTTGTATTTCGATAAGCAAACGTCCTAACGCTTGTCTGTTTTTCCAGCACGTTGTTATTTTAATTAGCGTCATTAGGTGTAGTATGTATTCGCTAAATATTACCATGTAAACATCAAAGTCATGTTTACAACGTGTCAGTTCGGCAAATATCAATGAACAATGTAAAAAAAGATAAATGAAAAAAAAGAGAAAAAGAGCATTAGAAACTTCGAGGGGCCAAATTCCAACGTATTTCAGTAATAATCTGTTCCATATTAATGACTTCTTTGCCTCGGTTAAGTCGATTGCCTGTAAGAATAATAATAAATATATTTATATATGTATATATAAAAATTAGTTAATATTTGAAAAGGATAGAATAAATTATTAGAAATGAAATAAAGAACATTATTTAGTAACTATAGTCTAAAAAAAAAAAATTACATAATGTTATTTTAATGATTTCGTTAATATGAAATAATCTGCAGCTCATAATAATAATTAAATAAAAAAAATAAATTTATTAATATTTCTAATATTTAATTGTAAATTTATATTAAGTGATGATATTATTTTCTCTTTCTTCTACATGATTAAATATACATTATATAATTAATATAAGATACATATACACTTATGCAAGTTTTATCGACTTCACGATTCATTCCTTTTTTATATAATTTGAAAAAGAAAAAATAATTTTGCACATTAGTGTTAAACGATACTTTTCTATAGATTACAATCAAAAAGTTTCTTTTTTTTTATAATCAGTATGATTATTTAGTATTGTAATCACGTCCAAATAATATTCACTAATACATTTTAATTGTTAAAATCTCAACATTTTCTTTCCTGCTACAAATTATATTTCATCGTGTTATATGAAATAATTAATTAAAAAATTTTGAAAAAAAACAAATATTACCAAAAAAAAGAAACGAAAGTAATATATATATGATCATTATAATTTAATGTACCAGAAAAATTACAAATTTATTTTGTAAAAAATATTGTAACACAAAAGCAATAAGAAAAACAAATCAAAAGTAAAATTTATTGCAGAACATTAACAATTATTCTGTCCCTTCTTCTTTCATATTTTAATAATAAAAAATAATAATTTATTTGCAATTAAGAGAAAAATAATTAAGTATCCAAATAATCGAGTACTCTAATTTGAAAATAAATTTCAACTAAGCTTTGGAAAAAAGCAAAAAAAAAAAGATTGTCGTGAAGAAACATATTGATTAGAAAAAAAATTCGATAAATATGACGATCTAAAAAAAAAAGGTGATACAATAACTATGACAAATCAATACGATAAAATTTTATTAAACATTATATAATGAAGCCAGAAGAACGCACAAACGAAAATTCTTCCCAGAAGTAACTTCTTCCCAATGTCACCATATTAGCGATAAAAATCATGAAATAAAAATATTACACTGACTGAAAGAAAAAGAAAAAACAAAATTGAGTGCAAAAAAAATACATAAATTGTATATAAACGATATGTACGTGCAATATCAAAATTTTACACAGCACAGATGTAAGAATGTTACAAAAGAAACTATTATCGGTCTTACTTCTATCTTCGTGCCCATGTTATCCCTTTGAAGGTTCACAACTGACTGACAGGAAAACGATCGATCAACCCCCGTTGTAAACTCCTCTTTGAAAAAAAAGAAAAAAAAATGAAGAAAGAGTTGCAAATGCAGGTTTGAATAATATAATCAGAAAGGAGAGAGGAAAAATTGTAAAAAGTTTGTCCGTGACATTAGACGAGGGTAAAAAAACTTATTAGAAAATTGATCGATTAACTGTATCTTCGTTGAAATAGGGCTTGACTGTCTGAAGATAAAATATTTATTCAACTTTAGCCGATGCACATTGGAAAACATTTAGTGACTACCTCGATAAAAAAAAAAAAGAGAAGAAAAAAAGAAAACTATTGCTACAACTCTCATTCGTACAGTTTCTCTTCTTTTCTTTTTCTTTTTTTTTCCTTCTTTCTTTTCTTTTTCCTACGCCGGTTCATTCGCTCGTAAAAGGGAGGGTTGTTGATATCGTCCTGGCGAAAGAAAGTTTCACGTAAAGTAACTTTTCCATTGCGGTGTTAGGGTGACAACGATAAAGACCCTCCACCGAGTTTACCCCTTTTTTCAAATAAGTTATATCCGGTTTCCTGGTTATATTCAAAGTTTTTATTTCTATGATGTTCGTCATAAGGATAGTATCGAATGAAATAACTATAACGATCTACTTAACGTTGCTTCATTGTGATTATTAGGCAAATGTTAATTGTACGTTGTAAAGTGCGTACGATTGAAAGGAATTCATTCGAATTAATTGATAAGAAAAATTTCGATGAGAGAAAGTTTGAAAATATCCTTACATTTCCAACGTCTATACCCTATCTACTTCTATATATCTTTCAATTGTCATAACTTCATGGTGAACTTTGTCCTACGATAATTACGTGCATTTTACTCACCATAATACGTCAAGATTGTAATTAATTATCGAACAATGAAAGGAACACGTTCTTATATTCGAATTGAAACAGAAAAATCAATAGGAGGACTAACAATACTATTCGACGATATATTCAACCGCATATATACTTTAATTAGTGTATATCGAGTGAGTAGAATAATTTATATTATTTTTTCTTAGATTAAGATTTTATTATATTAAGATTTTAAATATAATAAAAATATGAACATATACTTTTATTATATATATATACATATATTATATTTAGTACGACATATACGAGAAGATTTTCGGTTGTGATTTCATGACCAACGTAAAGTCCAAAAATTTTTTCTATTATTAAATAATGCACGTTAATTTATATTAATATTCGCCACGGAAAAAAATGATGTTGGATTAACGCAAAAAAAGAAAGTATGAAGAAAATATCGGATTGGATATTTGTCTTTCGATTTCTTGGTTTTTTTTTTTATTTTTTTTTATTTATTTTTTTTTTTTTTATTAAAATCTATACCAACTGACTTAGAACGATGATTAATTATTATGAAAATTAATAGTGTTCTCTTTAATAAGTGGATCTAAATAGAATACAAAAAAATCTTCATAGAAGTGTTCGCAGTAGTGACAGATATCCCATCGTAGTTTTGAGAATCTATAAAACATTTTAACAAATAATATAATTTAACGTTAACTTAAATATACATAGAAAAATATTTGTTTTTTCTTAAATACTTACGTCGGTAAAAGAGGCCAATGATAGGACGAAAAATTTACCGGAAGTTAATTGTTCTGGTCTTTTCATTCGCAACATACAAATTATTACCATCTTTAAGTTCATTGGTGACTTGTTATACCACTCGTAACGATAAATTGCGTTGCTCAGGCTCAAACTCTAAATTTTTTTAAATAATTTCAATGGTTAATAGATATCGAAGGATTGAGTATATTACAGAGTGTCCTATCGAATCTGATCGCAATAAATTTGTTTTTTTTTTTTTTCAAATATTATAGGGTACTCTCGTATGTCGTAAATATGATTTAATAAATACAAATCATGTTTAGTTCGACTCAAGTATCTGATGTATCCGTAAAAAAATATTTTTGTTGTCGTATATTCTGAAACAACATTTGAAAAATTTCAAAAAGAAATTATTGTTTATAAAAATTAATCTATTTGTTTCATTTATAGTAAATAAATTTTCGTCAAATAAATTGATGTTAAAATAAAAAATTATAAATTACTGAATCAATTACATAATGGTTGTACAAATTCTAAAGCATATAACAATACATATCCGATATCACTGAATCTATAAACAGATTTTTCATGTAAAATTTTCTACGTTTTGGCAGAGTAATTAGATTTAGTTAAAATCAGTCATACTTTAACTTTATTTAACTTTATTTAATTACTCATATCTGTATATAAATATATCAATTAATATATATTAATAAATCATTTTAATCACTTAATTTAATTTACGTAATACTTAATCTTTCAGAAATGATTAATAAATTTATTTAAAAATATAACATACCTTGCATTAGAAATATATAATGAATAATATTACTTAATGCATCAAACTAATTAATATTAATTATTATTACGAAATTAAATATTGAACGATCTCAAATATAACTATTTTAATACTCATTTATTAATTAAACTTTATTCAGTTTCGAAATTAAAATTATAGATTTATTCATAAACATTTTGTTTCTTTCGATTCTTTTGTGAAATCGAATAAAAATAATTTAATTATAATAATAGAATTACAAATGAACAATTATCACGCAATATAATATTTTTAATAACAATCGAAATATTTTACTGACAATCAAATAATATAAGACACTCTGGATATAGTTAATTAATATCAATTACTTCTTGAATAAGACACTCGCCGATGTAACAATAAAGAAACAATGTACTCAATGTGCTCAAAGCATAAAAGCAGAATATGATTAACGTTAATGTTTCTTTGCTTACTGAGTCCTAAAATAAAATTGTAAAGATTAGAAAAAAAATTAAATAGATAAATGAAAGATGTTCGTTACATTAAATGCATTAACATATTATATGTAATACGTACCAAAATTGTATTGTAAGCAGATGAACAAAGTTGAAACGTTGTGCTTATTAATTGTTGCAATATTATTACATTAAAATTATCTTCCAAAGTTTTCGCTTGTCTAAGAAAATGCCAAATAACATATATATATATATATATATATATATATATATATATATATATATATATAAGACGTTTATTTAATATGATAATAAATGTAATACGATATATCAAATATAAAAAATATTTGTTACAGAGATCTTAATCTTTCTTTATATATTTTTTTTTCTTCGTACGTAATGAACGGTCACGTTAAAACTATACGAAAGAAAAAACAAATACATTTCTAAAAAATAATGTGTAACATTAATTATTAATATCAGTATTTTATTCATTGGAAATCAAATCCATAATTTACCTTTTTTTTTTTTCTTTCTTTAATACATTTTAATTATCATTCATTTGGATCTCGAAAAGAAAATTTCAGAATGAAGTTACTTGTTTCCATTTCATGTGGAACATATCGTTATAAAAAAAAAAGACAGCATATTTTTGTATAAAAGAACAAAAAAAAATAGCTAAGTCGATTTTTTGAATAATGACATTGCAAATTTATTCCAAATAAAGTTACCACAATCGATATGACATTTCATCAACGAAATCGAATAATACGAACGTTCGAAAATAGTTTTTAATCGTAAATGGCTTTGAGATTAACGAAAAAAAAATTTTGTAAATTCCATACCATCAATCATTCCGTTATAAAATAATCTAGATAAAAATTACTGCATTTTATTGTAAATGAAAAAAAAAATTTTCATTATATTAAAGAAAATTACATTATCAATTAATATTTACCTTATCAATACGTAATGTCGAAGTAAAAGTTCCTTTATATTATATTGAAAAGAATTAGAGTCGTCGAGAATTTCTTTCAGCATAGAACTGAGAATTCCAAATTGTGCAGAAATATGAAATGCAAGATTGGCGAACAAACAATCAAATCCGACGAAACCTAGTACAATACTTGGTACTACCAACATCTGATAAATACAGAGAAAAATATAGACCCTAATGTCGCGTATATCGACAATGGTTCGTGTTTTGTACGGTAGTTTGTAACTCAATGATGAATTGCTTATTACTGTAACGAATAAAATATAATATATAATAAAAATATATATGGAAATTGAAGTAAAATATGATATATTTTTATTATAAATGTATGATTTATATAATAATATATATATATACATAAACTTCCGATAGTAAATTTAAAAAATGACACTTAGATGAATTAAGAATGATAATTGCGATTAGAATATGTCGATTCCGAATAAAAGTATATATTGAATACTTCGAATAATTATGGAATAAATTAAGCTATTATTATTATTGTTATTGTAAATTAATTTGAAAGATTTTCTTTTTTCAACTTAAAGATATAGTAAGTTAATAAGCATAATCATTGTAACAGGATTTCATACATTTTTCTTTGAACATTTTTTCATTGAACATTTAAGTTGTTTATATTTGATAGGTGCCAATTTATTTGATTGAAAAATTGATTAAACAATCGTAATAATTTTTTCGAAAGTAGTAAAAAATAAATTTAATATTCCAAAAAAGATACTAGTTCATCATTAATCTTCCAGTTTGAATCAGAAGTCCGACAAAATTTATCAGATTATTAAAATATATTTTTCACATATAAACATGAAACTTTGTTGAATATATATATATATAAATAATTGTGTTTATTCATTTCAGTTGTTCCAAAATAAAAGAGATGTTTAACAACGTTGATTATTTTGTGATAACTCTGTATACGCAGAAAAATGGATAATATAGTAATTAATAAAATTATCTCTTGTATAAATTTGACAGAACGTTTACCCATTTTTACATTTGGCAACAATGCGTTGATGTAATAAAAAACAGTGCTAAATGTCATCGTAGTAACAGCTACTAAAACATAATATTTTGCCATTTTGGTATATTTGATAAAAATGAATCTTTTCTCGAACGTATTGTATTTGTCGACGAGGAAATTATTCTGTATTTCGACAAGCAAACGTCCTAATGCTTGTCTGTTTTTCCAGCACGTTGTTATTTTAATTAGCGTCATTAGGAGTAGTACGTTTTCGCTAAAAATTACCATGTAAACATCAAAGTCCTGTTTACAATGTATCAGTTCGGCAAATGTTAATGAACAATGTAAAAAAAGATAAATAAAAAAAAAGAGGAAAAGGGCATTAGAAATTTCGAGTGGCCAAATTCCAATGTATTTCAGTAATAATCTGTTCCATAATAATGACTTCTTTGCCTCGGTTACGTCGATTGTCTGTAAGAATAATAATAAATATATTTATATATGTATGTATAAAAATTAGTTAATACTTGAAAAGGATAGAATAAATTATTAGAAATGAGATAAAGAACATTATTTAGTAACTATAGTCTAAAAAAAAAAAATTACATAATGTTATTTTAATGATTTCGTTAATATGAAATAATCAGCAGCTCATAATAATAATTAAATAAAAAAAATAAATTTATTAATATTTATAATATTTAATTGTAAATTTATATTAAGTGATGATATTATTTTCTTTTTCTATTTAATGAATAAACATACAATATATAATTGATATAAGATACATATGCACATATGCAATTTTTATCAACTTTGCGATGCATGCCTTTTTTTATATAATATGAAAAAAAATATTATTTAGCACATTAGTGGGTAACGATACATTTTCTATGGGTTACAAACAAAAAGTATTTTCTATTTTGTAAAATCAGTATGATCATTTAGTATTGTAATCAGGTCCATATAATATTCACTAATACATTTTAATTGTTAACATCTCAACATTTTCTTTTGTGCTACAAAATTTATTTCGTCGTGTTATATGAAATAATTAATAAAAACAAAAATATTTTGAAAAAAAAACATATATTACTAAAAAAAAAACGAACGTAATATATGATCATTATAATTTAATGTACCAGAAAAATTACAAATTTATTTTGTAAAAAATATTGTAACACAAATGCAATAAGAAAAACAAATCAAAAGTAAAAGTCATTGTAGAACATTAACAATTATTCTGTCCCTTCTTCTTTCATATTTTAATAATAAAAAATAATAATTTATTTGCAATTAAGAGAAAAATAATTAAGTATCCAAATAATCGAGTACTCTAATTTGAAAATAAATTTCAACTAAGCTTTGGAAAATAGCAAAAAAAAAAAGATTGTCGTGAAGAAACATATTGATTAGAAAAAAAATTCAATAAATATGACGATCTAAAAAAAAAAAGGTGATACAATAACTGTGCCAAATCAATACGATAAAATTTTATTAAACATTATATAATGAAGCCAGAAGAACGCACAAACGAAAATTCTTCCCAGAAGTAACTTCTTCCCAATGTCACCATATTAGCAATAAAAATCATGAAATAAAAATATTACACTGACTGAAAGAAAAAAAAAAACAAAATTGAGTGCAAAAAAAATACATAGATTGTATAAAAACGATATGTACGTGCAATATCAAAATTATACACAGCACAGATGTAAGAATGTTACGAGAGAAACTATTATACGTCTTACATCTATCTTCCTGCCCATGTTATCCCTTTGAAGGTTTACAACTGACTGACAGGAAAACGATCGATCAACCCCCGTTGTAAACTCCACTTAGAAAAAAAAAAAAAAAAAAAGAAGAAAGAGTTGTAAATGCACGTTTGAATAATATAATCAGAAAGGAGAGAGAAAAAATTGAAGAAAGTTTATCCGTGACATTAGACGGGGGTAAAAAAACGTATTAGAAAATTGATCGATTGACTGCATCTCCGTTGAAATAGGGCTTGACTATCTGAAGATAAAATATTTATTCAACTTTAGCCGATGCACATTGGAAAACATTTAGTGACTACCTCAATAAAAAAAAAAAAGAGAGAAAAAAAAAGAAAACTATTGCTACAATTCTCATTCGTACATTCTCTCTTCCTTTCCTTTTCTTTTTTTTTTCTTCATTCTTTTCTTTTTCCTACGCCGGTTCATTCGCTCGTAAAAGGGGGGGAGTTGTTGTTATCGTCCTGGCGAAAGAAAGTTTCACGTAAAGTAACTTTTCCATTGGGGTGTTAGGGTGACAACGATAAAGACCCTCCACCGAGTTTATCCCTTTTTTCAAATAACTTATATCCGGTTTCCTGGTTATATTCAAAGTTTTTATTTCTATGATGTTCGTCATAAGGATAGTATCGAATGAAATAACAGACACTATAACGATCTACTTATCGTTGCTACATTGTGATTATTAGGCAAACGTTAATTGTACGTTGTAAAGTGCGTACGATTGAAAGGCATTCATTCGAATTAATTGATAAGAAAACTATCGATGTAAAAAAGTTTGAAAATATCCATACATTTCCAACGTCTATACCCTATCTTTTTCTATATATCTCTCAATTGTCATAACTTCATGGTGAACTATGTCCTACGATAATTACGTGCATTTTACTCACCATAATACGTCAAGATTATAATCAATTATATGAAATACGTTACAATGAAAGGAACACGTTCTTATTTTCGAATTGAAATAGAAAAATCAATAGGACTAACAATGACTAACAATACTATTCGTCGATATATTCAACCGTATATACACCTTATTTATTGAATATCCAGTGAGTAGAATAATTTATATTATTATTTTCTTAGATTAAGATTTTATTATATTAAGATTTTATAATATAATAAAAATATGTACATATATTTTTATAATCTATATATATTTATATATACATATATTATTTTTAATACGACATATACGAAAAGAAATTCGGTTGTGATTTCATGACCAACGTGAAGTCCAAAAATTTTTTCTATTATTAAATAAATATTAAATAATTTATATTAATATTCGCCGCGGAGAAAAATGATGTTGGATTAAAGCAAAAAAAGAAAGTATGAAGAAAATATGGATCGTATATTTGTCTTTCGATTTCTTGGTTTTTTTTTTATTTTTTATTTTTTTTTTTTAAATCTATACCAATTGACTCAGAACGATGATTAATTATTATGAAAATTAAAAGTGTTCTCTTTAATAAGTGGACCTAAAAAGAATGCAAAAAAATCTTCATAGAAGTGTTCGCAGTAGTGACAGATATCCCATCGTAGTTTTGAGAATCTATAAGACATTTTAACGTGAAACATATTTTAACGATAACTTAAGTATAGGTAGGAAAAATTTTTTTTTTTTAGATACTTACATCAGTAAAAGAGGCCAATGATAGGACGAAAAATTTACCGGAAGTTAATTGTTCTGGTCTTTTCATTCGCAACATACAAATTATTACCATCTTTAAGTTCATTGGTGACTTGTTATACCACTCGTAACGATAAATTGCGTTGCTCAGGCTCAAACTCTAAATTTTTTTAAATAATTTCAATAGTTAATAGATATCGAAGAATTGAGTATATTACAGAGTGTCCTATCGAATCTGATCGCAATAAATTTGTTCTTTTTTTTTTCAACTATTATAAAGTACCCCCATAAGTCGTAAATATGATTTAATAAATACAAATCATGTTTAGTTCGACTCAAGTATCTGATGTATCCGTAATAAAATATTTTTGTTGTCGTATATTCTGAAACAACATTTGAAAAATTTCAAAAAGAAATTATTGTTTATAAAAATTAATCTATTTGTTTCATTTATAGTAAATAAATTTTCGTCAAATAAATTGATGTTAAAATAAAAAATTATAAATTACTGAATCAATTACATAATGGTTGTACAAATTCTAAAGCATATATCAATACATATCCGACATCACTGGATCTATAAACAGATTTTTTCCGGTAAAATTTTCTACGTTTTGACAGAGTAATGTGATTTCGTTAAAATCAGTCAAACTTTAACTTTATTTAACTTTATTTAATCACTCATATCTGTATATAAAAATATCAATTTAATATATATTAATAAATAATTTTAATCACGTAATTTAATTTACGTGATACTTAATCTTTCAGAAATGATTAATAAATTTATTTAAAAATATAATAAACCTTGCATTAGAAATATATAATAAATAATATTACTTAATGTATCAAACTAATTAATATTAATTATCATTACGAAATTAAATATTTAACGATCTTAAATATAACAATTGTAATACTCATTTATTAATTAAACTTTATTTAGTTTCGAAATAAAAATTATAGATTTATTAATGAACGTTTTGTATCTTTCGATTCTTTTGTGAAATCAAATAAAAATAATTTAATTATAAGAATAGAATTACGAATGAACATTTATCACACTATATAATATTTTTAATAACAATCGAAATATTTTACTAACAATCAAATAATATAAGACACCCTGAATGTAGTTAATTAATATCATTTACTTCTTGAATAAGACACTCGCCGATGTAACAATAAAGAAACAATGTACTCAATGTGCTCAAAGCATAAAAGCAGAATATGATTAACGTTAATGTTTCTTTGCTTACAGAGTCCTAAAATAAAATTGTAAAGATTAGAAAAAAATTAAATTGATAAATGAAAGATGTTCGTTACATTAAATGCATTAACATATTATATGTAATACGTACCAAGATTGTATTGTAAGCGGATGTACAAAGTTGAAACGTTGTTCCCATTAATTGTTGCAATATTATTACATTAAAATTATCTTCCAAAGTTTTCGCTTGTCTAAAAAAATGTCAAATAACATATACATAAATACATATATATATATAAGACATTTATTTAATATGATAATGAATTTAATATGATATATCAAATATAGAAAATTTTTGTCACGGAGACCTTAATTTTTTTCAGATATTTTTTTTTCTTCGTACAGAATGAATGGTCACGTTAAAACTATAGAAAAAAAATCAAATATATTTCTTAAAAATAATATGTAACATTAATTATTTATATCAATATTTTATTCGTTGGATAATCAAATCCATAATTTTTTTTTCTTTCTTTAATACATTTTAAATCTCATTCATTTTGATCTCAAAAAAAAATTTCAGAAAGAAGTTATTTGCTTTCATTTCATTTGGAACAAATGATCGCTTTAAAAAAAAAGATTGCAAATTTCTGTTTAAAAGAAAAAAAAAGAAAATAACTAAGATGGTCTCTTGGTAAATGACTTGAAAATTTATTCCAAATAAAGTTACCACAATTGACATAACATTTCATCAACGAAATCGTATAATTCGAACGTTCGAAAATAGTGTTTAATCTTAAATGGCTAGAGTTTAACGAAAAAAAATTTTGTAAATTCCATTCTATCGATCTTTCTGTTATAAAATAATCTAGAGAACAATTATTGCATTCCATTGAGAATGAAAAAAAAAATTTCATTATATTAAAGAAAATTACATTATCAATTAATATTTACCTTATCAATACGTAATGTCGAAGTAAAAGTTCCCTTATATTATATTGAAAAGTATTAGAGTCGTCGAGAATTTCTTTGAGCATAGAACTGAGAATTCCAAATTGTGCGGTAATATGAAATGCAAGATTGGCGAACAAACAATCAAATCCGACGAAACCTAGTACAATACTTGGTACTACCAACATCTGATAAATACAGAGAAAAATATAGACCCTAATGTCGCGTATATCGACCATGGTTCGTGTTTTCAACGGTAGTTCGTAACTCGATGACGAATTGCTTATTACTGTAACGAATAAAATATAATATATAATAAAAATATATATGGAAATCGAAATAAAATGAGATGTATTTCTATTATAAATGTATGATTTATATAATAATGTATATATACATAAACTTCAGAAAGTAAATTTAAAAAATGACACTTAGATGAATTAAGAACGATAATTGCGATTAGAATATATCGATTTTGAATAAAAGTTTATATTGGACACTTCGAATATCTATCGAATTAATTAAGCTATTATTATAATTGTTATTGTAAATTAATTTGAAACATTTACATTTTATAACTTAAAGATATAGTAAGTTAATAAGCATAATCATTGTAGCAGGATTTCATACATTTTTCTTTGAACATTTTTTCATTAAACATTTAGGTTGTTTATATTTCATAGGAGTCAATTTATTTGATTGAAAAATTGATTAAACAATCGTAATCATTATTTGAAAAAGTAGTCAAAAGAATACGATATTCCAAAAAAGATCCTAGTGGATCACTAAACTTTCAGTTTGAAGCAGAAGTCCGACATAATTTATCAGATTATCAAAATATATTTTTCACATGTAAACATGAAACTTTGCATAATATATATATAAAAAAATTTTCTTATTCTTTTCGTTTGTTCCAAACAAAAGAGATATTCAACAGCGTTGATAATGTTGTGATAACTCAGTATACGCAGAAAAATGGATAATATAGTAATTAATAAAATTATCTCTTTTATAAATTTGATAGAACGTTTACCCATTTTTACATTTGGCAACAATGCGTTGATGTAATAAAAACTAGTGCTAATTGTCATCGTGGTAACTGCTATTAAAACATAATATTTCGCCATTTTGGTATATTTGATAAAAATGAATCTCTTCTCGAATGTATTGTATTTGTCGACGATGAAATTATTCTGTATTTCGACAAGCAAACGTCCTAATGCTTGTCTGTTTTTCCAGCACGTTGTTATTTTAATTAGCGTCATTAGGAGTAGTACGTTTTCGCTAAAAATTACCATGTAAACATCAAAGTCCTGTTTACAATGTATCAGTTCGGCAAATGTTAATGAACAATGTAAAAAAAGATAAATAAAAAAAAAGAGGAAAAGGGCATTAGAAATTTCGAGGGGCCAAATTCCAACGTATTTCAGTAATAATCTGTTCCATAGTAATGACTTCTTTGCCTCGGTTACGTCGATTGTCTGTAAGAAAAATAATAAATATATTTATATATGTATATAAATAAGAATTAGTAAACACTTGAAAAATATATAATAAATTATTAGAAATGAAATAAAGAACATTATTTGGTAACTATAGTCTAAAAAAAAAAAAATTACATAATGTTATTTAATGTTATTTTAATGATTTCGTTAATACGAAAAAATCAGCAGCTCATAATAATAATTAAATAAAAAAAATAAATTTATTAATATTTATAATATTTAATTGTAAATTTATATTAAGTGATGATATTATTTTCTTTTTGTATTTAATGAATAAACATACAATATATAATTGATATAAGATACATATACACATATGCAATTTTTATCAACTTTACGATTCATCCCCTTTTTTATATAATTTGAAAAAAAAATTATTTTGCACCTTAGTGGATAACGATTCTTTTTCTATGGGTTACAATCAAAAAGTATTTTTTCTTTTGTAAAATCAGTATGATTATTTAGTATTGTAATCACGTCCAAATAATATTCACTAATACATTTTAATTGTTAACATCTCAACATTTTCTTTTGTGCAACAAAATTTATTTCGTCGTGTTATATGAAATAATTAATAAAAATAAAAATATTTTGAAAAAAAACATATATTACTAAAAAAAAAACGAACGTAATATATGATCATTATAATTTAATGTACCAGAAAAATTACAAATTTATTTTGTAAAAAATATTGCAACACAAATGCAATAAGAAAAACAGATCAAAAGTAAAATTTATTGCGGAACATTAACAATTATTCTGAATCTTCTTCTTTCATATTTTAATAATAAAAAATAATTTATTTGCAATTAAGAGAAAAATAATTAAGTATCCAAATAATCGAGTACTCTAATTTGAAAATAAATTTCAATTAAGCTTTGGAAAAAAGCAAAAAAAAAAAAGATTGTCCTGAAGAAACATATTGATTAGAAAAAAAATTCAATAAATATGACGATCTAAAAAAAAAAAGGTGATACAATAACTGTGCCAAATCAATACGATAAAATTTTATTAAACATTATATAATGAAGCCAGAAAAACGCACAAACGAAAATTCTTCCCAGAAGTAACTTCTTCCCAATGTCACCATATTAGCGATAAATATCATGAAATAAAAATATTACACTGACTGAAAGAAAAAAAAAAACAAAATTGAGTGCAAAAAAAATACATAAATTGTATATAAACAATATGTACGTGCAATATCAAAATTATACACAGCACAGATATAAGAGTGTAACGAGAAAAACTATTATCCGTCTTACTTCTATCTTCGTGCCCATGTTATCCCTTTGAAGGTTCACAACTGACTGACAGGAAAACGATCGATCATCCCCCGTTGTAAACTCCTATTTAAAAAAAAAAAAAAGGAAAAAGAAGAAGAAAGAGTTGCAAATGCACGTTTGAATAATATGTTCAGAAAGGAGAGAAAAAAAAATTGGAGAAAGTTTGTCCGTGATATTAGACGAGGGTAAAAAAAACTTAGAAAATTGATCGATTAACTGTATCTTCGTTGATACAGGGCTTGACTATCTAACGATAAAATATTTATTCAACTTTAGCCGATGTACGTTGGAAAACATTTTGTGACTACCTTGATAAAAAAAAAAAAAAGAGAGAAAAAAAAAGAAAACTATTGCTACAACTCTCATCCGTACATTTTCTCTTACTTTCTTTTTCTTTTTTTTTTCCTTCTTTCTTTTTTTTTCTATCCCGGTTCATTCGCTCATAAAAGGGAGGTTGTTGATATCGTCCTGGCGAAAGAAAGTTTCACGTAAAGTAACTTTTCCATTGGGGTGTTAGGGTGACAACGATAAAGACCTACCACCGAGTTTACCCCTTTTTTCAAATAAGTTATATCCGGTTTCCTGGTTATATTCAAAGTTTTTATTTCTATGATGTTCGTCATAAGGATCGTATCGAATGAAATAACAGACACTATAACGATCTACTTATCGTTGCGACATTGTGATTATTAGGCAAACGTTAATTGTACGTTGTAAAATGCGTACGATTGAATGGCATTCATTCGAATTAATTGATAAGAAAACTATCGATGTGAAAAAGTTTGAAAATATTCATACATTTCCAACGTCTATACCCTATCTACTTCTATATATCTCTCAATTGTCATAACATCATGGTGAACTTTGTCCTACGGTAATTACGTGCATTATACACACCTTAATACGTCAAGATTGTAATCAATTATCGACAATGAAAGGATCACGTTCTTATATTCGAATTGAAATAGAAAAATCAATAGGAGGACTAACAATACTATTCGTCGATATATTCAACCGCATATACACCTTATTTATTGAATATCGAGTGAGTAGAATAATTTATATTATTTTTTCTTAGATTAAGATTTTATTATATTAAAATTTTATAATAGAATAAAAATATGAACATATACTTTTATTATATATATATATATATATATATATATATATATATATATATATATATATATATTATATTTAGTACGACATATACGATAAGATTTTCGGTTGAGATTTCATGACCGACGTAAGGTTCAAAAATTTTTTCTATTATTAAATAATGCACGTTAATTTATATTAATATTCGACACGGAAAAAAATGATGTTGGATTAACGCAAAAAAAGAAAGTATGAAGAAAATATGGATCGAATATTTGTCTTTCGATTTCTTGGTATTTTCTTAATTTTTTTTTTTTTCATTAAAAACTATACCAACTGACTTGAAACGACGTTTAATTATTATGAAAATTATAAGTGTTCTCTTTAATAAGTGAACCTTTAAAGAATGCAAAAATATCTTCATAGAAGTGTTCGCAGTAGTGATAGATATCCCATCGTAGTTTTGAGAATCTATAAAACATTTTAACGTGTAACATATTTTAACGTTAACTTAAGTATAGGTAGGAAAAATTTTTTTTTCTTAAATACTTACGTCGGTAAAAGAGGCCAATGATAGGACGAAAAATTTACCGGAAGTTAATTGCTGTGGTTTCTTCATTCGCAGCATACAAATTATTACCATTTTTAAGTTGATTGGTGACATGTTATACCACTCGTAACGATAAATTGCATTGCTTAGGCTCATACTCTAAATTTTTTAAAATAATTTCAATGGTTAATAAATATCGGAGGATTGAGTATATTACAGAGTGTCCTATTTAATTTGATCGCGATAAATTTATTCTTTGTTTTTTCAAATATTATAGGGTACTTTCGTATGTCGTAAATATGATTTAATAAATACAAATCATGTTTAGTTCGACTCAAGTATCTGATGTATCCGAAAAAAAATATTTTAGTTGTCATATAGTGTGTAACAACATTTGAAAAATTTCAGAAAGAAAAGAAAAGAAATTATTGTTTATAAAAATTAATCTATTCGTTTCATTTATAGTAAATAAATTTTCGTCAAATAAATAGATGTTAAAATAAAAAACTATAAATAACAGAATCAATTAAATACTGGGTGTACAAATTCTAAAGGATATAACTATACATATCCAATATCACTGGATCTATAAAAGAAATGTTTCAAATAAAATTTTCTACGTTTTGGAAGAGAAATGTGATTTTGTTATATTCAGGCATCCTGTATATAAATATAACAATTAATATATATTAATAAATCATTTTAATCACTTAATTTAATTTACATAATACTTAATCTTTCAGAAATGATTAATTAATTTATTTAAAAATATAACAAACCTTGCATTAGAAATATATAATAAATAATATTACTTATTGTATCAAACTAATTAATATTAATTATCATTACGAATTTAAATATTAAACGATCTTAAATATAACAATTGTAATACTCATTTATTAATTAAATTTTATTTAGTTTCGAAATAAAAATTATAGATTTATTAATAAACGTTTTGTTTCTTTCGATTCTTTTGTGAAATAGAATAAAAATAATTTAATTATAAGAATAGAATCACGAATGAACATTTATCACACTATATAATATTTTTAATAACAATCGAAATATTTTATTGACAATCAAATAATATAAGACACCCTGGATGTAATTAAATAATATCAATTACTTCTTGAATAAGACACTCGCCGATGTAACAATAAAGAAACAATGTATTCAATGTGCTCAAAGCATAAAGGCAGAATATGATTAACGTTAATGTTTCTTTGCTTACTGAGTCCTAAAATAAAATTGTAAAGATTAGAAAAAAAATTAAATAGATAAATGAAAGATTTTCGTTACATTAAGTTCATTAACATATTGTATGTAATACGTACCAAGATTGTATTATAAGCAGCTGTACAAAGTTGCAACGTTGTGCCAATTAATTGTTGCAATATTATTACATTAAAAGTATCTTCCAAAGTTTTCGCTTGTCTAAAAAAATGTCAAATAACATATACATAAATACATATATATATATACATATATACCTTTATTTAATATGATAATAAATTTAATATGATATATCAAATATAAAAAATTTTCGTTACAAACGTCTTAATTTTTTTTCAGATATTTTTTTTTTCTTTGTACAGAATGAACGGTCACGTTAAAACTATAGAAAAAGAATCAAATATATTTCTAAAAAATAATATATAACATTAATTATTTATATCAGTATTTTATTCGTTGGATAATCAAATCCATAATTTTTCTTTTTTTTTTTCTTTCTTTAATACATTTTAATCCTCATACATTTTGATCTCGAAAAAAAAATTTCAGAAAGAAGTTACTTACTTTCATTTCATGCGGAACATATCATTGTTATATAGAAAAAAGATTGCAAATTTCTATTTAAAAGAAAAAAAAAAAAAATAAGATGGTCTCTTAGAAAATGACCTTGAAAATTTATTCCAAATAAAGTTACCACAATTGACATAACATTTCATTAACGAAATCGTATAATTCGAACGTTCGAAAATAATTTTTAATGATAAATGGCTTTGAATTAACGAAAAAGAAATTATGTAAATTACACACTATGGATCATTCTATAATAAAATAATCTAGATAACAATTATTGTATTCCATTGAAAATGAAAAGGAAAACTTTCATTATATTAAAGAAAATTACATCATCAATTAATATTTACCTTATCAATACGTAATGTCGAAGTAGAAGTTCCTTTATATTATGTTGAAAAGCATTAGAGTCGTTGAGAATTTCTTTGAGCATAGAACTGAGAATTCCAAATTGTGCGGTAATATGAAATGCAAGATTGGCAAATAAACAATCAAATCCGACGAAACCTAGTACAATACATGGTACTACCAACATCTGATAAATACAGAGAAAAATAAAGACCCTAATGTCACGTATATCGAACATAGTTCGTGTTTTGTACGGTAGTTTGTAACTCAATGACGAATTGCTCATGACTGTAACAAATAAAATATAATATATAATAAAAATATATATGAAAATTATAATAAAATACGATATATTTCTATTATACATGTATGATTTATATAATAATATATATATATATATATACATAAATTTCAGATGGTGAATTTAAAAAACGATACTTAGATGAATTAAGAACGATAATTGCGATTAGAATATACCGATTTTGAATAAAAGTTTATATTGGACACTTCGAATATTTATCGAATTAATTAAGCTATTATTATTATTGTTATTGTAAATTAATTTGAAAGATTTTCTTTTTATAACTTAAAGATATAGTAAGTTAGTAACCATATTTATTATAACAGGATTTCATATATTTTTCTTCGAACATTTTTTAATTAAACATTAAGGTTGTTTACATTTGAAAGAAGTCAATTTATTTGATTGAAAAATTGATTAAACAATCGTAATAATTATTTCAAAAAGTAGTCAAAAAAAATACGATATTCCAAAAAAGATCCTAGTGGATCACTAAACTTTCAGTTTGAAGCAGAAGTACGACATAATTTATCAGATTATTAAAATATACTTTTCACATGTAAACATGAAACTTTGCATAATATATATATAAATAAATTTTCTTATTCTTTTCGTTTGTTGCAAACAAAAGAGATATTCAACAACATTGATAATTTTGTGATAACTCTGTATACGCAGAAAAATGGATAAATTAGTAATTAATAAAATTATCTCTTGTATAAATTTGATAGAACGTTTACCCATTTTTACATTTAGCAACAATGCGTTTATGTAATAAAAACTAGTGCTAATTGTCATCGTGGTAACTGCTACTAAAACATAATATTTCGCCATTTTGGTATATTTGATAAAAATGAATCTCTTCTCGAATGTATTGTATTTGTCGACGATGAAATTATTTTGTATTTCGACAAGCAAACGTCCTAATGCTTGTCTGTTTTTCCAGCACGTTGTTATTTTAATTAGCGTCATTAGAAGTAGTACGTTTTCGCTTAAAATTACTATGTAAACATCAAAGTCCTGTTTACAATGTATCAGTTCGGCAAATGTCAATGAACAATGCAAAAAAAGATAAATAAAAAAAAAGAGAAAAAGGCCATTAGAAATTTCGAGTGGCCAAATTCCAATGTATTTCAGTAATAATCTGTTCCATAATAATGACTTCTTTGCCTCGGTTACGTCGATTGTCTGTAAGAAAAATAATAATGTTTATATATGTATATAAATAAGAATTCGTAATCACTCGAAAAATATATAATAAATTATTAGAAATGAAATAAAGAACATTATTTGGTAACTCTAGTCTAAAAAAAAAAATTACATAATGTTATTTAATGTTATTTTAATGATTTCCTTAATATGAAAATATCAGCAGCTGGTAATAATAATATAATAAAAAAAATAAATATATTAATATTTATAATATTTAATTGTAAATTTATATTAAGTGATGATATTATTTTCTTTTTGTATTTAATGAATAAACATACAATATATAATTGATATAAGATACATATACACATATGCAATTTTTATCAACTTTACGATTCATCCCCTTTTTTATATAATTTGAAAAAAAAATTATTTTGCACCTTAGTGGATAACGATTCTTTTCCTATGGGTTACAATCAAAAAGTATTTTTTTTTTTTGTAAAATCAGTATGATCATTTAGTATTGTAATCAGGTACAATTATTATTCACTAATACATTTTTATTGTTAACATCTCAACATTTTCTTTTGTGCTACAAAATTTATTTCGTCGTGTTATATGAAATAATTAATAAAAATAAAAATATTTTGAAAAAAAAACATATATTACTAAAAAAAAAACGAACGTAATATATGATCATTATAATTTAATGTACCAGAAAAATTACAAATTTATTTTGTAAAAAATATTGTAACACAAACGCAATAAGAAAAACAAATCAAAAGTAAAAGTTATTACAGAACATTAACAATTATTCTGTCCCTTCTTCTTTCATATTTTAATAATAAAAAATAATTTATTTGCAATTAAGAGAAAAATAATTAAGTATCCAAATAATCGAGTACTCTAATTTAAAAATAAATTTCAATTAAGCTTTGGAAAAAAGCAAAAAAAAAAAAGATTGTCGTGAAGAAACATATTGATTAGAAAAAAAATTCAATAAATATGACGATCTTAAAAAAAAAAGGTGATACAATAACTGTGCCAAATTAATACGATAAAATTTTATTAAACATTATATAATGAAGCCAGAAGAACGCGCAAACGAAAATTCTTCCCAGAAGTAACTTCTTCCCAATGTCACCATATTAGCGATAAATATCATGAAATAAAAATATTACACTGACTGAAAGAAAAAAAAAACAAAATTGAGTGCAAAAAAAATACATAAATTGTATATAAACAATATGTACGTGCAATATCAAAATTATACACAGCACAGATATAAGAGTGTAACGAGAAAAACTATTATCCGTCTTACTTCTATCTTCGTGCCCATGTTATCCCTTTGAAGGTTCACAACTGACTGACAGGAAAACGATCGATCAACCCCCGTTGTAAACTCCTCTTTGAAAAAAAAAAAAAGAAAAAAAAGAAGAAAGAGTTGCAAATGCACGTTTGAATAATATAATCAGAAAGGAGAAAGAAAAAATTGAAGAAAGTTTATCCGTGACATTAGACGGGGGTAAAAAAACGTATTTGAAAATTGATACGATTAACCGTATCTCGTTGATATAGGGGTTGACTATCTAACGATAAAATATTTATTCAATTTTTTCCGATGTACGTCAAAAGATATTTAGCGACTACTTCGATAAAAAGAAAAAAAAAAAAAAAAGAAAAAGAGGAAAACTTTATTTTTACAACTCTCATTCGCATGACGTTTTTTCTTCCTTTTTTTTTCCTTTCTTTTTTCTACGTCCGTTTATTTGCTCGTACAAGGGTGTTGTTGATATCGTCGTTGCGAAAGAAAGTTTCACGTAAAGTAACTTTTCCATTGGGGTGTTAGGGTGACGACGATAAAGACCTTCCACGATGTATACCCCGCTTCTTTATATGTTGCATCCTATTTCCTCGTTATATTCAAAGTTTGCCTTTTTTATGGTGTTCGTCATATGAATACTATCGGTTGAACTGTGAAACACTATAGCAATCTTCTTCTCGTCATTTCATTGTGATCATTTTGAATGTGTTAAGTGTACGTTGTACGATGCTTACGATTGAAACGCGTCCGTTCGAATTAATTGATAAGAAAAATTTCAACGTGAACAAGTTTGAAAATATCCATATATTTCTGACGTTCATATCAATCTTCTTCTATATATATATATATATATATATCTATCAATTGCCATAACTTCGTGGTGAACTTTATCCTACGATAATTACGTGCATTATACTAACCGTAATAAGTTCAAGTTTGTAATCAATTATCGACAATAAGAGGACGGTGTTCTTACGTTCGAATTGAAGCAAAAAAAATCAATACAATGATTATCAATAATATTTGACATGTTCAATCGCATATACATCTTATTTGTTGAATACTGGGTGAGTAGTATAATTTTTATTATTGTTACTATATATTATTATATTAATATTATTTAACACAATTAATATACATTCGAAAATTTATATAATCTATATATGTATATATATATATATATTATATTTAATATAATATATATAATAAGCTTTTTTTTTTATAACGTGAAGTGAATTTCAAGGAATTAATTATGATTAAACAATGCTCATTAATTTATATTAAAATTTGCGATAAAATTATGTCAAATTAACGAAATTGAAATATATGGAAATGAAATTTTTTTTTTTTTTTTTTTTTATTATTATTATTAAACAATCTATCAACTGAATTAGAACAACGTTTAATTAATAAATTAATTAATAAATATTAACGAAAAATAAATGTGTTCTCCTTAATAAGTGGATTATAAAATAGAATGAAAAGAAATTTTTCAAAGAAGAGTTCGTAGTAGTGACAGATATCCCATCGTAGTTTTGAGAATCTATAAAACATTTTAACGAGTAACATATTTTGACATTAACTTAAGTGTAAGTAGAAGAATTTTTTTTTGTGTTTTTTTTTATTTTTTTCTCTTAAATACTTACGTCGGTAAAAGAGGCCAATGATAGAACGAAAAATTTACCGGAAGTTAATTGTTCTGGTCTTTTCATTCGCATCAAACAAATATTAATCATTTTTAAATTCATAGGTGACACGTTATACCACTCGTAACGATAAATTGCGTTGCTCAGGTTCCAACTCTAAATTTTTTAAAATAAATTTCAATGGCTAGTTGATATCGAGATATCGATAATATTACACAGAGTGTCCTATCGAATTTGATCGCAATCAATTTGTTTTTCTTTTTTTCTTTTTTTTTTTTTCATATATTATAGGATTATTCCTAGAAAATTGCAAATATTTTGTAATAAATACAAATCTGTTTTAGTTCGCCTTATGTCTTTGATGTACACGAAAAAAAAAAAAAAAAGAAAAAAAGAAAAAAAGAAAAAAAAAAGAAATTATATTTTTCTTGTCGTATATTTAAAAATTCAAGAAAGAAATGAAAGGAAATGAAATTATTGTTCGTAAAAAAAAAAAAAATTTAATCTATTTCTTTCAATTATAATAAAGAAATTTTTGTCGAGTAAATTGACGTTAATTGAAAAAATTATAAATAAAATCGAATCAATGACAATAGTGGATGTCTCGATTCAAAAGGATATAACAATATATTTTCAATATATTCACTACTAACAAATGTTTCAAATAAATTTTTTGTTTAAATCAGACACCCTATATATATTAATAAATCAATTTAATCATCTAATTTAATTTATGTCATACTCAATGATTCAGAATGATTAACAAATTTATTTAAAAATATAACAAGTCAGACATTAGAAATATTTAATAAATAATATTACTTAATGTGTCAAACAAATTAATAATAATTATTATTACAAAATGAAACATTGAACGATTTTAAATATCATTAATATTTTTTTTTTTTTTTTTTTTTTTTTTTTTTTATTAATGAAACTTCACTCAGTTTATGAGTAAAGATTACAGATAATATATTAATAAAGATTTTTCTTCGTAAAATTGATTCTGTTTATTTGCTATTCATTGTCAAAACAAATAAAAATAATTTAATTATAATAATAAAATTACGAATGTGTATTTATTACATATTAAAATATTGTCAATAACAATTGAAATATTTCACTGACGATCAAGTTACATAAGACAGCCTGTATGTAGTCAATTAATTTCAATTACTTCTTGAATAAGACATTCGCCGATGTAACAATAAACGAACAATGTACTTAGTGTGCTCAAAGCATAAAAACAGAATATGAGCAACGTTAATACTTCCTTCTTTACTGTATTCTGAAACAAAATTTTGAATATTAGAAAAATATAAATCAAATATAATCCTTATATTAAATCCATTAATATATTATAACGTATAATAAATACCAAAAGTGTATGATAACCAGATTCACAAAGTTGAAAAGTTGTGCCCATTAATTGTTGCAATATTATTACATTAAAATTGTCTTCCAATGTTTTTGCTTGTCTAGAAAAAAAAATTATCAAATATATATATATATTAGAAACTTATGTAATACAATTATTGATTTAATATGATAAATTAAATATAAAAAAAAATATTTATATATATTTGTATATAAATAAATAATAATTTGTATGTAAATAATTTATATATAATTTGTATATAAATAAATGAAAATATTTGTATATAAATAAAAAAAGAAAAAATATTAAATATATAAATATTTTATATATTTGTTACAGAGATTTTATTTTTTTTTTTGTTTATTTCTTTTACTTCGTATAAAAATAAACTGTTCACATTTTGATACTGTGCATAGAAAAAATCAGATATATTTGTAAAAATTATATATATATATATATAATTTAATAATAATTTTATAATAATTTAATAATAATTTTAATAATAACTTTATAATAAATTAATATATAAATTAATATTAAATATAAATTAAAATAAAATTAATATAATAATAATAAAATTAATATAAAAATTTATATATAAATCATTTATTACTTATATCAATATATAATTTGTTGAATAATCAAATATAAGCTTATTTTTTTTTTTTTTTTTAATACATTTTAATCCTCGGAGAAATTGATTTCGAGCTCGATGAAAAAAAAAATACTTAAAAAAAAATTTATTTGTCTTTTTGTTCACGTGGAATATGTGAACGTCATAAAAAAAAAAAAAAAAAAAAAAAAAAAAATATTTTCTGTTTGAAAAAATAGCGCATTAGTCTTTTTAAAAAATAACCTTGATAATTTAGAAAAAATAAAGATACGATAATTGCAATGAAATTTTATCAATAGAATCGAACAATTTACGTACGAAAAATTTTTCATTCATAAATGACTTTGAATAAATCAAAAAAAAAAAAAAAAAAAAAAAAAAAAAAATATGTAATCTGCGTTGTATCGATTGTCGCTGTTATAACATGATCTACATTTCAATTTTTTTTTATTGAATTCGATTTAAAAAAAGAAAAAAATTCTTTTTATTATATTTAACAAAATTACCTTCTATCAATTTGTTCTTACCTTATCAATTTGTAATGCCGTAATACAAGTTCTCTCATATTATATTGAAAAGCATTAGGATCATCAAGAATTTCTTTAATCATAAAACTAAGAATTCTAAATTGTGCGGTAATATGAAATGAGAGATTGACGAACAGACAATCAAATCCAACGAAACCAAGTACAATACTCGGTATTATCAACATCTGATAAAAGCAGAGAAAAACGTAGATTCTAACATCGTGAATTTCTACAATGGTTCGTAATTTGTACGGTAGTTTGTAACTCAATGACGAATTACTTATGACTGTAACGAATAAAATATAATATATAATAAAAATATGTATGGAAATTATAATAAAATACGATATATTTCTATTATACATGTATGATTTATATAATAATATATAAATATATATACATAAATTTCAGATGGTGAATTTAAAAAATGATACTTAGATGAATTAAAAACGATAATTGCGATTAGAATATACCGATTTTGAATAAAAGTTTATATTGGACACTTCGAATATTTATCGAATTAATTAAGCTATTATTATTATTGTTATTGTAAATTAATTTGAAAGATATTCTTTTTATAACTTAAAGATATAGTAAGTTAGTAACCATATTTATTATAGCAGGATTTCATATATTTTTCTTCGAACATTTTTTCATTAAACATTAAGATTGTTTACATTTGAAAGAAGTCAATTTATTTGATTGAAAAATTGATTAAACAATTGTAGTAATTATTTCAAAAAGTAGTCAAAAAAAAATACGATATTTCAAAAAAGATCCTAGTGGATCACTAAACTTTCAGTTTGAAGCAGAAGTACGACATAATTTATCAGATTATTAAAATATATTTTTCACATATAAACATGAAACTTTGCATAATATATATATAAAAAAATTTTCTTATTCTTTTCGTTTGTTCCAAACAAAAGAGATATTCAACAGCGTTGATAATGTTGTGATAACTCTGTATACGCAGAAAAATGGATAAATTAGTAATTAATAAAATTATCTCTTGTATAAATTTGATAGAACGTTTACCCATTTTTACATTTGGTAACAAAGCCCGAATATAATAAAATCCAGTTGTTAAAGTCATCGATGTAACCGCTAATAAAAGATAATATTTCGCCATTTTGGTATATTTGATAAAAATGAATCTCTTCTCGAACGTATTATAATTGTCGACGATGAAATTATTTTCTATTTCAGCGAGCAGACGTTTTAATGCTTGTCTGTTTATCCAACATGACGTTATTTTCATTAGCGTCATTAGGATCAATAAGTTTTCATCAAAAATTGCCATGTAAACGTCGAAATCGTGTTTACGATATGTCAATTCGGCAAATGCCAATGAACAATGTAAGAGAAGATAAATAAAGAAAAAGAAAAAAAGGGCATTAGAAATTTCGAGTGGCCAAATTCCAACGTATTTCAATAATAATCTGTTCCATAGTAATGACTTCTTTGCCTCGGTTACGTCGATTGTCTGTAAGAGTAATAATAAATATATTTATATATGTATATATAAAAATTAGTTAATACTTGAAAAGGATATAATAAATTATTAGAAATGAAATAAAAAACATTATTTAGTAACTATAGTCTAAAAAGAAATTATATAATGTTATTTTAATGATTTCTTTAATACGATAAAATCGAATAAGGTCGATTGTCTGTAATAATAATAATAATAATAATAATAATAATAATAATAATAATAATAATAATAATAATAATAATAATAATAAGAAATAAATATATATATATATATAAATTAATAAATAATTATTAATATAATAAATTATTAATAGTGGAATAAAGGACATTATTTAGTAAAAAAATTAATTATATCACGTGATTTTAAAGATATCGTTTATACAATAAAATCGATAATTGATAATAATAAATACATAAAAAAAAAATAGATTTATTAATATTAATAATATATAATTGTGAATTATTAAATGAACAAATATATTTTGTCATTTATTTCTTTAAAGAATATTTAAAAATATTTTGTCAAATATTAGAAATTTTTTCGCACAGACAAAAATTATGCGAAATAATACGAATCGTTATCATTGATTTGATAAGAAGCATAACTATTAATAATAACGATAAATGTTTTTTTCTTTTTTTTTTGTATTATATTTTAATATATTAAATTTTTATTTGAAATACTTCTTAATCCTTTCAGTATCTAAAAAATATCACATACACATGTATAATAATTTTTCTTAATTTATTAAAATATTTAATTTATTAATTCATTAGAATTTTCGGTTCTTATTGATGACTTTATTAATGAAAAAAAAAAAAAAAAAAAAAAAATTTTCCACATTAGATATTAATGATTTTTTTGTCAATGAAATAAAGTCAAAAAAGAATTTTTTATTTATATTTAATATGACCATTTAGTATTAATAATCACGTCCAATTAATATATTTAATATATGCAATAGATTAATATATTAATGTATTGCAGTCACATTTATTAATAAATTTCAATTGTTTACATTTGACATATTCTTTTGCGCTTCAACTTTCATTGATTTATATGAAATAAATAATTAAAATAAATATTAAAGTAAAAGAAAAACAATAATTCTTAAAAATAGCACTTAATATATAATTATTATAATGTAATCTACCATGTAAATTAAAGATTAAAAAACGATGAAGAAATTTATTATCAATAATGTTATTACAAAAAAAAAAAAAGAAAAAAAAAGACAAACCAATAAGAGAAACAAGTCGAAAGAAAAATTTATTGCAAAACATTTATAATTATTGTGTTCCTCTTCTTTCTTAAATTAATAATAAAAAAGAAATTTTTATGGTGATAAAGATAAATAAAAAAATCAAATAATTGAGATGTATTTAACTTCGATTTGGAAAATATATAATAAAAGAAAAAAAAAAAAAAAAACAGAAAGAAAACAAAAAATGTCACGAACAAATTTATTGATTATGAGAATAATACCGCCCCATTCAAAGAACCCTAATACAGTACATAACAGTAACTCAAATCAATACGATCAATTTTTATTTACTATAACGTATTAAAATCAGAAAGAAACCAAAAAAAAAAAAAAAAGTTCTATCCAAATTAATTTCTTTTGTAATGTCATCATATTAATCATTAAAATCTGTATAATAGCAATGTTATAACATATGCCTAAACAAAGTGAGAAAGAAAATTGATTGGAAAAAGAAAAAAAAAAATGCACAAAATAATATACAAACAATATGTACGTGCGATTTCAAAATTAAATACAGTACAGAAGTAAAAGGAATAATGAGAAAAAAATATTATCCATGCTTACTTCGATTTTTTTCTCCATGTTATCCCTTTGAAGGTTCACAAGTGACTGACAGAAAAATAATCGATCGACCTCCGTTGTAAACTTCTTTTTGAGAAAAAGAAAAAAAGAAAAGAAAAAAAAAAAAAAAGATAAAAGGGTATTAGAAAGCGTACGTTTGAATAATATAATCAAGCAGGAGAAAGAAGAAGAAGAAAAGAAAAAGAAAAAAAAAAAAAAGAAAATTTGTCCGTAACATTAAACGGGGGTAAAAAAAAAAACTTATTAGAAAATAGATCGATCAACTGTATCACGTTGAAACAGGGATCGACCATTTAAAGATAAAATATTTATTCAACTTTACCCCGATGTGATAGGACAATATTCAGTAGATAATATCGAGATCCAAAAAAAAAAAAAAAAGAAGAAGAAAAAAAAAACTTTGTTACTGCAACTATCATTTGCACAACGTTTTCTCTTCCTTCATTTTTTTTTTCTCTATTCTATTCTTCTCTTTCCTCTACGACGATAGTTTATTCGCTCGTACAAGGGGTTGTCGATATCGTCCTAGCGAAAGAAAAGTTTCACGTAAAGTAACTTTTCCATTGGGATGTTAGGGTGACAACGATAAAGACCTATCACCGAGTTTACCCCTTTTTTCAAATAAGTTATATCCTGTTTCCTGGTTATATTCAAAGTTTTTATTTCTATGATGTCCGTCATAAGGATAGTATCGAATGTAATAACAGACATTATAACGATCTACTTATCGTTGCTACATCGTGATTATTAGGCTAATATTAATTGTACGTTGTAAAATGCGTACGATTGAAAGGCATTCATTCGAATTAATTGATAAGAAAACTATCGATGTGAAAAAGTTTGAAAATATTCATACATTTCCAACGTCTATAACCTATCATCTTCTATATATCTATCAATTGTCATAACTTCATGGTGAACTTTGTCCTGCGATAATTACGTGATTTTAATCACCATAACACACGTCAAGATTGTAATCAATTATCGACAATGAATGGAATACGTTCTTATATTCGAATTGAAGTAGAAAAATCAATAGAAGTACTAACAATACTATTCGTCGATATATTGAATCGTATATACATCTTATTTATTGAATATCGAGTGAGTAGAATAATTTATATTATTTTTTCTTAAATTAAGATTTTATTATATTAAGATTTTATAATATAATAAAAATGTGTACATATATTTTTATAATCTATATATATATATATATATATATTATATTTAGTACGATATACACGACAAGATTTCCAGTTGAGATATCATGATCGGCGTAAAGTTCAAAAATTTTTTCTATTATTAAATAATGCACGTTAATTTACATTAATATTCGCTAGAAAAAATTATATTGGATTAACGCAAAAAAAAAGAAAATATGAAAAAAAAATGGAACGGATATTTGTCTTTCTTTTTCTTTTTTTTTTTTTTTTTTTTTTTTTTTTTTTTAATAAAAAGTGCACCAACTGACTTAGAACGATGTTTAATTAATAGAAAAAATAAAAGTGTTCTCTTTAATAAGTGGACCTAAAAAGAATGCAAAAAAATCTTCATAGAAGCGTTCGCAATAGTGACAGATATCCCATCGTAGTTTTGAGAATCTATAAAATATTTTAACGAGTAATATATTTTACAGTTAACTTAAATATAGGTAGAAAAATTTTGGTTTTTTTTTTCTGAAATACTTACGTCGGTAAAGGAGGCCAATGATAGAACGAAAAATTTACCAGACGTTAGTTGCTGTGGCGTCTTCATTCGCAACATGCAAATTTGAACCATTTTTAAGTTCACTGGTGACACGTTATACCACTCGTAACGATAAAATGCGTTGCTCAGGCTCAAACTCTAAATTTTTTTTTAAATAATTTCAATTGTTAATAGATATCGAAGGATTGAATGTATTACAGAGTGTCCTATCGAATTTGATCACAATAAATTTGTTCCTTTTTTTTTTTTGCAAATATTATTGGATACTCTCATAAGTCGTAAATATGATTTACTAAATACAAATCATGTTTAGTTCGTCTCAAGTATCTGATGTATCCGAAAAAAAAAATATTATTCTTGTCGTATATTGTAAAGCAGCATTTGAAAATTTTCAAAAAGAAAAGAAATTATTGTTTATAAAAATTAATCTATTTATTTCATTTATAATAAATAAATTTTTCGTCAAATAAATCGATGTTAAAATAAAAAATTAGAAATAATTGAATCGATTACATACTGGGTGTACAAATTCTAAAGGATATAACAATACATATTCGATTTTACTGGATCTATAAACAAATGTTTCAAATAAAATTTTTTACGTTTTAGAAGAGAAATGTCATTTTGTTAAAATCAGTCATCCTGTATATAAAAATATCAATTTAATATATATTAATAAATAATTTTAATCACTTAATTTAATTTACGTGATACTTAATCTTTTAGAAATGATTAATAAATTTATTTAAAAATATAACAAATCTGACATTAGAAATATATAATAAATAATATTAATTAATGTATCAAAAAAATTAATATTAATTATCATTACGAAATTAAATATTGAACGATCTTAATTATACCTATTGTAATATTTATTTATTAATTAAACTTTATTCAGTTTCGAAATAAAAATTATAGATTTATTAATAAATACGTGTTTGTTAGTAACAATGATCATTTTATTCCATTTTTTTATGAAATCAAATAAAAATAAATTAATCGTAATAATAAATTTACGGATAAATATTCATTCAGAAATTAAAATAATATTAATAGAAACGAAACAATTTTACAGGCGAACAAATTAAATATAACACTCTGTTATCTCGTAAATTAATTTTAATTACTTCCTGAATAAGACATTCGCCGATGTAACAATAAACAAACAATGTACACAATGTGCTCGTAGCATAAAAACAGAATATGAATAACGTTAATCCTTCTTTGTCCACAGAATTCTATAAGAAAGTAGTAAACATTTAAAAGAAAAAAAAAAAGGAAAAAAAAATAAACATCAAAGATATTCATTACATTAGCGCATTAACAGATCAACGCTTATTAGATACCAGAATTGTATTATAACCAGATGCACATAGTTGAAACGTTGAACCCATTAATTGTTGTAATATTATTACATTAAAATTATCTTCCAATGTTTTTGCTTGCCTAAAAAAAAAAAAAAAAAAATCAAAATAAAATATATAAGTCACTTACGTAACACTATTATAGATGTAATATCATAAATAAAATAATAAAAAAATATTTATTATTATGCATTTGTAACTGAGATTATAATTTTTTATTTAGGTATATTTCCTTTTTTTTTGGTATAGAATGAAATATTCACATTTTAAAATCATACAGCGAATATATATATATATATTTTTTTTTTCTAAATAATAATATAGAGCATTAATAATATTATAATATAATAATTATTTATATTTATATATTTGTTGGATAATCGTATGGATCTTTTTTTTTCTCTTTTAATACATCTTAATCATTTTGATCACGAAAAAAAATATTCAGGCGAAAGTTACTTGTTTGTCTTTCACGTGGAATATGTCATCGTCCTAAAAAAAAAAAAAAAAAAAAGAAAGAAAAAAAAAAGAGAAAAAATGTAGGTTTCTGTATAAAAAACAAAAAAAAGAAACAAAGCTAAATTTCAATTATTGAATAACGACCACCAAATAAAGACACCATAAAAACTTTCACCAAATAAAGACACCATAATTATCATAGATATTTCATCGATAAAATCGAAATAAATTCTTCTAATCATAAATGACATTGAATTTACGACAAAAGAAATTTTTTATCAATATCGATCGTCCGATTGTAAAATAATTCAGATATCAATTATTGTATTCCATTGAAATAGAAAAAAAAAAAAGAAAATTATCATTATATTTAAAAAAAATTATCTTATCAATTTGTATTTACCTTATCAATTTGTAATGCCGTAATACAAGTTCTCTTATATTACATTGAAATGCATTAGAATCGTCGAGAATTTCTCTGAGCATACAACTAAGTATTCCAAATTGTGCGGTAATATGAAATGAGAGATTGGCGAACAAACAATCAAATCCAACGAAACCTAATACAATACTCGGTACTACCAACATCTGATAAATACAAAGAAAAATATAGATCCTAATGTCGCGTATATCGACGATGGTTCGTGTTTTGTACGGTAGTTTGTAACTCAATGATGAATTTCTAATCGCTGCAAAAAAAATAAAATATAATATATAATAAAAAAAAATATATAATTCGTATAAAATACAAATACAATAATTCATATAACACATGTATGATTTATATATTAGGGTTGGAAACTATGAAACGGGCGTTTTTGTTTAGTGATTTATTTTCATTCAACACCCGTTTCATAGTTTCCAACATAATATATAAGTATTAAGTTGGAAACTATGAAATGGGCGTTATTGTTTAGTTATTTATTTTCATTCAACGCCCGTTTCATTGTTTCCAACATAATATATAAGTATTAAGTTGGAAACTATGAAATGGGCGTTATTGTTTAGTTATTTATTTTCATTCAACGCCCG
The DNA here is from genome assembly GCF_050613455.1 of Vespa mandarinia. Lineage (NCBI taxonomy): Eukaryota > Metazoa > Arthropoda > Insecta > Hymenoptera > Vespidae > Vespa > Vespa mandarinia. The sequence goes on along the minus strand of NC_140834.1, from coordinate 2,159,839 downwards.
TTTCATTGTTTCCAACCCGAATATATAACTATCAGGTTGGAAACTATGAAACGGGCGTTTTTGTTTAGTTATTTATTTTCATTCAACGCCCGTTTCATTGTTTCCAACCCTAATATATAACTATCAGGTTGGAAACTATGAAACGGGCGTTTTTGTTTAGTTATTTATTTTCATTCAACGCCCGTTTCATAGTTTCCAACCCTAATAATAATATATATAAATTTCATATATTGAATTAAGAAAATGAAATTGATATGAATTAGGAAACGATAATTGTGATTAGAATATGTCGATTGCAAAGAGAAAAGAAAATATTGGACACTTGGAATATTTATTTAATTATGATATTATTATTATTATTATTATTGACATTATATTGTAAATTTTAATCTTTTTTTATTTTCAAAATTAAAAGCCATAGTATGTTAATATCAATGGTTATTGTAAGAATGTCTTGTATATTTTTTTTTCTTTTTTTTTTCTTTTTCTTCTTTCATTGAATATTATGATCGTTTGCATTTGAAAGAAGTCGATTAATTTGAATGATAATTGATTAAAACCGTTGAAATAATTAATCCAAAAAAAAAAAAAAAATTGAAAATATACGACATTTTAGAAAAGAAAATATTCAATTAAAAAATTATAAAATATTAATGAAGACATTCAAGTTTGATATCTTTTGTAATATAAATCTATAAACGCACGTTAAATCAATAGAATTAATGAAATTATAATAAATTATCTCTAATTAATAAATAAAATTATCTCTTGGATAAATTTTATAGAACAATTTTTTTTACCCATTTGCACGTTAGGCAATAAAGCACGAATGTAATAAGATGATGTTGCAAATGTCATAGTTGGTACTGCCACTAAAAGATAATATTTCGCCAATTTCGTATATTTCATGAATATAAATCTTTTCTCAAACGTATTGTAATTGTCGACGATGAAATTATTTTTAACTTCGACGAGTAAATTTCTTAATGATCGTCTATTCATCCAGCATGTTGTTATTTTCGTTAGCGTCATTAAGAGCAATACGTTTTCCGTGAAAATTGCCATATTAACTTCGATATCGTGCTTACGATGTGTCAATTCGGCAAATGTAAATGAACAATGTAAAAAAAGATATATGAAAAAAAAGAGAAAAAGGGCATTAGAAATCTCGAGTGGCCAAATTCCAACATATTTCAGTAATTGTCTGTTCCATAGTAACGACTTCATTGCTTCAGTTACGTCTATTGCCTGTAATAATAATAATAATAATAATAATAATAATAATAATAATAACAATAATATATGTATGTATGTATATATATATATATATATATATATATATATATATATATATATATATAGATAAAAATTAGTAAATAATTGAAAAAGATATAATAAAATATCACAAATAAAACAAGGAACTTATGAATTAATTAATAAACGTAAAAGGAAAAAAGAAAATCATTGTAAGAACTTTTACAATTATTACGTGTCACTTATCTTTATCATTACAAAAAGAAATTTTTTTTTTTAAATAATTTAAATATCATTTAAAAAATTAATGAAAAAATTCAAGTAATTGATAAATCTTTAATTTGGACATAAAGTTCATTTATGTTTTGTAAGATAAAAAAAGAAACAAAAAAAAAAAAAAACAAAAAATACAAAACAAAAACCAAAAATATCGTATACAAATTTATTGTATCATAGAAAAAGAAATCGATTAAATATAACGACCAATGGAAAATCCATTATAATTCAATAACAAAATCAATTAAGACAAATTTTAATTGAATATAAATTATTAAATCTAAAAAAAGAAAATGGAGCAAAAAAAATTTGTTATCAGATTAATGTCATCGTGTTAATAATAAAATCTATATATTAGTAAATGATACCACATGTTAATGACTGACGAAAAAGAAAAAAAAAAAAAAAAAAAGAGAGAGAGAGAGAGGGAGAGAGAAAAAAATATATATACAAGAAAAATATAAATCATATATGAACAAGTGTAACGAGAAAAAAAAATATTATCCGTCTTACTTCTATTTTTGTCTCCATGTTATCCCTTTGAAGGTTCACAACTGACTGACATTAAAACGGTGGAACAACCCCCGTTGTAAACTCTGTTTCGAAATAAAAAAAAAAAAGAAAAAGGGTTAGAAATGAACATGTAAATAATATAATCAGGCAGGAGCAAAAAAAAAAGGAAAAAAGTTTGCCCGTGACATTAGACGGGAAAAAAACTTATTAGAAAATTGATCGATTGAGTGTATCTCCGTTGATACAGGGGTTGACTATCTACAGATAAAATATTTATTCAACTATATCTAATGTACTTGGAAAACATTTAACTACTTTGTTAAAAAAAAAAAAAAAAAAAAGAAAAAAAAAGGAGGAGGACATCATTGCTACAATTCTCGTTCGCACAAAGTTTTTCTTACTTTTTTTTTCCCCCTTTCTTTTCTTTTTTCTACGTCCGTTTATTCGCTCGTACAAGGGGGTTGTTGATATCGTCGTCGCGAAAGAAAGTTTCACGTAAAGTAACTTTTCCATTGGAGTGTTAGGGTGACGACGATAAAGACGTTCCACGATGTATACCCCGCTTCTTTATATGTTGCATCCTATTTCCTCGTTATATTCAAAGTTTGCCTTTTTTATGGTGTTCGTCATATGAATAGTATCGGTTGAACTGTGAAACACTATAGCAATCTTCTTCTCGTCGTTTCATTGTGATCATTTTGAATGTGTTAAGTGTACGTTGTACGATGCTTACGATTGAAACGCGTCCGTTCGAATTAATTGATAAGAAAAATTTCAACGTGAACAAGTTTGAAAATATCCATATATTTCCGACGTTCATATCAATCTTCTTCTATATATATATATATATATCTATCAATTGCCATAACTTCGTGGTGAACTTTGTCCTACGATAATTACGTGCATTATACTAACCGTAATAAGTTCAAGTTTGTAATCAATTATCGACAATAAGAGGACGGTGTTCTTACGTTCGAATTGAAGCAAAAAATAATCAATACAATGATTATCAATAATATTTGACATGTTCAATCGCATATACATCTTATTTGTTGAATACTGAGTGAGTAGTATAATTTTTATTATTGTTACTATATATTATTATATTAATATTATTTAATACAATTATTTTATACATTCGAAAATTTATATAATCTATATATGTATATATATATATATATATTATATTTAATATAATATATATAATAAGCTTTTTTTTTATAACGTGAAGTGAATTTCAAGGAATTAATTATGGTTAAACAATGCTCATTGATTTATATTAAAATTTGCGATAAAATGATGACGAGTTAACGGAAAGAAAAAAAAGAGATATGAAAAAAATAAGGAACGGAAATATTTTCTTTTTTTTCTCCTTTTTTTCTATTTTTTTTTTTTTTTGTTTTTTTTATATTGAAAAGAATATCAATTGATTTAGAACGACGTTTAATTATTATTAAATATAATAGTGTTCTCGTTAATAAGTGGATTAAATAAGAATAAAAAGTAATTTTTATAGGAATGTTCAGTAGTAGTGACAGATATCTCCATCGTGGTTTTGAGAATCTATAAAACAAGTTAACGAGTAATATTAATTTAATATAATAATTTTTAAATTGTAATATTAATTTAAATATAAATTACAGATTTTTCTTTTTTTTTTTCTTGTTTTTTCTTTTAAATACTTACGTCGATAAACTGAGCCAATAATAGAACGAAAAATTTATCGGAAGTTGATTGTTAGGATTTCTTCATTTGCAACGTGCAAAAAATCGTTGAAAACGAGAATGAAAAATAATGGCGATCGAACTACGCCATTTTTGAGTTGTCTATAACCTAAAAATTTAACTGAATATTCATGAAATTAGACAATTTCAAAGAAATATTGGATAATAATCTATTTCATTTTGATATAATATCATTGAATTGAACTATTGAATAAATTTAAAAATAATCAAAAAGCAGATCAAGGAAAATAAAAGAAAACGTATATGATTTTAATTATATGTGTATATATATATATATTTTTTTTTTATTATTATTATTATTAAAAAGAGAATCAGTCGATTTTAAAAGGATATTTAATTATTATAAAAATTAAAAGTGACCTTAATAATAAATGGATTAAAAGAAATTCTTCACATAAATGTTCGTACTAATGACAGATATCCCATCGTAGTTTTGATAATCTATAAGACAGGTTAACGAGTAACACATTGTAATATTAATTTAAATAAAAAATTGTTATATCATTTAATATTAATTTTTCATTTTTTAATCACTTACGTCGGTAAAGGAGGCCAATGATAGGACGAAAAATTTACCGGAAGTAAGTTGTTCTGGTCTTTTCATTCGCATCAAACAAATATTAACCATTTTTAAGTTCATAGGTGACACGTTATACCACTCGTAACGATAAATTGCATTGCTCAGGCTCAAACTCTAAATTTTTTTTTAAATAATTTCAATTGTTAATAGATATCGAAGGATTGAGTGTATTACAGAGTGTCCTATCGAATTTGATCGCAATAAATTTGTTCCTTTTTTTTTTTTGCAAATATTATTAGATACTCTCATAAGTCGTAAATATGATTTACTAAATACAAATCATGTTTAGTTCGTCTCAAGTATCTGATGTATCCGAAAAAAAAAATATTTTTCTTGTCGTATATTGTAAAGCAGCATTTGAAAATTTTCAAAAAGAAAAGAAATTATTGTTTATAAAAATTAATCTATTTGTTTCATTTATAATAAATAAATTTTTCGTCAAATAAATCGATGTTAAAATAAAAAATTAGAAATAATTGAATCGATTACATACTGGGTGTACAAATTCTAAAGGATATAACAATATATATTCGATTTTACTGGATCTATAAACAAATGTTTCAAATAAAATTTTTTACGTTTTAGAAGAGAAATGTCATTTTGTTAAAATCAGTCATCCTGTATATAAAAATATCAATTTAATATATATTAATAAATAATTTTAATCACTTAATTTAATTTACGTGATACTTAATCTTTTAGAAATGATTAATAAATTTATTTAAAAATATAACAAATCTGACATTAGGAATATATAATAAATAATATTAATTAATGTGTCAAAAAAATTAATATTAATTATCATTACGAAATTAAATATTGAACGATCTTAATTATACCTATTGTAATATTTATTTATTAATTAAATTTTATTCAGTTTCGAAATAAAAATTATAGATTTATTAATAAATACGTGTTTGTTAGTAACAATGATCATTTTATTCCATTTTTTTATGAAATCAAATAAAAATAAATTAATCGTAATAATAAATTTACGGATAAATATTCATTCAGAAATTAAAATAATATTAATAGAAACGAAACAATTTTACAGGCGAACAAATTAAATATAACACTCTGTTATCTCGTAAATTAATTTTAATTACTTCCTGAATAAGACACTCGCCGATGTAACAATAAGTAATTAATGTACTCAATGTGTTCATAGCATAAAAATTGAATACCATCACTGTCAATGCTTGACTGTTTACTGAGCCCTGAAGAAAATTGTAAATATTAAGAAAAAAAAAAAAAAGAAAAATAAATAAATATCAGAGATATTCTTTTACATTACTGCAATAACATGTCACGCATAATAGGTACCAAAAGTGTATTGTAACCGGATGCACAAAGTTGAAACGTTGATCCCATCAATTGTTGTAATATTATTACATTGTAATTATCTTCCAAAGATTTGGCTTGTCTAAAGAAATTGTTAGGTCGAGTAAAATATATGATACATTTATGTAACACGATGATAGATGTAATGTGATAAATAAAACATAAAAAATATTGATATATACATTTGTCACTGAGATTATAATTTTTTGTTTAGGTATAATCTTTCTCTTCGTACAGAATGAATAAGGTCACGTTAAAATCGTACAGAGAAGAAATCGGACATATATTTCTAGAAAATAATACGTAACATTAATTATTTATATCAATATATATATTTTGTCGGATAATTAAATGCGAATTTTTTTTTCTTTTTTTCTTTTTTTTTTTTTTTTTTTTTTAATAAATTTTAACCGTCGGAGAATTTATTTCGATCTCAAACAATAATACTTCAAAGAGAATTTACTTGTCCTTTTGTTCATGTGAAATATGTGAACGTTACAAAATAGAAAAGTATTGTTTTCTGTTCGAAAAAAAAAAAATAAGCACAGATGTCTTTTTAAAAAATAACCATGTAAACTTATCAAAAATAAAGATACGATAATTGCGACGACATTTTATCATTTGAATCGAACAATTCACGTTCGAAAAATTTTTCATTCATAAATGACTTTGAATTAATAAAAAAAAAAAAAAAAAAAAAAAAAAAAAAAAATATGTAACTTGCGTTGCTGATCGATCGTCGCTTTATAACGTGATATACATTTTAATTTTTTTTTTTTTTTTATTGCATTGGATTTAAAAAAGAAAAAATTGTTTTTATTATATTTAAAAAAAAAAAATTACCTTATATCAATTTATTTTTACCTTATCAATTTGTAATGTCGAAGTACAAGTTCCCTTATATTACATTGGAATGTTTTAGAGTCATCGAGAATTTCTCTGAGCATACAGCTAAGAATTCCAAATTGTGCGGTAATATGAAATGCGAGATTTGCGAACAAACAATCAAATCCAACGTAACCTAATATAATAGTTGGTACTAACAATACTTGATAAATGCAGAGACAAACATATATCCTAATGTCGTATATATCAACAATGGTTTCTGTTTTGTACGGTGGTTTGTAACTCAATGATGAATTTTTTATCACTGTAACGTAATAAAATATAATATATAATAAATATATATATATATATAATTTATATAAAATACGAATAAAATAATTCATATAATATATGTACGATTTATATAATGATATATACATGTATTTCATATATTTTATTCAGAAAAAAAAAAAAAATTTAGATGCGATTAGAAGCGACAATTGTGATTTAGAATATGTCGATTCGAAGTAAAAGAAAATATTGGACAATTCGAATATTTATCGAATTATTTATTACTTATTTATATTTATTTATTATTAATTATTTTTTTTTATTGTTGTTATTGTAAATTAATTTTAAAATTTGTCCTTTTTCAAATTAAAAGCTATAGTAAGTTAGTAAACATACTTTATGTAGGATTGTTTCGTATTATTCTCTTTCAATTTTTTTTATTGAATATTAAGATTGTTTTTACTCGATAGAAATCAATTAATTCAATAATAATTTAATTTAATAAATAATTTAATGAAAAAAAAAAAGTTAAAAAAATACGACATTCTAAAAAAAAAAAGAAAAAAAAATATACTAAAGAGCCATAAAATTCCAGATAAGATTCCAAAGAATCCAAACATTATTTATCAAAATATATTTTTCACATGATAATATAAAACATTGCTTAATATTTATATATATATATATATATATATATATATTTTCTTCGCATTTGCTTCTAAGAAAAAAGATGTTAAAGATTCATAATTTTGTAATCACACTGTATACGTACATAATTGAATAAAATAGTAATTAATAAAATTATCTCTTGAATAAATTTGATTAAAACGATTTACCCATTTGTACATTAGGCAGCAATGCATGGATATAATATGTTACAGTGGTACAAATCATCGTTGTTAGAGCTACTAAAAAATAATATTTCGCCAATTTACTATATTTCATGAAAATGAATCTCTTCTCTAACGTATTGTAATTATCGACGTTGAAATTATTTTGTACTTCGGCTAGCAAACGTCCTAATGATTCTCTGTTTAACCAGCACATCAATACTTTCGTTAGCACCATTAGGTGCAATACGTTTTCCGTAAAAAATTCCATATTAGCTTCGAAATCATTTTTACCATTTCTCAATTCGATAATTGACAATAAATTATGTAAGAAAAGATAAAAAAAATATAGAAGAAAATGGATATAAGATATCTCAAGTGGCCAAATTCCAATGTATTTTAGCAATAATCTGTTCCATGCTAAAGACTTCATTGCTTCGGTTACATCTATTACCTGTAATAATAATAATAATAATAATAATAATAATAATAATAATAATAATAATAATAATAATAATAATAATAATAATAATAATAATAATAATAACAATAATATATGTATATATATATATATATATGTAAATATATATGTGTGTGTATATGTGTGTAAATAAAAATTAATAAATAATTAGAATTATGAGAAAGAAAATAATGAATTTTTTAAATAAATAATAAAAGTAGAGAGGAAAAAAACAATCGAAAGAAAAATCATTTTAATGAACTTTTACAACCACTATGTGTCAATTTTCTTCGTGGCTATAACGAGAAATTTTTTTTGCATTTCGAAAAAAAAAAAAATAATAATAAATGAGAAACGAAATAATTTAGATAAATTTGAAACAAAATTAAATTTTTATTTTGTGAAAAAGACGAAAGAAAAAAAAAAAGAAATAATCGTGCAGAAATTTAATTATTGCAGAAAAAAAAAATTCCATAAATACGGCTATCAATGGAAAAACTATTATATTTATAAAAATATAAATTATTAAATTCAAAAAAAATAAAAAGAAAACAAAAAGATTTGTTGTTAAACTAATTTCATTTCAATGTTATCTTATTAATAATAAAATGTATATATTAATAATATTTTACAATTTGGCTAAAAAAAACAAAAATATTACTGAAAGAAATTTTATAATAATTATATCACCTTCTATTATGATAATAAACAAATATTATTTGACAATAAAAACAACAAATAAAAAATTATATTAAACCTCTAAATTGAAAAATTGAATTCACGGAAGAAAAAAATTAACATGAATAAATTTATTGATTCGAAAAAACGAAAGAAAATTTTATAAATATGGCGATCTAAAAAAAAAAAAAATAAATAAACAATCATTACAATAAAATTCTAAAATCAATGCGATCAATTTTAATTAAATACAATTTATTAAAATCAAAATTAAAGAAAACAAAAAATTCTTATGAGATTAATGTCATTCCAATGTCATCGTATTAATAACAAATATAATAATTATATCCGTTATTATGATAACATACAAAAATTATTTGACAATAAAAAAAAATGAATAAGAAATCAAATAATCTAGAATTCTAATCTGAAAAAATAGAGTTCATGAGATAAAAAAAAAATATTACCATCAAGAAACTAATTAATACGAAAAAAGAAAAGAAATTTTATAAATATGGCGATCTAAAAAAAAAAAATAAAATAAACAGCCATTACAATGAAATTCCAAAATCAATACGATCAATTTTAATTAAATACAATTTATTAAAATCAAAATTAAAGGAAACAAAAAATTATTTGACAATAAAAACAATGAATAAGAAACCAAATAATCTAGAACTCTAATCTGAAAAAATAGAGTTCATAAGATAGAAAAAAAAAAGATTATCATCAAGAAACTTATTAATACGAAAAAAGAAAAGAAATTACATTACAAGAACAGCCATTACAATGAAATTCCAAAATCAATGCGATCAATTTTAATTAAATACAATTTATTAAAATCAAAATAAAAGAAAACAAAAAATTATTTGACAATAAAAACAATGAATAAGAAACCAAATAATCTAGAACTCTAATCTGAAAAAATAGAGTTCATAAGATAGAAAAAAAAAAGATTATTATCAAGAAACTTATTAATACGAAAAAAGAAAAGAAATTACATTACAAAAACAGCCATTACAATAAAATTCCAAAATCAATGCGATCAATTCTAATTAAATACAATTTATTAAAATCAAAATTAAAGAAAACAAAAAATTATTTGACAATAAAAACAATGAATAAGGAGCCAAATAACCTAGAACTCTAATCTGAAAAAATAGAGTTCATGAGATAAAAAAAAAAAGATTATTATCAAGAAACTTATTAATACGAAAAAAGAAAAGAAATTTTATAAATATGGCGATCTAAAAAAAAAAGAAAATAAACAGCCATTACAATGAAATTCCAAAATCAATGCGATCAATTTTAATTAAATACAATCTATTAAAATCAAAATTAAAGAAAACAAAAAATTCTTATGAGATTAATGTCATTCCAATGTCATCGTATTAATAACAAAAACCAATATATTAATAATATGCCACCGTATGATAGAAAAAAAAAAAAGAAAAAGAAACGAAAAAAAAAGTATACAAAAAAAATATAAATAAAATGTAAACAATATGTACGTGCGATTTCATAATTGCATATTGCACTAGATATAAAAGTGTAACGAAAGAAAATATTGTCCATGCTTACGTCTACTTTTTTCTCCATGTTATCCCTTTGAAGGTTCACAACTGACTGACAGAAAAACGATCGATCAACCTCCGTTGTAAACTCCTTTTTGAAGGAAAAAAAAAGAAAAGAGAAAAAAAAGGGGTTAGAAATGCACGCTTGAATAATATAGTTAGCCAGGAGAGAGAACGAAAAATGAAGAAAGTTCGTCCGTGACATTCGACGGGGGTAAAAAAAAAAAAGTATTAGAAAAAAAAAAAAAATATTAGAGAATTGATCGGTTAATCTCATTGATATAAAGGGGGTTGACGATTTAACGATCAAATATTTATTAAATTTTACGTGATGTGCGTTGGAGGAAAAAAGAAAATTTAGCAAGACTACTTCGAATAAAAGTAAAAAAAGAAAAAAAAAAAAAAACCTCGTTGCTAGAACTTAAACTCGCACGACGTACTCTCTTCCTACCCTCTTTTTTATACCTATTTTTCTATATCCGTTTATTCGCTCGTAGAGGGGATTATTGATAACGACGTTGATAGCGATAGAAAGTTTCAAGTTATAGTAACTTTTTTCCATTGGGATGTGTTAGGGTAACGACGATAAAGACCTTCCAACGGAGTTTACCCCTTTTTCTAAAAAAGGGGTAATATCCTGTTTCCTGGTTAAACTCGAAGTTTTTTCCTTTTACATTTGTTCGCCGTAATAATAGGATCAAATGAATAATAACAGAAGCTCATAACAATCTTCTTTTTATTCGTTCATTATTATCATTGTACAAGTTTTAATTATACGTTCGTAAAATGTTTAACGATGGAAATCCATTCGTTCGAATTAATTCATAAGAAAAATTTCAATGTGAATAAGTTTGAAAATATTCATTCATTACTTACCTCCGTATACGTGTCTATACTTCTATATATCAATCAATTCCCATAACTTTATGGTGAAGTTTGTCCTACGATAACTAAGTGCATCCATACTCTACGTAATACTTCAAGTTTCTAATCAATTTATCGACAATATAAGGACGACGTTCTTTTTATTCGAATTAAAGGGAAAGAAAAAAAAAAAAATCAGTATAAGGATAATCAATACTATTCGTCGGTATGTTCAATCAATATATACAAATTATTTATCGTTATACCAGGTGAGTTGAATAATTTTTATTATTGTTATTATATATTATTACATTAATATTACATAATGTAATAAAAAATACATTCGTTTATTTATATGAACTATATATATATTACTATATATGTATATTTAATATAATATATACAAAAAGATTTTTTGCTTAGATTTCGTGGCAGACGTGAAATTCAAAGAATTTATTATAATTAAACGATGCTAATTAATTTATGTTAAAATTAAATGAAAAAAATTATGTCAAATTAATGAAATGAAAAAATATGGAACAGAATTTTTTCTTTTTCTTTTTTTTCTTTTTTTTTTTTTTTTTTTTTTTTTTAATTAAATAATCTATCAAGCGAATTCGAATGACATTTAATTATTAGAAAAAAAAAAGCTCTTCAAAGAACAGTTCGCAGTAGAGACAGATATCCCATTGTAGTTTTGAGAATCTAAAAAAAAAAAAAAGAAAGAAACAGTTTAACGAGTGACATATTTTAGCGTTAAATAGAAATAGAGGAACTGGTTTTTTTTTTCTTTTTTTTTTTCTAATCACTTACGTCGGTAAAGGAGGCCAATGATAGGACGAAAAATTTACCGGATGTTAATTGCTCCGGTATCATCATTCGCAACATACAAATTGTTATCATTTTTAAGTTCGTAGCCGAGACGTTATACCACTCGTAACGATAAAATGCATTGCTCAGGTTCGAACTCTAAATTTTGAAAAAAAATTTCAATGATTAATAAATACCGAGAGATTGCATATATTACGGTGTGTCTTATCGAATTAGATCGCTATAAATTTATTTTTATATTTTCAAATATTACAAGATAATTGCCATATAAATCGTAATTATGATTTAATAAATACAAACTATGTTTGGTTCGATTCAAGTATCTAACGTAAAAAAAATTTTTTTCTTGTATATTGTAAAGGATTTGAAAATTTTCAAAAAGAAAAGGAAAGAAAAGAAATTATTGTTTATAAAAATTAATCGATTTGTTTCATTTATAATAAATAAATTTTTCGTCAAATAAATCGATGTTAAAATAAAAAATTAGAAATAATTGAATCGATTACATACTGGGTGTACAAATTCTAAAGGATATAACAATACATATTCGATTTCACTGGATCTATAAACAAATGTTTCAAATAAAATTTTTTACGTTTTAGAAGAGAAATGTGATTTTGTTAAAATCAGTCATCCTGTATATAAAAATATCAATTTAATATATATTAATAAATAATTTTAATCACTTAATTTAATTTACGTGATACTTAATCTTTTAGAAATGATTAATAAATTTATTTAAAAATATAACAAATCTGACATTAGGAATATATAATAAATAATATTAATTAATGTATCAAAAAAATTAATATTAATTATCATTACGAAATTAAATATTGAACGATCTTAATTATACCTATTGTAATATTTATTTATTAATTAATCTTCATTAAGTTTCGAAATAAAAAATTATAGATTTATTAATAAATACGTGTTTGTTAGTAACAATGATCATTTTATTCCATTTTTTTATGAAATCAAATAAAAATAAATTAATCGTAATAATAAATTTACGTATAAATATTTATTAAGAAATTAAAATATTGTCAATAGAAACGAAACAATTTTACAGGCGAACAAATTAAATATGACACCCTTTATTTTGATCCATTAATTTCACTTACTTCCTGAATTAGACACTCGCCGATGTAACAATAAATAAACAATGTACTCAATGTATTAGTAGCATAAAAATTGAATACAATCACCGTAAATATTTCACTGCTTACTGAGCCCTGAATTGTAAATATCAGGAAGCAAAAAAAAAAAAGAAAAAAAGAAAAAAAAAGAAAAAAGAAAAGAATAAAAATAAACATCAAAGATATTCGTTGCATTTAATTAATTAACATAATACATGTAATAGTTACCAGAAGTGTATGGTAACCAGATGCACAAAGTTGAAATGCTGTACCCATTAATTGTTGCAATATTATTGTATTAAAATTGTCTTCCAAAGTTTTTGCTTGTCTAAAAAAAATGCAAATAATATACATACATACATATATATATATATATATATATATATATATATATATATATATATATATATATATACGTAATATGACATTTACATAATACGATTATTAATGTAATATGATAAATCAAATATAAAAAATATTTGTTACAGATATCTCAATTTTTTCATTAGATATTTCCATTTCTTCGTACAGATTGAATTGTTCAAATTCTAAAATAATAGCGAGAAAAAATCGGATACATTTCTAGAAAATAATACGTAACATTAATTGTTTATATCAATATATATATATATATATTTTGTCGGATAATTAAATGCGAATTTTTTTTTCTTTTTTCTTTTTTTTTTTTTTTTTTAATAAATTTTAATCGTCGGAGAATTTATTTCGATCTCAAAAAATAATACTTCAAAGAGAATTTACTTGTCCTTTGTTCATGTGAAATATGTGAACGTTACAAAATAGAAAAGTATTGTTTTCTGTTCGAAAAAAAAAAAATAGCACAGATGTCTTTTTAAAAAATAACCATGTAAACTTATCAAAAATAAAGATACGATAATTGCGACGACATTTTATCATTTGAATCGAACAATTCACGTTCGAAAAATTTTTCATTCATAAATGACTTTGAATTAATAAAAAAAAGAAAAAAAAAAAAAAAATATGTAACCTGCGTTGCTGATCGATCGTCGCTTTATAACGTGATATACATTTCAATTTTTTTTTTTTTTATTGCATTGGATTTAAAAAAGAAAAAGTTGTTTTTATTATATTTAAAAAAAAAAATTACCTTATATCAATTTATTTTTACCTTATCAATTTGTAATGTCGAAGTACAAGTTCCTTCATATTACGTTGAAAATCATCAGAGTCGTCGAGAATTTCTTTTAGCATGGAACAAAGAATTCCAAATTGTGCGGTAACATGAAATGCGAGATTTGCGAACAAACAATCAAATCCAACGTAACCTAATATAATAGCCGGTAATAAGAACAATTGATAAATGCAGAAACAAGCATAGATTTTAATGTCATATATATCGACAATGGTTTCTGTTTTGTACGGTGGTTTGTAAGTTAATGATGAATTTGGTATCACTGTAACGTAATAAAATATAATATATAATAAAACAAAAATATATATATATATAATTTATATAAAATACGAATAAAATAATTCATATAATATATGTACGATTTATATAATGATATATACATGTATTTCATATATTTTATTCAGAAAAAAAAAGTTAAAAAAAAATACGACATTCCAAAAAAGAAAAAAAAAGAAAAGTACTAAAGGGTCATTAATTTTCCGTTTTGAATTGAAATTCGGATATTTTATTCCGCATTAAAATATTTCTTTTAATATTAAATATTTCATTAAAAGAATTAATTAAATTTTAATTAATTAAAATTCTGACTAATTAAATTATTAAATATTTTTTTACCACATGAAAACATGAAACATTGCATTACATGAATGTACATAAATTTTGTTCTTTTTTCGTTTGCTACAAAAAAAAAAAAAAAAAAAAAAAAGAAAAAAGGAAGATATTCAATAAGATTTCATAATTTTTTAATCACGTAAATTTTACGTACGTAAATGAATAAAATAACAATTAATAAAATTATCTCTTATATAAATTTGATAGAACGTTTACCCATTTTCACGCTTAATCTCAATTCGTTCAAGTAATAAAAAACAGTGCCGCAAGCCATTGAAGTAACTGCTATCAACAGATAATATTTCGCCAATTTGCTATACTTCATGAAAATAAATCTTTTCTCGAATGTATTATATTTATCGACGTTGAAATTATTTTGTATTTCGACGAGCAAACGTCCTAATGCTTGTCTATTTATCCAGCACGTAGTCATTTTCGATAGCGTCATTAGAATTAATAAAACTTCGCTAAATATTGCAAGGAAATAATTGAAATCGTATTTACGATGAGTCATTTCGACTAATGCAAAGGAACAATGTAATAAAAGATAAATAAAAAAAAAGATAAATAAAGCATTAGAAACTTCGAGGGGCCAAATTCCAACGCATTTCAATAATAGTCTGTTCCATAGTATTGACTTCATTGCTTCGGTTACGTCAATTGTCTGTAAGAATAATATATTTATATATATATATATATATATATATAAAAATTAGTAAATATTTGAAAGAGATATAATAAATTATTAGAAATGAAATAAAGAACATTATTTAGTAAGTATAGTCTAAAAAAAAAAAATTACATAATGTTATTTTAATGATTTCGTTAATATGAAATAATCAGCAGCTGATAATAACAATTAAATAAAAAAAAAATAAATTTATTAATATTTATAATATATAATTGTAAATTTATATTAATTGATGATATTACATTCTCTTTCTATTTAATGAATAAATATAAAATATATAATTAATATAAGATACATATAGACATATGAAAGTTTTATCAACTTCACGATTGATCCCTTTTTTTTATATATATATATATAATTTGAAAAAGAAAAAATAATTTTGCACATTAGTGGTTAACGATTCTTTATCTATGGATTACAATTAAAAAGTTTTTTTTTTTTTTTTTTTTTTTTTTTTATAATCAGTATGATTATTTAGTATTGTAATCACATCCAATTAATATTCACTAATACATTTTAATTGTTAACATCTTAACATTTTCTTTTGTGCTACAATTTTTATTTCATCGAGTTATATGAAATAATTAATTAAAATAAAAAAATTTTGAAAAAGAAAACAAATATTATCAAAAAAAAAAAAGAAAAAAAAAACGAACTTAATTATATATGATCATTATAATTTAATGTACCAGAAAAATTACAAATTTATTTCGTAAAAAGAATACCAACGATATTGTAACACAAAAGCAATAAAAAAAAACAAATCAAAAGTAAAAGTTATTGCTAAACGTTAATAATTATTCTGTCCCTTCTTCTTTCTTATTTTAATAACAAAAAAAAAAATTTTATTGCAACAAAAATAAATAACAAACGAAATAAGGGAGATCACCAATTTAAAAATAATATTCAATCGCGCTTAGGAAGAGAAAAAAAGAAATTGTCGTGAATTACTTATTCATTATAAAAAAAAGAAAAAAAAAAAAAAAAAAAAAAATTATATACATATGACGATGTAAGAAAATCTAACACAGTATACTTTTTAAATCAATAAGATCACTTATTAATAAAATATAATTTAATTAAATCCAGTTAAACACACACATACACACACGCACGCACGCACGCACAAACTTGTATCTGACTTAATTTCTTTTCAATATCACCAATAGAATAATAATATTATACCGTATGTCTAAAAAAAAAAAAAAAGAAAAAGCAATATTGACTGCAAACAAACAAACAAAAAAATACATAAATAATATATAAACATAATATGTACGTGCAATTTCAAAATTATACAGAACACATATGTAAAAGTATACGGATATAAAATAATATTATCCATGCTTACTTCTATTTTTTTCTCCATGTTATCCCTCTGAAGGTTCACAATTGACTGACAGTAAAACGTTCGATCAAGCTCCGTTGTAAACTCCTTTTCGAAGGAAAAAAAAAAAAAGGAAAAAAAAGAAAAAAAAAAGGGGGTTAGAAATGCACATTTGAATAATATAATCAGCCAGAAGAGAGAAAAAAAATTGAAGAAAGTTTGTCCGTGACGGGGGGGGAAAAAAAAAAATCCATTAGAGAATTGATCGTTTAACTATGTCTCTTTGATACTAGGGATTGACAATTTTAAGATTTCAATATTTATTGAATTTTTTAGCCGATGTACGTCGGAAAACGTTTAGCGACTATCTCGATAGAAAAAAAAAAGAAAAAAAAAAAAGAAGAAAAGAAAAAAAAAAAAACTTTATTGTTACAACTCTCATTCGCACATTTTCTCTTCCGTTTTGTTTTTCTTTTTTCTTTTCTTTCTTTTCTATATTTTTTTTCTTTTTTCTTTTCTTTTGCGTTTTTATTTCACTCGTACAAGGGGTTGTTGATGTCGTCCCAGCGAAAGAAAAGTTTCACGTAAAGTAACTTTTCCATTGTGGTGTTAGGGTGACAACGATAAAGATTTTCCACCGAGTTTACCCCTTTTTTCTAATAAGTTATATCCGGTTTCCTGGTTATATTCAAAGTTTTTATTTCTATGATGTCCGTCATAAGGATAGTATCGAATGTAATAACAGACATTATAACGATCTACTTATCGTTGCTACATCGTGATTATTAGGCTAATATTAATTGTACGTTGTAAAATGCGTACGATTGAAAGGCATTCATTCGAATTAATTGATAAGAAAACTATCGATGTGAAAAAGTTTGAAAATATTCATACATTTTCAACGTCTATAACCTATCATCTTCTATATATCTATCAATTGTCATAACTTCATGGTGAACTTTGTCCTACGATAATTACGTGCATTATACTCACCGTAATACTCAACTTCAAGTTTACAATCAATTATCGACGATAAGAGGTCAGCAGTCTCATGTTCCTCAATTGATCAATGAAAAATCAATAAAAAGGATACTATTTGTTGACTATGTTCAATAGCACGTACTATTTATCTCGTGAGTATAATAATTGTTACTACTGTTCTTATACATATATATATATATATATATATATATATATATATATATATGTATGTATATTTACGTTATATGTATATTAAATTTAATACATACAATTGAATTTTTGATTATAATTTTGTAATCGTAATATAGAAAATTAAATTAATTATCTGCTTCTACGCATTAATATATATATTGATATTAAAGAAAAGAAATTTTACTATTTAGAAAAGAAAAATTCGATAAAATTACGAAATAGAAAATAATTGATTTTGATGATTAAAATAAATGATTTAAATTCATACTTTTATATGTATTTACTTTTTATTACAAAAAGAATAATCAATTGACTTGGAACGATATTTAATTATTATGAAAAAAATAAATGTGTTTTTGTTAATAAGTGGATCAAAAAGAAAAAAAAAGAAAAAGAAAAGGATGAAAAAAAATCTTCATATAAGTGTTCGTAGTAATGACAAATATCCCATCGTAGTTTTGAGAATCTATAAAACGAATTAACGAGTGGACATATTTTAATATAAATATAAATATAAATTATAGACTTTTTGTTTTTGTTTTTTTTTTTGTTTTTTTTTTCGTTTGAACACTTACGTCGGTAAACGAGGCCAATGATAGGATGAAAAATTTACCGGAAGTTAATTGCTGTTGTTTCTTCATTCGCAACATGCAAATTTGAACCATTTTTAAATTGATCGGTGACACGTTATACCACTCGTAACGATAAAATGCAGTGCTCAGACTCAAACTCTAAATTTTCAAAATCATTTCAATGATTAGTAAATATCAATGGATTGATATATTAAAAAATGTCCTATTGAATTTGATCGCAATCAATTTGTTATATTTCTCTTTTTATTTTTCTTCAATTATATTAATATTATATTCTTCAAAAATTATATTAATAACTTGTAAATATTTTTTAATAAATACAAATCAAATTTAATTTATTTTTAAGTCTTTGATTTGGCCAGAAACATAAATAGTTTTGAAAGTTGTATATCGTAAGGATACATTTTAAAAATTCATGGAAAAAAGAAAGTGAGGGAAAAGAAAAATTATTCTTTTGATAAAAATGAATCTAAATGATCTTTATCAAATATTTTGATTCAAATTTTATTAATTCCAAAAAAAAAAAAAGAAAAGAAAAATAATTAATCTTTTTAATTTTTAATAAATAAATTTATATGAAATGGATTGATATTAAAATAAAAAAAAATTATAAACAATTGATCTCCAATGATATATACGGCGTCTCAGTCTTCAAATTTTATAATGAATCTGATTGTTAATTTTGAAAGTGACCTAACTCCATTCTTGATAAGAAAACGCATATTATTCACTTAATAATTGCCACTATTTTAATAATAACTATAAATTTAACACCCTTAGATACACTTAAGTAGTATAACTCATTAGTATCCTATACGTATATTTTTAAATTCATGAAAACCCTTAAATATATCGATTTGAAGATAAATGGAGTTAGGCCACTTTCA
Source organism: Vespa mandarinia (assembly GCF_050613455.1). Lineage (NCBI taxonomy): Eukaryota > Metazoa > Arthropoda > Insecta > Hymenoptera > Vespidae > Vespa > Vespa mandarinia. The sequence goes on along the minus strand of NC_140834.1, from coordinate 2,140,181 downwards.
AAATAAACGGCTCAAATGTATATATATTTCTTTTTCAATTAAATTTCATTCATTTTCAATATAAATATCATAGATATATTAATAAACATCGTCATATGTAAAAGTGATTCTTTCCTTTTCTTTTTTTTTTTCTTTCGTTTCTTTTTTCTTAAAATTAATTATAAATAACAAATTTTACGAATGAAGAATAATTATTAAAAATGAAAATATTTTCAATAAAATATGAACAAATTTTACTGACAATCAAATTAAATAAAACATCCAGTATCTCGTCAATTAATTTCAATTACTTCCTGAATAAGACACTCGCCGATGTAACAATAAGTAAACAATGTACTCATGACGCAAAATGCATAAGAATAAAATATTACAATCGTTAATCCTTCCTTCTTTACTGAGTCCTGAAAAGAAAATTTGTTAAAATAAAAAAAGAAAAAAAAAAAGTAAATTTATACATCAGAGACATTCGTTACATTCGTCCATTAACATGTAACATTGTAATACATACCAAAAGCGTATTGTAACCGGATATACAAAGTTGAAACGTACTTCCCATCAATTGTTGCAATATCAATACATTAAAATTGTCTTCCAAAGTTTCCGCTTGTCTGATTAAAAAATAAAAAAAAAAAAAAAAGAAAAGATACAAAAAAATATATAAGATATTAAAATAACACGATAATAGTTTTAATACAATATTATGAAATATAAAAAATATTTATTTATACGTTCGTTACTTATGATTATAATTATTCGTTTAGGTTAATCATTTTCTTCGTATAGTATTAATTGACACGTTATTAATCGTACAAAAAAAAATCAATCGTCAGAATATTGATTTCGATTGGGGAAAAAAAATACTTCAGACGAAAGTATTCTTTTTCGTGTGCAATATGTCATCGTTATAAAAAAAAAAAAAGTTGATTTCTATTTGAAAAAAAAAAAAAAAGTAAAAAAACCAAAAACCAAAGTTGACTTTTTGAAGAACGACATTGAAAATTTAAACGAAGAAACCATAAAGTGCGACAATATTTCCCGATTTAAATCTAATAACTACAAATACGAAGTAATTTTATTTTGAAAAAATATTCTCGTTATTACGGGTAAAAAAAAATTTCTAACCTTGTATTCTATCGAACATAGCTTTATAACATCGTCTCCATTACAATTATTGATATTGCTTGCATTGCATTCGAAAAAAAAAAAAAAAAAAAAAAGAAAACACAAAATCGAAAAATATTTAATTATTATCAAAAAAATCTTGATTATTACCTGATCAATTTGTAATGTCGAAGTACAAGTTTCTTCATATTACATTGAAAACCATTAGAATCGTCAAGAATTTCTTTGATCGAGCAACTTAGAATTCCAAATTGTGCAGTAATATGAAAAGCAAGATTTGTGAACAAACAATCGAATCCAACGTAACCCAATGTAATAATCGGTACTACCAATGTTTGATAAAGACAAAGACAAATATAGACCCTAATATCATCTACATCGATGATAGTTCGTGTTTTGTAAGGTAGTTTGTAACTCGATGATGAATTTCCTATTGCTGAAAAAAAAATTAATATATATATGTATTAATATTAAGATCTAAGAAAAATCAAGAGACAGATACAATAGAATTAAATCAAAAAAAAAAAAATAATAATTATTGAAGAAATTAGTGCCTGTAGTAGCCATTAAACTAATAAAAAAAAATGTATTTTATAAAACGTATATAGAAACATACATACATACATATATGTATACATGTACAAATATTATATATACAGAGTGTTTAAAAAGCATAAAATCTAAAACTTATATTACGTATTACTGAGGTCAAATAAATGGAAAAAGTTCATATAAACTTATGTCCAAAAATGCTTTATTGAATTTATTTATTTATATATATATATATATATATATATATATATATATATATATAAATTAAATCTTGTTTAAATCTATTTTCTATAATCTTAATAAAATAATATTAATTTTTAAAGGAAAATTATATTTTTTTTTTTTTTTACTTATTTTTTTTATAGTATTTAAAAAAATTTTATTTATTCAATAATAATATTAATAATAATATTACTTTTTTCAATATAAACATTCACTTTTTTACTAATAAACTTGTATATTTTTAATATAAACATTAAAAATAAATATACACTTAATTTGTTTTTAAGCATCAATATTATTATTGTTATTATTTCAATAAATTATTTGAACGAACAAATCTTTTCAACTTCTTCAAAATAATAAAACTGTATATATTTTTCTATTATATATAATTTCTATTGAATTATACATAATATATATTTTTATTGTATAATATATTTACTATAAAGTATTTATAAAATAAACTTTATATATATATATGTATATAATATACATGTTCGTGTGCATGTGTATGTGTTTGTATATATAATGTATATATTTAATATATCAATGTATATATATGTGTGTATACACATCATATATGTAATTACTAACACGATATATGTACGTATATATATGTATGTATAAAATATATATATATACTTATACATATGTTCGTATATAATGTATAAATATTTGACACAACAATTAATGAGAATTAATTTTAATATAATTATATATAAATATATATATATATATTTTGTTAATTGTTAAATAAATATACACACTTCATCGGACAATTGATTAAACTTTAAAAATATTTCCTAAAAGTTGGACACTAATTGAAAAAGAAAAAAAAAAAAAAAATAATAATAATAATAATAATAATAATAAAGAAAATAAAAGAAAAAAAGTCACGTTTAAATAAAAATTAAATAAAAATCATAAACGATTACATTGAACTATCGAAGAAAGAAATCATTGAACTTCCTGTTAGAAACCAGAAATCATCAGACTTTACTTCTTATTATTATTAAAATATATTTGTCGCGTGAAATCATGAAATCATGAAATCATTCTTAATACATTCTTCTTTTTTGTCTTTTCTATTATTTCCAACAATGGTGATATATTATTTTGGAAACTATGAAACGGGCGTTTTTGTTTAGGTTTTTTTTTTATTTTCATTCAACGCCCGTTTCATAGTTTCCAACCCTAATACATAAGTATCAGGTTGGAAACTATGAAACGGGCGTTTTTGTTTAGGTTTTTTTTTATTTTCATTCAACGCCCATTTCATAGTTTCCAACCCTAATACATAAGTATCAGGTTGGAAACTATGAAACGGGCGTTTTTGTCTAGTTTTTTATTTTCATTCAACGCCCGTTTCATAGTTTCCAAGCCTGATACAAACACATTCATAATTTATAATCAATCATAATATATACAAATACACAGATAATAAATAAAACACAAGATAATCAATAAAATTATTTCTAATGAAAAATTCGATTACCAATTTTAACGTTCGGTATCATCTCGTTTATCCAATATAATCCAACGGCAATAGACATCGAGGTAACAGCTATTAAAAAATAATATTTCGCCATTTTGGTATATTTCATAAATATAAATCTCTTCTCGTACGTATTATAATTGTCGACGATGAAATTATCTTCTAATTCGATTAACAAGTCTCCTAATGATTGCCTGTTAATCCAGCATGTAGATATTTTTGTTAGGGTCATTAGAAGTAAAATATTTTCCGTGAATATTGACATTATATCTCCGAGATTATGTTTACGATGTGTCAATTCGGCGAATGTTAATGAACAATGTAAGAGAAGATAAATAAAAAAAAAGAGAAAAAGAGCATTAGAAATTTCGAGAGGCCAAATTCCAACATATTTCAGTAACAGTCTGTTCCATAGTAATGACTTCATTGCTTCGGTTACATCGATTGTCTGTAATAATAATAATAATAATAATAATAATAATAATAATAATAATAATAATAATAATAATAATAATAAATATATATATAAAAATTAGTAAATAATTTTAATAAATTAAATAAGATATAATAAAATATTAGAAATGAAACAAGGAACATTATTTCGTAATTAATATCTAAACAAAACAAAAAAAATTATATAATAATAATGATTTCGTTTATACGATAAAATCGATAGTTTGTAATAATAAATAAATAAATAAATAAAAATATATATTTATTAAATATTTATAATATATAATCGTGAATTATTAATTGAACGAAGATATTATGTTCTTTCTCTTCTTAAAGAACATTTTTTTAAAAATTTTGTCTAGTATCGAAAATTTTTCGTAGCAAAAAAAAAAAAGAAAAATTACGTAGAACGATACCAATGATATCAATGATTTAACAAAATCGATAGCTTTTAATTACAATTATAATAAATATTTTTTATTATATATTAATATATTAAATATTAATTTTGAAATATTTTAATCGGTTTTCTTGTCTTAAAAAATATTATGTATACGTGTATATTAATTTTCATTAATACATTATAATACTAATTTTGTGGATTTTATTAATAATTTTATTAAGAAAAAAAAAAAAAGAGAAGAGAAAAATAAAGAAGAAGAAACAATTTATATTTTTGAAATTACGATTAGGTATAATAATTAGTTATATATTGTATACATAATTAATATAAGTATACGCATACATATATGCAAATGTTATCAATGATACGATTTATCATATTTGTTGTCAAATAATTTTTTAAAATAAAAAATATTATCAAAAAATGTAAAGGTATTTTTTTTCTTTAGTGTAGAATTAAAAAAAAAAATACATATATATATATATATTTCTTTTTTAATTTATAAAAAGAATATATATATTTATATATTCTTTTTTTTTAACGAAGAATTGATTAATTTCTGAAAATAAAAAAAAAACATTTTCCAGAAATGATAAAAAATAATTCACAAAGACATTTTTTCTCTGTAATGTAAAATTTAAAAGAAAAAAAAAATTCTTGCAATGAAGGATTGATTAATCCTTGTGATATAAACTCTCAGTATGATTAATAAATATTATCGTCACTTTTAATTAATATCAAGTAAAATATTTCAGTAATTTAAATCAAATATATCTCTTCGATTCATTTTCCATTTTACCAATTTGTAGAAAATAATTAATAAAAAAAAAAAAAAAAAAAAGAAAGAAAGGTATCATTAAAACTTAAAGAGACAGAAAAGTTTACGAAATTATATTATGATACAAAATATACCAATTTAATTATTATACAAATGCAATAAGAAGAAAATAAATCAAAAAGAAAAGTATTACTGTAAGAAATTTTATAATAATTATATCCATTAATATGATAATATACAAAAAATTATTTGACAATAAAAACAATGAATAAGGATTACAAATAACCTAGAACTCTAATCTGAAAAAATAGAGTTCAGGAGATAAAAAAAAAAGATTATCATCAAGAAACTTATTGATACGAAAAAAGAAAAGAAATTTTATTAATATGGCGATCTAAAAAAAAAAAGAAATAAAATAAACAACCATTACAATAAAATTCCAAAATCAATGCGATCAATTTTAATTAAATACAATTTATTAAAATCAAAATTAAAGAAAACAAAAAATTATTTGACAATAAAAACAATGAATAAGGAGCCAAATAATCTAGAACTCTAATCTGAAAAAATAGAGTTCAGGAGATAAAAAAAAAAGATTATCATCAAGAAACTTATTGATACGAAAAAAGAAAAGAAATTTTATTAATATGGCGATCTAAAAAAAAAAAGAAATAAAATAAACAACCATTACAATAAAATTCCAAAATCAATGCGATCAATTTTAATTAAATACAATTTATTAAAATCAAAATTAAAGAAAACAAAAAATTCTTATGAGATTAATGTCATTCCAATGTCATCGTATTAATAACAAAAACCAATATATTAATAATATGCCATCGTACGATAGAAAAAAAGAAAAGAAAAAGAAAACGAAAAAAAAAGTATACAAAAAAAATATAAATAAAATGTAAACAATATGTACGTGCGATTTCAAAATTACACATTGCACTAGATATAACAGTGTAACGAAAGAAAATATTATCCATGCTTACTTCTATTTTTTTCCCCATGTTATCACTTTGAAGGTTCACAACTGACTGACAGTAAAACGGTCGATCAACCTCCGTTGTAAACTTTTTTTTTTCTTTTTCTTTTCTTTTTTTTTTTTTTTTTTTTTTGAAGAAAAAAAAAGGGGTTACAAATGCACGTTTGAATAATATAGTCAGTCAGGAGAAAAAGAAAAAATGAAGAAAGTTTGTCCGTAACATTAGACGAGGAAAAAACGTATTTTAGAGAATTAATCGATTAACTGTATCTCGTTGATACGAGGGGTTGACGATCTAACGATAAAATATTTATTCAACTTTACCCGATGTGCCTCGGAAAACATTTAGTGACTATCTCTATAAAAAAAAAAAAAAAAAAAAAAAAAAAAAAAAAAAAAAAAAAAAAAAAACTTTATTGTTACAACTCTCATTCGCACGACGTTTTCTCTTCCGTTTTTTTTTCTTTTTTTCTTTACATCCGTTTATTCGCTCGTACAGGGATCATTGATATTCGTCGTTGCGAAAGAAAGTTTCATGTAAAGTAACTTTTCCATTGGACTGTTAGAATGACGAAGATAAAGACCTTTTACCGAGTTTACCATCTCCTTCTAATAAGTTATATCCTGTTTCCTCGTTAGATTCAAAGTTTCTTCTTTTTATGATTGTTCGTCATAAGTATAATATCGTACGAATCAAGAGACATTATCACAATCTTTGTTTCATTGTGATCTTTACGAAAGTATTAATTGTACAATCCGTACGATTGAAACGTATTCGTTGTGCTTAATTAATAAAAAAAATTTGCTATAATAAAATTTGTAAAATATATACTTACATACTTTGTGCTTCGAATCGAAATGTAATTTACATCGATAGTGAAATTCAATCGACAGTAGCGTCGATAATCGACTGTCATCACAGAGATATACTTTGTACCAGGTCGACAATGTAATTCGTATGATAAGGTCATCCAAAATTCGACGAATCTGTCGAATTAATTGCTTTACGATTTGAATAATCGTCTCCCACGAAATCTTTGCTTCATATACGTTTAGAAATTTTTTTTTTACGTGAATTAGCATCGGACGATTGCAACGGCCATTGCAATCGATTGACGAATCAGATTTCACTTTCCAGACGATACAGATTCGGCTCCCGATTTTCCGGTTCATTGTCCTCCTGTAAAATGCAATCTTCATTTTTCTCGGAAAAAAGAACTACCAATGATTAACGGATGCCGACTATGGCATTTCTTTTCTTTCCTTATTTTTGTAATTTTTCAACATTTTTTTCGCCACTCGTAACGCTCATAAACAAGTACAAGCTTATGACAATTTTCGCTTACGTGCGACGATCCGATTAATCATCGATTTGTTCTCTATATCTTCGTAACGTTCTAATCATTTTCTAACGAATGCTCTTGACTCACCCGTATATCCTAGCGCGACGATTGTTTCGGACATTTTCGTGCCTCGTTCGGTGTTTAGAATGAAACTTAGGTTCAAAATGTGACGCATATGGTGCATTCAATGATGATAATCGAAATTACGATTACAGACAATGTTGTTTATTATCGAAAGTTCGAGAAAAAAGCTGAAATATTCTTCGAGATGCATTAAGAGGAATGATGTAGTTTACTAATTCACGTTTGAATTAGAAACATAGCTGTTATTAGGCGTGTGTTTGTTAAGTCTATAAATTTATTATATGACAAACTGTATATCCTTTATTTTTCTCCATGATGAAATAATATTAATTAGCTTTAATATCGTCTTTCATTTTATATTAACAATTTACTGATAAATTAAAACATTAATTATTTTTTACATTACTTTTTATCAATTCAATTATAATTTAATTTTTATAAAACTAATAAAATTTTACAAATGAAAGTATTTGTTTCCGAATGACTGCTACAAATAATTATTTTCATTTGGAAAATCCGTTTAATATTATCATATTAAAAATAGATTATTATAATCATAAACACGGCACGGTGTTCTCTTCAATGAAATTAAATTAAATTCCTCTAAATTGTCAGATTGTTAGTGATGATTTGGACACATTGTATATTAAAAAAACGTATGTACGATAGAATCGAATTTTGTCCAAGTATTTTAACATTAAATAAAAAAAATTTTTCTTTTTCTTTAGAATAACTAAATATGTTTTTTTACATTATTATTGATAATACAAAAATAATAATTTTGAATTTGTTTAATGTATATAATTTTTACTATATTCAAATATGATTCTAATTTTAAATATATATATCTATTTAATTTAAAAATTATTATAAATCGAACATTTGGTAAAAAAATGTAATTATATCGAGTTTTACAAAATATTTGATTTATAATAATTATATATATAAAATAATTAAAATTATTATATAATTATATATATATATATATATATATATATATTGGTTTTTATTCCATTAATATTAAAAAAAAAAAAAAGGAAGATAATAAAGTAAACAAAATGAAAAGTTAGTCTAAAGGTAATAATTTCAGTCAAATATATTCATATAAATAACAAATATATAATCTATAACGTTTATCTTATAAATAGTTATTTAAATAAAATGATTCTATGATAATTTATTACATACAATATGTTTTATCTTCTTATCAAAATGTCAATAATAATATTTCAATAATAATTATTCAAGACTAATTTACAATTCTGTTTACATAAATGTTCGTAATACTGATAAATATGCCATTGATGTCTTCATTATCTAGAAAATTTACAAGAAATTGACAAATCATTTCAATCTTTATAAACGTTTTAACAATCGAAAATATTTTAACTTAAAATTCAGTGAAATAAATAAATAAATACGATCAACGAATGAAACAAACAAACAAACAAAAATTACTAATCATAGATAAAAGAAAATATTAAGGAGAACATTTCAATTCGTTCAACGATGATATATTATTAAATAAAAAATCATTACAATGGCAAGTAAATAAAAATAAAAATTTCGAAAGAAAATCGAAACTTGTCAAACGCAAATTATATATAAAAAAAAAAAAAAAAAAAAAAAAAAAAAAAAAAAAAAAAAAAGAAGAAAAAATTCACGCAAGAAAATGACAAAAGTAAAATATAAGGGAAATAGCAAAATACAAATAAAAAGTAAAATAAAAGAAAGGGAAAAAGCAATTAACGAGAAAAGTCAAATTAAAAAATAAAAAAGATAAAAATAAAGGGAAGAAAAATCTTGCGTGATGCGAATGATAGATTAAAGAAGAAAAAAAGAAGAAGAAGAAGAAGATGAAGAAGAAAAAAAGAAAAAGCAGAAATATTAACAATAACGACTCACATCGGTAAAAGTGCGTAAGGAAACAATGCAAAACTTCGCGCAAGTCAATCGTAGTGGTTTTCTAGCACGCATCATGCATATATAAATCGATTTCATATCGATCGTTGATAACTCGTACCAGTCGCAATGATAAAGCGCCTCGCACAAGTTCGTGCTCTGGATTGAAGAAAGAAAACAAAAAGGAAAAGAAAAAAAAAAAAAGGAAAAAAAAGAAACAAAAAAAAGAAAGAAACAAGATCGCATCAATAAACGATCGAATGAAATTAAAGATCGAATTGCAATTCAATTAATAATACGATTAATTACTTCCTCGATGAGACATTCACCGATGTAACAATAAGTGAACAATGTGCTCGATAAAACGAAAACGTATATAGCAAACGTTAATATACCGATTCCTTCTAATACAGCTAAACTCTACAAAATTAGAAATTATTTATTAAACGATTTAGAATGCAACATTTGTATAGAGTGATGTATACGTACGGAAAGTATTTGATAACTTGACATACAAATTTGAATAGTTGTACTTAATAATTGTTGACAAATGACGATGTTAAAACTATCCTCTAATATATCCGCTAATCTGAAACAAATACGAAGAAGATAAATTATTTGTTTTCATTTTTTTTTTCATAATGACATCTTTCTCATACTAAAAGAAACAAAAAATTTCTTCTTCCCTTCAAGTGATATTAATTGATATTAAAAATGTATAAAATTTATGTTATTTTTATTTTTGCCAAGGAAAAATTTCTTCAAGGTTTCAAAACGATCATTTCGAAATTTTTTTGCTGAAAAATCAAATCTTAATAATTCGTTGTAATCGAAGAAACGTATTCGAACAAAACTTCATTCGATTTTAAATCTAAAATAATCTGACTAAAACGTGACTTTAAGGGATTAAAACGACCGTTTTGAATTTTATTTTTCGTGATAAAAAGCTAAATTGATATAAAAAAAAAAAAACCGAAAAGATATATTTTCATACACACAATGAAATTATATTAAATTTATATTAATTAAGACGTAAAATGTATTTGTTTCATTCTAAATGTTAGAGCAAATATGGCATCGTTGAAAAAATTTTTCGACTTTCTCGCATAAGTCTACGACAAAAATCATAATCATTGAAATTTTTCTTGCAATTAAAACGTTTACAATCTCATTAAAGAAAATCAACATTATAAATTTATTATAAACAATCCCCGTTAGGGAACAAAACTATTTTGTCGTAACGAAATTGTAGCGAAATTTTTAAGAAAAAAAAAAAAATATTATCAAAAAAATTCATATACTAAAAATATTAAAACAATCGGCATCTCATAAGACGTATCCATCAACGCATTTGAATCGTTCAAAAAGAAAAAAAAAAAGATTTCATTCATTAGATGTTCCCTTAAGAATTAAATGACTTTATTAGAAAAATGATGTCACCTTATCAAACTATGATGTCGAAGTATCATTTTATGAATTCCATATCGAGAACCATCAATATCCTTTAAAATTTCTTTTACTCTACATCTCAATATTGCTAATTGACCAATAAGATGAAAACCAATAGAAGCCAATAAACAATCAGTACCACTATTAGCGGAAATGACCATTAATATACGTAAAAATTCATGTATGCAACCAAATGCATAAGTTTTTGCATCGTACGGCTTCAGCAATGGCTTTATTTTGTAAGGTAATTTATATTCCGACGTAGAATTTGTCATAACTGCATCGAAACAAAATACGTAATTTAATAAAATCATTCGTCAATTTTTAAATGACATTTTTGAAAAAAAAAAATTGTTCAAATGACAAATATTAATCAAATATTTCAATAAATCTCGAGATAACTAAGAAAATGTTTCAGACCAAAAGTTAATTCTTTCATTACATAAATTACAGTGCCGTTAGAAAAAATATAAGTTCTTAATTGAAAAAAGAGAGTTTTACTTGAAAAAATCTTTGAAGTTTTTCGTTAAATAAAATACAATTAATACGATAATGTTTCTCTGTATCTCTCTCTTTGAAAGCAGATAACTCTTGCCAGAAAAAAAAATATATATATATATGTATCTATTAAAATTTTGTCCATTATTTCACTAAAACGGAATATTTTAAATGTCTTCTATAAATGAATATAATAAAAATGTTAAAAATGTTTGTAATACCATTAATTATACCCGGTATGACAGTTTTACAATAATACAAAAGAATTATGAAGGTCATCGATGGTAACATAGTCATAATAAATATATAGGAAAAATTGTTATATTTCATAAAAATCAATCTCTCCTCTTTGGTTTTATAATTATCGACGTTGTAATCGTTTTCTGTTTCTGTCAAAAATCTTGACAATGATCGACATTTCATTCGGCACATTCCAAATTTCGTCAGTGTCATTATCATCAGCATGTTCTCGATAATGTTTGTCAGTACATAATGAAAATCATTGATGTAATCAATCAAATCGAGAAGTCCTAGAAAACTGTAAAGGCAACCATAAAATAGAAACAGTAGGAACAAGGAGTTCCGAATTTCCAATGGCCAAACTCCAGAAAAACTGAGCAATCGTTTGCTCCATGTTAGCGCTTTCATGGTATTGGTGAAACCTGTAATCTTGAAAAAGATAATGCAAAACAATAATGTTTCGATTAAATAATATAGTACGAAATTGGGTGATCGAAAATGTCCCTAGATAGTAAAATAACGAGCCTAAATTTTGTCTCGAAAGAATATTATTCGATTGGCCAATAGATTGTTACCCAATGTCACAATTTTTAATACAAATATGGACCCAAAAGTATCTCTATGATTTCGATAATCAATTATTCCTTTTCGAGATTTATAGAAGCTAATGGTTTTCTTTCCATCCAGAAATTCATAGGCTTTGTAGTTTTACATTAAGAAAGAAAAAATTAATACAAAAAAGTCTAATTAAAGTATATTTATTGATTTTCAAAATCAACTAGAGATTTTTTTGCTCCACCCTATATTAAATATTACAATGTTACTTATTGGCCAATTCAATAATTGTGATTTTTAAATCATCCAGAAATTTTTGATCCATCTGTTGGCCATCATGTATAATAAAAAAAAATTACGATAAATCTATCGCCGATGAATTTTCGTAATTCGTTATATCTTATTCATTAAAAAACAAAAACAAAAAAGTTAAAAAGAAATATGTCAAAAAAATATTAACGTTAAAAAGATTATAAAATTATAATCTAAAAATTTAATAAACATAAACGATTAATAAGATGCGAATATAGTAGGATTAATTAAAAATAAAAATAAGAAAAAATGTGTAATCAATATAATCAATATTATCGCTTTTAAGAAATTAAAAATATTTTTTAAATAATATTATCGTAATTAATACACAATGAAAAAAAAAGCCTACACGAAGTTTAAACTTTTCATGTATTTAAAATTATAATAAATAAATTTAAAATTATTAAATGTCACTGCGTTTCGCTGAATTATTGATTAAATTCTTTACGGGTTAAAATTTCACTCCTAATGTTCATTAAAAAAAGTCATTGTCACGGTCAACACAATTAAAAATATTAGTTTCATCAAGTTAAATCTTTTTTTTTAAATGTCAGTAAACTTATATGTAAAAATATTCTTTTGTACATATAATCAAAACACATTAAGAGATACACATATACATATATATTCATACGAGTATATAAATATTATATATATATATATATATATGTATATAATAATTTAAAGATCAATTTTTTAACATTAAAAGATTAATATATTGACTGCCATAGTATTTTCATACTTGATCACAAAAAGTCACAATAGAATTATCACAATTGAAATAAATTTAATAAAATAATTAATTATTATGCGACCAATAATTAAATAAAATTACACTCTTATCTCTGTAAACTTTCAACGACATGTGGTTGCACTTATAAATCCATAAGTTGACTAAAATCGTAAAAATAATAGCACAAGTACTAAACAAAGTTACACAAAAAAAAAAATAATAACAAAACACAAATATTGCATTAATTCACACCAGTCATAAAATTTAATTTCTGTTCTATATGTTGGTTAACTTGTGAATCATTAAAGATCAAAGTAGTCACTAATAATCGAAATATTAATTATTACTTATATTATAAAAAAAAAAAAAAGAAAAACTAAAAATAAATATTAATTCGTCACACATTCGTTTTGATAAATTAATAATAGAAATGATAATTTTTAATAAATATTCTTAATAGTTTCACAAATCACTAATGCAGTTTTTCTATTCATTTGTATAACTAGAAAATAATTTTATTCAATGTCACTTGACATATAGATTAATTGATTCTCGAATTAATAAGAAATTGTTACACCATGAAGTCACCAAGAAATTAATTAACAGTGACATGAAATAAAACTGTGGCAATCAATTTGTCAAAAAATTTTCAAAAAAAAAAATTACGCTTATTTGAAACCACGACGATGATTAAAAGAAGAAAATTTCTTAAAAGAAAAAAAAACAAAAGATCGTTCAGATTGCGCTTTAAAAAAAAATTCACGATATTTTTTCGAAATCTCAATAGTTAGAAAAATGCGAAGAAAAAAGAAAAGAAAGGATTGCGATTTTTTGAAACCGTCACAATGGCTTTTTCAAGAGAGTCGAAACAAATTCACTCGGGACGATTATTGTCACAAAACGTCGCACTCGTCAAACGAACTGGCAATTAACAATAAAAAAAAAAATAATAATAATAATAAAAATAAATCGACGTTATCACCGTACTTCTTTGGTTCTTTCCATTTTGCTCGCTCGAAGGTCACCGGCCGACTGTTCGTCCAAGCACGAACTACTCCCGACGTAAACTACGTACGAAAAGGGGTTGAAATTGGTTGGCTGAATAGTTCATGCGATTAACGAAAAAAAAAAAAAGAAAAGAAAAGAAAATGTGAATACGAGTCAGTTTTTGCGTCCGTTTCGAACTGTATAGAAGGTACGGACCAAAAAAAAAAAAAAAAAAAGAAATGAAAAGGGGTGAGTCGTCAACGGACGAAGTCGACTCAACAATAATCGATCAACATTTGGCAGACGGTGTTTTGCATTAATCATTTTTATCTACCCCTTTCTCTAAGTACAATATACCTTGTCTACTCTTTTTTTTTGGGGACTCTATATCCGTCGAAAGTTTCTACGTAACGCCCTCGTGAATATTTTTCCAGCAAAAAGGGAAACAGCGTGGCTCAGTATTATTACGGAATAGAAAAAAAAAAAATTGAAGGTTATCCAAGTTTTTAAGTAGTTGAATTCTACCCTTCCACGAGTCTTCTTCTTGTCAGTTATCTTCTAATCGATCGTTATGAGGTGTACAAAAAAATATGCTACTGCATCGGACGCTATTAGAATGGAATTGTTGAAGATCATTGGGGTTGTTTCTGAAAATAACAAAAATTATTAATAAATGCAATTTGTATATAGGACATTTTCATGTGACAAAAATGATTAATTACAAGCGTAAAGGACTTACTGAAATTATTATTTACCCAAGTGAATTTTGTTTTATTATGCCAAAGAATGTAACTTTAAAATGTTATGTTACTCGAGAGATCGATTACGGTGAAAATGCATAATTGATTAATAATTATCGATGACAATAAACTGAACGTTTAAGTTTATTATTTCTTACGTTAAAAGAAACACGTACACAAATACAATCATATGCAACATCAATAGTACATATACTCATATGCATACGTTCATATTTATTCTCAGTCATCAATAATATGAAAATTAATAATCTGTATATAATATATATTGGATATCATAGGTATGTATATAGATGTTTTGATATTTTAAACTATATTTAAACTAATATTAAAATATAAAATTATTATATATATATATAAATCCTGATTTAAAAAATTTTAATTTATAATAATTTTTAAATTAAATTTATATAAGTAAAATTGAAATTATATTTAAATATAATATATATTTAATACGAGTATATATTCAAATATAATTAGAATTACATATGTTACACAAATTATAATTTTTGTGACATCGATAATTATGTAAAAAAAAAAAAAACAAAAAAATATTTAAATAAAAAAACAATTTTATGCTAATGCAGAAAAATTTCTAGTAAGGTAAAAAAAAAAAAAGTGAAAGATTAGACTAAAAATTAGTTTGAGTCAAATATATTCATATAAATAACAAATATATCATCCATAATATTTATCCTATCTATGCTCATCTAAATAACATATTTGTATTTTCATTTATTACATGCAACATATTCAAAAGTTTTATCAAAATTTCAATAATAATATTCTAGTTATTATTATTCAAGACTAATTATTTCATAATTTTGTCTCCATAAACGTTCGTAATACTGATAGGTACGCCATTGATGTCTTCATTACCTGCAAAATTTACAAAATTTAACAAATCATTTGTATCCCGAAGTGTATAAATTATCGAGAAAAAAAAAGAAAAAAAAAATGCGAAATAAAAATTCAGAAAACTAATAAAAAAGAAGGTGAAAAAAAGAAACGTTCAACGACATATGATACTTCTTTGTAAAAATAAAACGAACAAAAAATATAAATGATATGAAAAAAAAAAAAAAAAATACTAATAAGAACATTTCATCTCGATGAATGTTGAAAAGTTAATAAATAAAAACGCGATCAATGACAAACGAATAAAAATAAAAACTACTATAAAAAAAAGAAAAAAAAAAAAAAAATCTTGTGAAAAGCGAATCATGAATTAGAAGAAAAAAAAAAAAAAAAAAAAAAAAGAAAACAAAAGATTGGCGGAAGAGAATGACGAAATTAAAATATAAGGAAAGAATAAAAGGACAATTAACGAGATGCCGATTGAAATAAAATAATTTAAAAATAAAGAAAAACAAAATCTTACCTAATCTGTATGACATATTAAAAAAAAAAAAGAGAAAAAAAAAAAAAGAAAAAAAGAAAAATATAATATTAACAATAATGACTTACGATGGTAAAAGTGCGCAAGGAAACGACGCAAAATTTCGCGCAAGTCAATTGCAATGGTTTCCTAGAGCGAATCATGCAAATGTAAATCGATTTCATATCGATCATCGATAACTCGTACCAGTCGCAGTGATAAAGCGCCAGGCATAAGTTCGTGCTCTGGATTAAAAGAAAGAAAATAATAAAAAAAAAAAAAAAAAAAAAGAAAAAAAAACGAAATAAAATAGAATTAATAAACGATTGTATCTAAATACGGATTGAATTGCAATTCAATTAATAATACGATTAATTACTTCCTCGATGAGACATTCACCGATGTAACAATAAATGAACAACGTACTCAACAAAACAAAAATGTGTAGACCAAAAATTACTATACCGATTCCTTCTAATACAGCTAAACTCTACAAAATTAAAAATTATTTATCAGACGATGTAGAATGCAACATTTGTATTAGAATGATGTGTACGTACGGAGAGTATTTGATAACTCGATATACAAATTTGTATAGTTGTACCTAATAATTGTTGGCAAATGACGATGTTAAAACTATCCTCTAATATATCCGCTAATCTGAAACAAATACGAAGAAGATAAATTATTTGTTTTCATTTTTTTTTTTCATAATGACATCTTTCTCATACTAAAAGAAACAAAAAGTTTCTTCTTTCCTTCAAGTGATATTAATTGATATTAAAAATGTATGAAATTTATGTTATTTTTATTTTTGCCAAGGAAAAATTTCTTCAAGGTTTTAAAACGATCATTTCGAAATTTTTCTGGTGAAAAATCAAATCTTAATAATTCGTTGTAATCGAAGAAACGTATTCGAACAAAACTTCATTCGATTTTAAATCTAAAATAATCTGACTAAAAAGTGACTTTAAGGGATTAAAACGATCGTCTTGAATTTTATTTTTCGTGATAAAAAGCTAAATTGATATAAAAAAAACAAAAAGATATATTTTTATGAACACAATGAAATTATATTAAATTTATATTAATTAAGACGTAAAATATATTTGTTTCATTTTGAATGTTAGAGCAAATATGGCATCGATGAAAAAATTTTTCGACTTTTTACTTTCGCATAAGTCCATGACAAAAACCTTTGATCTTTGAAATTTTTCTTGTAATTTAAACCACTTAAGATATCATTAATAAATACCTATATTATTATAAACAATTTCGCTAGAGAACAAAACTATAAAATTTTGTCGTAACACAATTGTAATAAAATTGTAAGGAATGGAGGAAAAATTTTTGAAAAGTTCATATCTCAAAAATATACCCAAAAGAACTGCAAGACTCGCGATTCATAGCGATCGACGTATTTGAATCGATTAAAAAGAAAAAAAAAAAAAAAAAAAGATTTCATTCATTAGACGTTCCTTTAAGAATTAGATGATTTAATTAGAAAAGTGACGTCACCTTATCAAACGATGATGTCGAAGAATTATCTTATGAATTCCTTGCTGAGAAACATCCTTTAAAATTTCCTTCGCTCTACAGTTTAGTATTGCCAATTGACCGGTAAGATGAAAACCGGTAGAAGCCAATAAACAATCAGTACCACTATTAGCGGAAATGACTATTAATATACGTAAAAATTCATGTATGCAACCAAATGCATAAGTTTTTACATCGTACGGCTTCAGCAATGGCTTTATTTTGTAAGGTAATTTATATTCCGACGTAGAATTTGTCATAACTGCATCGAAACAAAATACGTAATTTAATAAAATCATTCGTCAATTTTTAAATGACATTTTTGAAAAAAAAAAATTGTTCAAATGACAAATATTAATCAAATATTTCAATAAATCTCGAGATAACTAAGAAAATGTTTCAGACCAAAAGTTAATTCTTTCATTACATAAATTACAGTGCCGTTAGAAAAAATATAAGTTCTTAATTGAAAAAAGAGAGTTGTACTTGAAAAAATCTTTGAAGTTTTTCGTTAAATAAAATACAATTAATACGATAATGTTTCTCTGTCTCTCTCTCTCTTTGAAAGCAGATAACTCTTGCCAGAAAAAAAAATATATATATATATATCTATTAAAATTTTGTCCATTATTTCACTAAAACGGAATATTTTAAATGTCTTCTATAAATGAATATAATAAAAATGTTAAAAATATTTGTAATACCATTAATTATACCCGGTATGACAGTTTTACAATAATACGAAAGAATAACGAAGGTTATCGATGGGAACGCAGTGATGATAAATATATAGGCAAATTTGTTATATTTTATAAAAATCAATCTCTCCTCTTTGGTTTTATAATTATCAACGTTATAATCATTTTCCGTTTCAGTCAAAAATCTTGATAATGATCCATGCTTCAATCGGCATAACCCAAATTTCATCAGTGTCATTAAAATCAGCAAATTCTCCATAATATTTGTCAATACGTATTGAAAATCATTGATGTAATCGATCAAATCAAGAATTCCTAAAAAAATGTAAATACAACCGTAAAATAGTAATGGTAGGAACAAAGTGTCCCGAATTTCCAATGGCCAAACACCTGAAAAACCGAGCAAGCGTTTGCACCATGTTATCGCTTTCATGGTATTGGTGAAACCTGTAATCTTGAAAAAGATAATGCAAAACAATAATGTTTCGATTAAATAGTATAGTACGAAATTGGGTGATCGAAAATGTCCCTAGATTGCAAAATAACGAACCTAAATTTTGTCTCGAAAGAATATTATTCGATTGGCAAATAGATTGTTACCCAATGTCACAATTTTTAATACAAATATGGACCCAAAAGTATCTCTATGATTTCGATAATCAATTATTCCTTTTCGAGATTTATAGAAGCTAATGGTTTTCTTTCAGACCATCCAGAAATTCATAGGCTTTGTAGTTTTACATTAAGAAAGAAAAAATTAATACAAAAAAGTCTAATTAAAGTATATTTATTGATTTTCAAAATCAACTAGAGATTTTTTGCTCCACCCTATATTAAATATTACAATGTTACTTATTGGCGAATTCAATAATTGTGATTTTTAAATCATCCAGAAATTTTTGATCCATCTGTTGGCCATCATGTATAATAAAGAAAAATTACGATAAATCTAACGCCGATGAATTCGTTATATCTTATTTATTAAAAAACAAAAACAAAAAAATTAAAAAGAAATATGTCAAAAAAATATTAACGTTAAAAAGATTATAAAATTATAATCTAAAGATTTAATAAACATAAACGATTAATAAGATGCGAATATAGTAGGATTAATTAAAAATAAAAATAAGAAGTTAAATGTTTTTTTACGCGACAGTAAAGTTATATAGAAAAATATTCTTTGGAAGATATAATTAAAACATTTTAGAAGAAACACATTAAGAAATAATCATATACATATATATACATACATAGTATATAAATATTATATAGATATATATATTATATGCATATCTATATTCGTATGTATATAATTATTTAGAGATAAATTTATTAATAATTAAATATAAATAAATTGACTGCCACAGTAATTTTAATATAATAATTAATTATTTCATATTTAATAATTAAATAGAATTGTACTCTTAACATTGTAAATTTTCAATGACATGCGATTGCTCCTATAAATCCGAAAGTTGGCTAAAAATATAAAATTAATGGCGTAAAATCTAAATCTACAAAAGAAATAACAAGGGAACACAAATATTGCATTAATAATTCACACCAGTCATAAAATTTAATTTTTGTTCTATATGTTGGTTAACTTGTGAATCATTAAAGATCAAAGTAGTCACTAATAATCGAAATATTAATTATTACTTATATTATAAAAAAAAAAAAAAAAAAAAAAAAAGAAAACTAAAAATAAATATTAATTCGTCACACATTCATTTTGATAAATTAGTAATAGAAACGATAATTTTTAATAAATATTCTTAATAGTTTCACAAATCACTAATGCAGTTTTTCTATTCATTTATATAATTAGAAAATAATTTTATTCGATGTCACTTGACATATAGATTAATTGATTCTTGAATTAATAAGAAATTGTTACACCATGAAGTCACCAAGAAATTAATTAACAGTGACATGAAATAACACTGTGGCAATCAATTTGTCAAAAAATTTTCAAAAAAAAAAATTACGCTTATTTGAAACCACGACGATGATTAAAAGAAGAAAATTTCTTAAAAGAAAAAAAAACAAAAGATCGTTCAGATTGCGCTTTAAAACAAATTCACGATATTTTTTCGAAATCTCAATAGTTAGAAAAATGCGAAGAAAAAAGAAAAGAAAGGATTGCGATTTTTTGAAACCGTCACAATGGCTTTTTCAAGAGAGTCGAAACAAATTCACTCGGGACGATTATTGTCACAAAACGTCGCACTCGTCAAACGAACTGGCAATTAACAATAAAAAAAAAAATAATAATAATAATAAAAATAAATCGACGTTATCACCGTACTTCTTTGGTTCTTTCCATTTTGCTCGCTCGAAGGTCACCGGCCGACTGTTCGTCCAAGCACGAACTACTCCCGACGTAAACTACGTACGAAAAGGGGTTGAAATTGGTTGGCTGAATAGTTCATGCGATTAACGAAAAAAAAAAAAGAAAAGAAAAGAAAATGTGAATACGAGTCAGTTTTTGCGTCCGTTTCGAACTGTATAGAAGGTACGGACCAAAAAAAAAAGAAATGAAAAGGGGTGAGTCGTCAAC
Source organism: Vespa mandarinia (assembly GCF_050613455.1). Taxonomy (NCBI): domain Eukaryota; kingdom Metazoa; phylum Arthropoda; class Insecta; order Hymenoptera; family Vespidae; genus Vespa; species Vespa mandarinia. Next base: position 2,119,135 of record NC_140834.1, on the reverse strand, counting down.
GGACGAAGTCGACTCAACAATAATCGATCAACATTTGGCAGACGGTGTTTTGCATTAATCATTTTTATCTACCCCTTTCTCTAAGTACAATATACCTTGTCTACTCTTTTTTTTTTTGGGACTCTATATCCGTCGAAAGTTTCTACGTAACGCCCTCGTGAATATTTTTCCAGCAAAAAGGGAAACAGCGTGGCTCAGTATTATTACGGAATAGAAAAAAAAAAAATTGAAGGTTATCCAAGTTTTTAAGTAGTTGAATTCTACCCTTTCACGAGTCTTCTTCTTGTCAGTTATCTTCTAATCGATCGTTATGAGGTGTACAAAAAAATATGCTACTGCATCGGACGCTATTAGAATGGAATTGTTGAAGATCATTGGGGTTGTTTCTGAAAATAACAAAAATTATTAATAAATGCAATTTGTATATAGGACATTTTCATGTGACAAAAATGATTAATTACAAGCGTAAAGGACTTACTGAAATTATTATTTACCCAAGTGAATTTTGTTTTATTATGCCAAAGAATGTAACTTTAAAATGTTATGTTACACGAGAGATCGATTACGGTGAAAATGCATAATTGATTAATAATTATCGATGACAATAAATTGAACGTTCAAGTTTATTATTTCTTACGTTAAAAGAAGCACGTACATAGGTATAATCGTATGCAACGTACACAGATACACATATTATTCTCAGCCATCTCAAAAATATTATTAATTTGCAAATTATTACTATATATGTATTATAAATTAAAGAAAAATAAAGGAAGAATAAAGAAAATAATGTAGGATGTTACGACATAAAATATGCCTGATAATAGCATGTTAAACTTAACAAATACACGGCCAATAACAGCTATGCTTCTGATTCAAACGTGAATTAGTAAACTACATCATTCCTCTTAATGCATCTCAAAGAATATTTCAGTTTTTTTCTCGAACTTTCGATAATAAACAACATTGTCTGTAATCGTAATTTCGATTATCATCATTGAATGCACCGTATGCGTCACATTTTGAACCTAAGTTTCATTCTAAACACCGAACGGGGCACGAAAATATCCGAAACAATCGTCGCGCTAGGATATACGGGTGAGTCAAGAGCATTCGTTAGAAAATGATTAGAACGTTACGAAGATATATAGAACAAATCGATGATTAATCGGATCGTCGCACGTAAGCGAAAATTGTCATAAGCTTGTACTTGTTTACGAGCGTTACGAGTGGCGAAAAAAATGTTGAAAAATTACAAAAATAAGGAAAGAAAAGAAATGCCATAGTCGGCATTCATTAATCATTGGTAGTTCTTTTTTCCGAGAAAAATGAAGATTGCATTTTACAGAAGGACAATGAACCGGAAAATCGAGAGCCAAATCTGTACCGTCTGGAAAGTGAAATCTGATTCGTCAATCGGTTGCAATGGCCGTTGCAATCGTCCGATGCTAATTCACGTCAAAAAAAATTTCTAAACGTATATGAAGCAAAGATTTCGTGGGAGACGATTATTCAAATCGTAAAGCAATTAATTCGACAGATTCGTCGAATTTTGGATGACCTTATCATACGAATTACATTATCGACCTGGTACAAAGTATATCTCTGTGATGACAGTCGATTATCGACGCTACTGTCGACTGAACTTCACTATCGATGTAAATTACTTTTCGATTCGAAGCACAAAGTATGTACGTATATATTTTACAAGTTTTATTATAGCAAATTTTTTTTATTAATTAAACACAACGAAGACATTTTTAATAGTATCGACTATAGTTCTATAAATTTCACAAATGGAATATAATTAGAATCGAATTAGAATAGAATTTTGCGATTTCTTATCTAATTATTAATACAAAATTTTAATATCGGATTGATCAAAAGTTTCGTTATTTCGACATTAATAATATTTTCTATATGGAAAAATTTTCGAGTACTCGAAAAATTGCATAAATTATCTAAACAATTCTTTGCTCAGAAGGATGAGAAATTTTTGGAAAATTGAAATAATAAAGTTTTGACTGAAAAATTCCAGAAGATGATGGAATTAAAACTTTAAATACAATTTCAATAAAGTTATTTGTGTCACCATGAAAAGTGTGTTACGTATTTATTTTTTCTTTTTTTTTTTTTTTTTTTTTTTTTACTTATAAACAGAATGATTATTTTGATAAATACCGAAATAACATTAACCTTATGTTTATTAATCTAAATAACGTGATTGTATGCATTCGTTACAAACTATCTATTTAACATTTGTACAGAAATAGCAGATATATTTCAACAGTTATTATTCACGATTAATTATTAAATAGTTTCGCTTATAGAGCCGTTCGTAAAAACGATAAGTATGCCATTGATTTATTCAGTATCTGTAAAATTGATAAAAAAAATAATAGAATTTAATCCTTTTGAACATCAAAATTATACAAAACTTTAAACCATCGAAAATATTCAAAATTGAAATTGAAATCAATAAATAAAAACGAATCAACGAAGTGCAATATTTTTTTGCAAAAGTAAACAAAACATACAAATGATACATAGAAGAAAATATTAAGAAAAATATTTCATTTAGAATTTCATATATGACGAAAAGTTAATTAATGAAGACGTACATGGACGAACAAATAAAAATATAAATTTCTAAAGAGAAACGAAAACTCATGGAACGCTGATGAATACCATATGAAAAAAAAAAAAGAAAAGAAAAAAAAAATTGACACGATATAATGATGAAAGTGAAATATAAGGAAAGAGAAAAAAAAGGAACAATTAAAGAGATGTCAATTAACACTAGATTGTCCAAGGAAGTCATTTTGACTTCTTTTTAATTTCAATTAGAAAAACAATTATGTATATAATGACACAATTTCTTAGAATTTTGTGACTTTTTGTACAACATATAAATGCGTTTATTAATAATTGTAGTTACCTGCCCCCTCCTTCATTTCCGGTATACATATATATATATATATATATGTGTGTTATACCCATATTGCCCAAAAGCAGTCAAAATGACTACTTGGGAAATTTTAAATAATCAAATGACTCTTATTATTGAATTGAGTAAATTTCTTATATTACTAGTTCGGCTCTGTATTGAAATAACAGTTTTCATTTTTTTTTCGATTACCGTTACATGATAACATACAAGTACATGATAAATCGTCGACTTGGGCGTATACATGATAAGTTGCAGTTGATCAATAAGCTAAAGTAATACTTGTTATTTGAAATCTTTATGCAATGATACTTGTTCTAACAAGTTGTTTATTTTATTTCTTTTGCACCCTAAATTCATGAAAGAAATGGAGAATAGAAGTGAGTTATTGGAAATGCTAACGAACATAAGTGAAGAGTGCTTCGATCTAGAATTAGATGCAACAAATTCTGAACTATCATCTGAAAATGAAGCGGATTATATTCAAAGTGAAACATCCTGACACTGAAGATAGCGATGAAGAGTCGATCACCAATGATGAAAATGAAAGTGTCATCAATATGTCCAGGAAAAGATGTAGGGTGCTAAATAGTTCAGATTCTGATGAAGAAAATGAAAATACCTTTCAGGAGACTAAAACAGCTGCCAATGGTACTGTGTAATCAAAAATTGACGAATGTGGTATAACTTTTGGTAACTATCCAAAGTAGCCAAACAAACGAAGGTTAACATGCCTCGTTTTTCCACTATGCTATATAAATTAGAGAATCGTGTTCTTACAATATATAAAAGCAAATCAAATGAAAGAGTAGCTGTTCTAAGTTCTAAACATAAATTTGTAAGAATTGATAAAAGTAATAAAAAAAATGTTACCGGAATCTATTCAATTTTATAACAGCACAAAATTTGTAGTTGATATGGTGAATCAAATGGCCCGAAAATATACAGTAAAAGCTAGTTCTCGCAGATGGCCCCTTCAAATATTTTTCAATATTTTAGATTTGACTGCTATAAATGCTTGAATCCTTTACAAAGAAACGACAGGAATAGAAATACAACGAAACGAGTTATTGTTTCAATTAGCAGAACAGCTTACCATCGAATACAAAGCTGCAAGACAGAAAACGTCATCAGAACATGAAGACCCACAAAGATCAACTGCAACGTCATCAAATGCAACCCAAACGCAAAATTTGTCAAGTACAACTTTACCACAACAACAAAACAAATAATACATGTGAAAAATGTCAAAGGTATGTTTGCGAAAGATGTACACGTAAAAAGATTTCCACTTTCATTTGCATAAAATGTACAAATAATAATGCATAAATTATTTTTTTTTTCCAACTGAAGTAAATTTTTTCTATTGTTAAATATTTACTAATAACTTGTTATATAATTGTAAATAATATAAAAAAAAAATATTAAAAAGTAATTTTTAAACAAATTTCAAAACACATTAGTTATTCGTTCACAATGCTGTCATTTTGACTGCTTTTGGACAATATAGGTATGTAATAAGTTTCGGTCTTTCTAGTGTTAAAGAATAATAATTTAAAAATAAGAAGAAGAAAGATCTTACGTGGTCCGAATGAGTTAAAAAAAAAAGAAAAAAAAAAAAAAAAAAACAGAAGACGAAAAGAAGAGGAAGAAAAAATATCAATAATAACGACTCACGCCAATGAAAGTACGTAAAGACAGAACGTTAAATTTTGCTCCTGTCAATTGCAATGGATTCCTAGAGCGCATCATGCAAATGCAAATCGATTTCATATCGATTATCGATAGCTCGTACCAGTCGCAGAAATAGAGCGCTTCACAGATGCTCGTACTCTGGATTAAAAGAAAGAAAAAAAAAAAAAAATATTAAAAAGAAAATGAGAAAAGAAACTAAATCGTATCAATGAACACGATTGAAATAATTTTCTGATTGAATTGCACTTAAATAAGAATTTTATTAATTACTTCCTGTATCAGACATTCACCGATGTAACAATAAGTGAACAATGTACTCAGCAAAAGACATTCATATGAAATAAATGTTAATATACCTGCTGCTTCGACGAAAGCAAAACTCTAAATAATTAAGAATTTTATATTAGAAATGAATGTATTTCGATTAATATGACGTATACGTACGGTGAGCATTTGATAACCGGATATACAAATTTGAATCATTATCGCTAATAATTTTTGACCAATGAAGATGTTACAACTATCCTCTAATATATCCGCTAATCTGAAACAAATACGAAGAAGATAAATTATTTGTTTTCTTTTTTTTTTTCATAATGACATCTTTCTCATACTAAAAGAAACAAAAAATTTCTTCTTCCCTTCAAGTGATATTAATTGATATTAAAAATGTATGAAATTTATGTTATTTTTATTTTTGCCAGGGAAAAATTTCTTCAAGGTTTAAAACGATCATTTCGAAATTTTTCTGGTGAAAAATCAAATCTTAATAATTCGTTGTAATCGAAGAAACGTATTCGAACAAAACTTCATTCGATATTAAATCTAAAATAATCTGACTAAAAACTGACTTTAAGGGATTAAAACGACCGTCTTGAATTTTATTTTTCGTGATAAAAAGCTAAATTGATATAAAAAAAAAAAAAACCGAAAAGATATATTTTCATACACACAATGAAATTATATTAAATTTATATTAATTAAGACGTAAAATATATTTGTTTCATTCTGAATGTTAGAGCAAATATGGCATCGTTGAAAAAATTTTTCGACTTTCTCGCATAAGTCTACGACAAAAATCATAATCATTGAAATTTTTCTTGCAATTAAAACGTTTACAATCTCATTAAAGAAAATCAACATTATAAATTTATTATAAACAATCCCCGTTAGGAAACAAAACTATTTTGTCGTGACGAAATTCTAGCGAAATTTTTAAGAAAAAAGAAAAAAAAAATTATCAAAAAAATTCATATCCTAAAAATATTAAAACAATCGGCGTCTCATAAGTCGTATTCATCGATGCATTTGAATCGTTCAAAAAGAAAAAAAAAAGATTTCATTCAATAGACGTTCCATTAAGAATTAAATGATTTAATTAGAAAAGTGATGTCACCTTATCAAATGTTGATGTCGTCGAATCATTTTTTGAATTCCCCATCGAGAACCATCGGTATCAATTGGAACATCCTTCATTCTGAATTTGAGTAAGGCCAATTGACCGGTTAAATGAAAACCAATACAAATCAACAAACAATCAGTTCCGACGTAACCAGAAAGTATTAATATTACACGTAAAAATTCGTGTATACAACCAAACGCATAACTTTTTGCATCGTACGGCTTCAACAATGGTTTTATTTTATATGGCAATTTATATTCCGCTGTAGAATTTGTCATAACTGCGTTGAAAGATAATTAGAATTTAATAAAATTATTCGTCAATAAAAATTATTCTTTATATCTCATATTTTTATCATTTGATTGGAAATAAAAAAAAAAAGAAAATATATATATATATATATTTAAACAAAAATCATGAAATAAATTCGTAATTTGTTTAATGATAAGTGATTCAAAAAAAAAAAATAAAAATTAATCTAATTTAATTGTTTAAAAACCAATGACAATTCATATTTACCGCAAATATATTTACTAATACACATCTAGCCATACAAATATATATATATATATATATATATATATATATTTATGATTATATATAGCTATATATATATGTATATATATATATACAGTTATACATGTAAACTATTTTTTGATTTTTTCTCATTTCTTTGATTTTTTTGGATTTCTTTACTCTTTTATCTTTTTTTTATTTTTCATCGTTTGAATAAAAATGAATGCATTTAATTAACTAATTATAATTTCGAGATCATAGTAATATTGAAACTCTAATTATCAAGATTATTACCCAATATTATATTCGGTATGATAGATTTAAAATAATAAAGAAGAAGTAAGAACACCGACAAGGTAAACAAACCGGTGACGTATCTATAAGAAAGATTGTTATATTTTAAAAAAATCAATCTCTCATCGTCGTTTTTATAATTATCAGCTGTATAATCCACTTTGGTTTCTATAAGAAATTGTGACAACATACGACACTTTATTCGTAACATTGAAACTTTTGTTATCGTCATTAATATCAAAATGTTCTCCATTATGTTATCCAAAACGTAACGAAAATTGTTAATGCAATTATACAGATCTAATAGTCCCAATAAAAAAAAGGTATAGCCATAAATTACAAACGATATAAATAAACTGTCACGTATATTCAATGGCCAAAGTCCTGTCAGACATAACATTTGTTTGCTGATTGTTATCGCTTTTACTGTATTAGAGAAATCTGCCACCTGAAAAAAAAAAGAAAAAAAATGAAAAAATGTAAAGAAAAGATAATAATAAGAATAAATGACGTTCAATTGAGTAAACTGTGATATAATACAAAAAGAAATTTATGATGAGTCATGAATTAAATAGCTATTACGGTTAATCTAAATTGATGTAAATTAGAGAAATCTATTAATTAAAAAATAATAATAATAATAATAATAATAATAATAATAATAATAACAAATGACATTCGATTGAAAGTTCTGGTATAATGTAAAAAGAGAAAGAAATAACAAAGCAGGAATAGACCACACTTATCATTCGTTTAAATTAGAGAAAACTTTTACCAGAAAAAAAGAATAATAATAAAATATAAGAATAAATGACGTTTGATTAGGTTTTGTGATATGATGCAAAACGAAAAAAGTAACGAAAAAACCGATTTTACGATTAGACTAAATTAGATTAAATTAAATTATGTGATTACCATGTTTAAATAATTGTTCAAGTACTTGGAAATTTTAAACAAAACGTCTTCAAAATTTATGTAAATATTCGTAAAATTTGATTCGAAACAATTAAGTTTTTTAGATAATTTTAAAGATTGAAATTTATATGATCATATTGCCGCTATTTTGAAAGCATACATGTGTTCAATAAACAATTTGAAATTATCGACAAGAATTTTCACAATAGTATTTAAAACAAACAGAAGACTTACGAAAATGTATATGACATCAATATCAAATTTTCAATCCAAAAAATTATAAAAAAATAAATAACATATATATTATTACCAAATATGAACACCAATTTCTAAATCACTAAACGTAAACATTTATATATCATATTAACGAACACAAAATAATATGAAATGCATTACAGTATAAAAAATTCATTTCAAAAGAAAAAATATATTCGAAAAATTACATTAGATTTATTTAAATTGCATACTTTTACGAATGACCATAATTATGAACAACTATTTTGAAAAATATATAATATATTGTACCTTTTTTTTATATCCAGTAAACAATGTGTTATATATTAACTAATCTGGATACTTAGAAATTAGTAATAGATACTAATATTATGACAATTAGAAAGTTAGTACTAAATACTAATCATAATAATTATTATTAATATATATTACCAACTAGCTAAGTTATCAACAACGGTCGGTAACATTCAATTACCTATCGATCCATGGTAGAATAAAAGTTCTATCAATAACTCACGTAAGTAAGGTAGAAATATTTACCGTCGATAATATCACTTGATGATAAAGTAGCAAAACACAAATTAGTATCTGACGGTAACAAATAGCTATATATATAAAAACTTATATATAAATATATATATATTTTTTTTAAGTAATATACTTCATATTATTTAACCCACTTAATGTACTTAATATGAATAAAGACTAATCTATAATAAATCAATTTTTTTAAATACTAAAATATCATATGAATCAATACGTTTATAAGTCAACGATCATACCGCGTTGTAAAGCACCAGTTCTCGTCCGATCACTGAAGTTAAGCAACGTTGGGCACGGTTAGTACTTGGATGGGTGACCGCTTGGGAACACCGTGTGTTGTTGACATTTTTTTACTTTCTTTTTCATTTTTTTTTTTTTTATAAACAACCAAAACTACAATACAATGATATGCGTCATTGTACGTCACTTCTACTCATTTGCTCCGAATCTAAGATGCCTGTTTCATCGATCGCAATCTTACTTCCTAACAAAGCAAAGAAAATGAAACAACTTATATATAATTTTTAAATCATGTAATCCATGTTACTTAATGCACTTAATAGATTTAGAACAAATGAAAAATACTTTATAATAAATCAATTTTTATACAAATAGAAATAACAAATAAAAAAATAAAGTTATTAAGTCAACGATCATACCGCGTTGTAAAGCACCAGTTCTCGTCCGATCACTGAAGTTAAGCAACGTTGGGCACGGTTAGTACTTGGATGGGTGACCGCTTGGGAACACCGTGTGTTGTTGACATTTTTTTACTTTCTTTTTCATTTTTTTTTTTTTTTTTATAAACAACCAAAACTACAATAGAATATGCGTCATTGTACGTCACTTCACTGATTTGCTCCGAATTTAAGATGCTTGTTTCATTGATCGCAATCTTACTTCCTAATAAAGCGAAGAAATTAAAGAATTTTGTATTTACTCCTTTTTTTTATATGGTACACTACGTTTTACTTAACGCACTTAATGTACTTTATACAAATGAAATAAACTTTAGAATAAATTAATTTTTTTAGAAGGTAAAATACGCATAAAATGAAAGGGGTTTCAAGTCAACGATCATACCGCGTTGTAAAGCACCAGTTCTCGTCCGATCACTGAAGTTAAGCAACGTTGGGCACGGTTAGTACTTGGATGGGTGACCGCTTGGGAACACCGTGTGTTGTTGACATTTTTTTTCTTCTTTTTCTTTTTATAAATTAAAACCAGGATGAAATAATATGCGTTATCATATTTACCACTGACGTGCACCAGATCCAAGCTCCCTGTTGAACGCAATCTTACTTCCTCACAAAGCGAAGAAACTAAATTCTATACTTTGCTCTTAGTAGTTTCCTTTGTTGATTTTTGATAATGTAATACGTTAATATAAATCGTTTTATTTTATTGTTTATATTTGCATAGACAGTGTCCGTACGTGTACGTATCGTTCCCGATCGTCATTGCGTCAGGTCAAGACCAATGACTTACGAAAGATTAATCGTTCGCAAATAATATCGACCGTAAAACATCCTCTTCGTTTTGTCGCACAATTTTGTAGTCGTATAATATTCCCAACTAAGACTAAAGATCTTCAATTTTTTTTAATTTTTTCGAAGAAAGAAAGGCATGTTCGACTAGTTGAAATAATTCTCACGTATGGTTTATTTTTCTTTCTTTTTAATTGTTCTTTGTCGTTTATACCCCTTAAACGTTTGATTTCAATTTATATAATTTATATAAAATGATTTTTAATGATCTACCTTATCTCCTTAGATTGAATATAAAATTGTGCAATACATCCATATATATATATATATATATATATATATATATATATATATATATATATATATATATAATATACTCTACGTCTTTCTTCGTAAGTACGTATCTCTATTAATTACGTCCTATCACTATCGCGGTCAGATCGTAAATGAGCGATTATTTCGATGGGCTTCTTTTGTCTCTCGATTAGAAGCACGTCATATGAAGCGTTCTCATTGGTCGCTTTATCGCCCAATGATTGATCAGCCGCGTATCGGAGCGCTCTCTGTTGGCATCGTTTACATTAATGACGCATTTACACTCTGCTACGCTACAATTATTAGAAAGTATTCTTAATTAACGTTAGTACTTGATATACGCTTTCATATTGTGAAAAGGATTTTCTCATTAAATTATTGATCAAATGGACCCTTATTTCTATATCATTGAATTTACATCGATTGCGCGTAGAAAAAGGTTATATGATTCCATTGAATAAGGTAAGCTTGATTTTTTATTATAAAAATTGTATCCTTTCAAATTTTATTTCGGTTTTGTCTTACTTATTTATTTTTTTTTTTTTATAATTTAATTGACGATCGAGACAGTGACGTTCTTTTAGTTTATAATGTGAATATAACTTTTTCCCATTACAACTTGGTTATGTTTCGATTACTTATTACTTATTACATTTCCCTATTATAGGAGCTAAAGGAATGTTTAAGGAAAAAAGAAAAGAAAAAAGAAAAATGTACGGAAATCTGTTTTACAGAACTTATGTTATTTCAAATGTTGCAAAAGAGGTTAGGATTAACAGGATCACTCAATACATCAACGATAAAAATGTCTGCACTTTCATGTTTCTAAAAAACAAGGTTTGTAAAATCTAATGAAGTGTATTCAAATAAGATAATGTAAGTGATAAAGATATTAATATAATTACAGGTTCCAGTATTCTTAATTTGGTATTTAATGATTTTATAATTTGCAATTTGCAGTGGAGGGAGAATAAACATTAATTGAAGATATCACTAAAAGAAATGAGTTAGTTTCTAGAGTTCAATTATTTCTTGTAGAAATTGTAAAAGTCATAAATAATGTTTTACAAGGATAATGAATTGAATGAAAATATGACTTAGATCAGGGAAGGAGCTGTTTGAGATATCACTTTTTTTTTGACATTCAAAAATTGTCTCTCAGAACAATTCCATTGATTAACTTTCAGGATATTATAGTCAAGCTAAAAGATACAATACATATAACTTAGATGTTATAAAAAGAAAAAAAAAAAGCTGTATGTGCAACAATATTTCTATATAATATCAGATTGATTACTAGCTGTATCAAAATTTTTCTTTGATATAATTATAAAATGGCTGGAACAGAACTTTATCTATAAGAATTCTTTACTTGACTGAAAAACAAAGATTTGACAAATCCAAATCTAATGAAGAAATGTCTCATAAAATATACATAATATAAATTAATCATTCAATGACTTTGCATGAACAAAAGTATCAAAAAATGTATTTGTATAGACCCATACATTGAAGCTTGATGTGATTCCTATGGTCATATTTAATGTTGATAATGCAAGCAAAATGGAAGAGCTAGAAGATAAAACAAGCTATACTGAAAAACCTGGATAAGAAGCAAACTGATAAAGCAGAACTAGAAGTCTAAATATTGTCTAAAGACAATATCTTTGTAATGATGAAAGAAAATTCATTTGGATAACGCAAAAGTATTATCATTACACCAATGGATGGTACTAATTGGTATTTTTATGAACAAGTAAGCTTTTATTAAAATTACTTTTTAATCATAATTACTAAAACTTACTTTATTCATTTGAACAAATATTTGATTTTTATCAAGAACTATTTAAAATTCACTCTTAACTTTTTCTATAATTCATTTATAACATTCTTTTGATATTAAGTTTTTAAAATCATAGATATATAAAATATAAAATAAATACAAAAATATTGAAAATAACGAACTATAAGAAAATATAACAAAAGAAGGATTTTATTTTAATTCTTATTACATGTAATTCAATGAAAGTGAAATAGTAAATTCATGAAGTATATATAATATTCTGTGAAAGTTTCATTAAGTTAGATTCAACAGTTTTTTACGAACAAAAAAAAAGAAACCATGAAGTTAATGAATTTAATTATTTACTTTATTAATTTTTTATTTTACTATTAAGATAGGTCATTTATTATACTAATCATTTTCTATTTCCTACTGCTATTATTTTTTATACATTTGGAACTCTAAAGTATGTATATATATATATAAAGTATATATGTATGTATATATATATATATATGTATATATGTATATATGTATATATATACATACATATATATATATACATATATATGTATGTCCTAGACTGAGTGATTAATGTAAGCAAATAATGACAAATCAAAATTATAATTATAATAAATTTCAGTATTGGAATTGCATCTTTTAATATAATTTTTTATAATAACAGTGATAAAGTATGTCCAAAACATTATTTAGAAAAATATTATTTTATTACTATGACTATATAATCAATCTAATATTTATGCATGGATAGTTAAAAAAAAGAAAAAAAAAAAGAAAAAAAACATGAAGTAGAAAAAAAAAGGAAATATCAAAATTAATGAATACGATAGAGAAGTGAAGAATGTCTCTATATTTATGTTTACGTTTACAGATTGATTTTGGAAAATAGCAACGATGGATGTGTCATTGAAAGAGAACGAACAAGAAGAAGCCTTTGAAAATATCAACAATCTCTCATCCGTTCAAGAGTTTTATTACGATCAAAAGTATATTCATAATCAAACGAACAAAATCTTTTAGGAAAATTATTTGATCGAGAAATTGTGTATATGTCCTAATATCAATCACATTTATCTTTTGAAAATGGGTAGAACGCTTCAACGCAAAGAGCTCATGAAAGATTCAGTGAGTTATTTACTTGTGATCTAATTATTATTTCTGTATTATTATTTCATCCTAATTCAACTTAAAGATTTCTTAATTTCTTATAATATATACTTCATTTTAGTGGGCAAAAAAATATGAGTCAGATATACTACCATTAGTTTTATAAAAAAGAGTTTATAATATTTGAAGTGTGATATTAAATCAGACATTAGATTTTGAGTCTTGAAAATTGATATATGTGATATTCATTTAAAAACATTCTTATCTTTTTTAAAATGACAAATTATATTACTTTTATATTTATTTTCATTTTAATTTATATTTATTTGATCAAGAATGAACATTCTAAAGTAGCTAAATAATGTATTTATGTTACTGTATACATAATAGTACAAATTACAAAATGCTTAACGATTTAATTTATATATATATATATATATATATATATATATATATATATATAAATATATATAAATTATATACGTATATAATATGTAATCGTTAAACGGTTTAAATATAAATAAACTTGTACTTATAGTTAGACTAAATTTTAAAAGAAGAGATAAAATATTGTAACTTAATTTATATCATATTTTTTGATATATATTATTAAAATCTCAGGTTAAAGATCAAGAAAGAAATACAATTGACTTATATGTTGTGTAGAATTATAATTAATGTACAACAATGTAGGATATTTTATTATACTGATCTCATTATTTTGATCAGAATTTGATTGTATACATTTTTACAATCAACAAATATTTAATATTTATTATTTAGTATTTAAAACTGATAAGAAGAAAAAATTAATAAATAAATTATTTTGATCTTGTTAACGTTGGACGTGCAAAAAGTAACATACAAAAAGTAACAGAAAGTTGTTTTCCTTGAAATAATTATGTATTTATGATACGTATTTAAGTAATTACGTATACCTGGCTGAGAAAATTAATAGCTATTTCAATGGACATTTATTCAGTTTTTTTCTATACTGAGAAAAAAAGAAAGCAAAATTCCAATATCACATAGTCATGATAAAAGGTAATTGTAGCTTATTAAATGTTGATATCTCGATGACCGATAGGTCATCACCTATACAAAATGTTTTCATTGTTTTTCACGTCACGGTGACCATGTAAAATTCAATGATAAAATAATTAATATCGGCTACAGTTATTAACATTTTTAAAGGTGCAATAAATTTATTCAAAAAAATTTCAAAACTGATGATTCGAAGTTTGCCCTTTAAATACATATTTGTATATGTATACGTGATTTCTTTTGAAATGAAACTTCGAAGTTGACGATGATATAGAATGAAAATGAAATAAAAAGAAAAAAATGAATGTAAAAGAATTAAGTATACAGAGATATGGTGAGAAAGAGAAAGAGAAAGAGATAGAGAATAAATATAGAAACAAGTTGTGAATGAATGAATATTATGATCAGTATCAATAATAAAATATATTATATAGTGATATAAATGATCAATATAAATAATTAATTATCATATTCAAATTGCATCGTGATTTATAATAAATATTGATCTATTTATTTATTGGCCACATATATTACATAATGATATTTTATTATTAATAATGATCATTAATCATATATTTAAAATAATGATCTTTGATGTAAATATCATGTGTTATCATATAGATTGTAAAAAATACAATCAATTGTATTTTTATTGTTTTATATAAATAATAGATATTTTATTTTAGAAATATCCTATATATTTTGTTTAAATTGAAAATAATATAATACCATAAAATGTAAATCCTTTTGATGACATATTATTTAACGTGAAATCATAAGATACTCATACGTATGCGATAATTAATTCCATACGTATATGTATATGTTCTTGTCTCATTATTATTTCTATTTTTGAATATATATATATATATATAAATAGAGATGTAATAATAACATCATGTAACGTGAATTCTTTTGAAATCATATAATTTAACATATAATTGTAGTGATCTAAATACGAGCGATGACTAATTCCATTATATATATATATATATATATATTTTTTTTTTTTTTTTTAAGTGTCCTTGTCTCTCATTGTTAATGTCCTTGAATATATCTATAAGAAGAACAATAGTTTTGTATACAAAACATATTGAAGAGAATAGAGAGATCATAGAAAGCATTTTTTGTAAAACTACAAAACTTTTTCAAAATCTTATTTATTCCATCGTAAGAACAAGAAGATATATTATTATTCAAACGATTAGTATTCTTAGTTTAGAATTTAATTATAAATTTTAAGTACGATCAAGTTAAAATGTTATACGTTGATGTTTGTTGATGTACGTGATACTTTGTAGAACAATGAGAGGAAGACAATATGGTACGAGGCAAAAAACGCATTTTGTTATTGGTATTTCGTTCAAAATAATTGAAATATATCGTAGCGTTTATTAATGCTTGACTTAACTCGAAATGATGATTTTGTTTAGAACAAAAAGAAAAGAAAACAGAGTAGTTTTTGCGTTTGATTTCTTGGAAAAAAAAAAAAAGGAAACTATGGCAATGTGAAACGAATTACTAATTAATAATAATCTCTCAAAATACTGAAGTTTGAAACGTTCGAAGTATTATAACTCTTACGAAGAATGAAAAATATTTTCAATTAAATCGATTGATAGGATTCATTGAAAGATTATTAGTCGATTATATGAAAGATTACAAGATTACAAGCACAGATTACAAGCAAGAACAAAGGAATAATTAATTCTAATTAATTCTAATGGATTTAATAAAGTTGAAGCAATTAATAGGTTTAACCGAAGTTATGATCATGATAATATTGATTTTGAATAATCATATGAGAAATGAAAATAATAATGGATGTACCAATTGAAAATTTATTAAAATATTTGACGATATTGGATAGAAATGTGTTAAAAATGATGATTTGATTATATATTATAGAATGAACGATTCCATAATTCGTTTGTTAGAATTGTTAAAACATAAAAAAAAATATCGTCTAGGAAATAAAAGATACGAAACTTTTAACGATATCCTTGATCTATTGTAAGTAAAGTTAAAAATTTTAAGTTAATAATTTATTTAAATAATTTATTTAAATAATTTCATTTATTTAAATAATTTCAAACGTTTCGAATGGAAGCACCGAATACATAAAAAAGAAAAAAAAAGAAAAAGAAAATTAAAGAAGAAATGTATACCAAAAAGAAAAGAGGCAACGTTAAGATAACGAGTGAAACGTTAACTTATGCGAGAAATTCTCAGATTCAAATTCGTCCTCTCGTATCGCATGATAATTTGTTTGATTGTGTTAGAAATTTTCAGATCAAAATTCGTGATCTCTTATAAGAATCTCATTCCAATTTCGTCCTTGACACGACAGTTGAAAGATTTACGAACATTGAACAGGTATTTCTATTTGAAATATTTTTTTTTTTTATATTATTTGGAAATATGAAAAATATTTTTTTTTTTTTTTTTTTTTTTAATATTTTTCAGGTCGTCGATATCAATTAATCGTGATCAATTAGTCGTATCAGTTAATCGTGAACAGTAAGAATAAAATAAAAAAAAAAAAAAAAAAAAAAAAAATATTTTAATTATTTTTTGAAACGAAAAAAATTAAACAAGGTCATTCTTTGTCACTCGCCATTGGAATTTGAATTGGAGATCTTGAAGTTAACACAGCATAGTATGCTAGTTAGATAAATTTGTTTAAAAAAAAAAATGATTACCTTTGATTTTCGTGCTTGCTTACTTGCAAGTGACAACAAGAGATCATTTGGACCCAGAAAAAAGAGAGAGAGAGAGAGAGAGAGAGAGAGAGAGAGAGAGAGAGAGAGAGGTGAAAGGTCGATGAACGAGTGAACTTAAAAAATATATCAAAAGCATCTTTGTCACATAAACAAAATCCGAATCATTCGTAACGGTAGCATTATCAAGATTTTTCTTTTTTTTTTTTTTTTTTTTTTTTTAATAATATTTTTAATGTAAAATCATAATTGTGTCGGCAAAGAAAATATCGATGTAAATGAAAATAATGAATGAATTTTTTCTTTTTCTTCTTATTTTAATAATTCAATGAAATTTTACTATCTAATCTCTTATATTTATTTCTTCCTTTGATGGCTGACGTGAATTTTATGGTGATTTATGCTATGATAGAACAAAGCAACGATTTAATTTTGTTCAATGATAAATGCATATATAAAAAATATATATATATACTTGTTCGATTATTTATGTTCAAAATTAATAATTAGTGAACATACACACACACACATTTATATATATATATATATTATTTTTAATAAAAATCAAAAGACGAGTTCATTTTAATATTATTTATGAAATTTTTCTTCCAGCACTATTTTGTTATGGTTTCCTTTGTAGAATATATAATAAATTCCTTTATATAATATTATAAGAATATATATATATATATATATATATATATATATATATATGTATATATACTACAATTAATATTTACTAATTATTTTTGATAAAACATTCAACAAAATCTTGTTCCTTTGTCATAAATTTATATACAAATTATTATACGTTATTTATATTTATTATTCTTATATTACTATTAATTATATTTATTATTGTTTATGCATTGATCGTGAAACAAGTGTGTGTGTCGATGAAAAATTTGATTTCATATCTAGGACGAATTATTGCAAGAGGCATATTAAAAAATTCCAAAAAAGATATACATATAAAAGCTTGAGAAGTATAATTTCACAGCCTTACTAATACTACTTACTCTAATCCATATGAAACCAATTGTTATGTAGTTAGATACAATATCGCTTATATTTGTAGTTTATATTTTGTTAACACCAATGAAAAATAGAAATATATCAATGAAAAATAGTGAACCATCTTGAAAGATAAATTTTTTATTTTAAAAAATTAATTAAATTATGTCAAACTGATTCCATTGAAATTCTTGTTGAACGGTTTTGTCAAACATTTGTAAACCAGTTTCATTTTGTTTTTAATTCCATGACAATTATTTATCGTAATTTAATAGTTTAATTTAATAATTAATTTAGATATAAAATTTGTATATTAATTATTAATTATAAATTAATTAAGAAAAATGAATCATATCTAAATATGATGTAACTTATGTAAATAAGATAAAATTATCTAGATAATATTATGTGGATAAAATAATACTTAATGAGTGATCGCAGGCATAAAGCCGGTCAAACATTTACTTAAAGTTCAAATTGCAAATTTCATGTCAATTGTGCGATAAAATAAAATTAAATGAATATGATTAAATAATATTATCCGAATAAAATGTTTGTACAATTTTAAGTTAACGAAAAAAGAAAAAGAAAAGAAAAGGAAATATAATTGAATGGTTCTTTCGAAAGAAAAAGTTGAACAAAAAAATTTACCCAAGTAAGAGCTTTCTCTATTAATTTTTTTCAAATTTTCTTTCTTAACCATTGCAAGAATATTTTTTTTTTGTATAAAAATCGATTTAGAAAAAATCCACATATATATATACGGATAGAAAAATATTTTTATAGCTATTGTGGGATGTTTTGAAAAATTAATAAAAAAAAAAAAACAATGTTGATAATTGTCATAAAAGTAAAGAAAAGGAGAAATGAGATAAGAAAAATTTACAAAATGAAAGAAATAATTGAAAGAAAATAATTAACTATATTAACTCTGTCGGAAATATAAGTAATTTTAAGTAATTTTTAATAATAAATAATTTTTTTTCCTTCTTAAACGAACGTAAAGAATAAGATCAAAAAAAAAAAATAAGAAAAAACGTAATAATAAAATAAGATATATAACAGAATTTTTTTAATTACCGTGTCGAATTAATTAATAAAAAAGAAGAGAAAAGAAAAGGAAATTAAATTTTCGTATCTTACTTTTAATAATATCTATTAAATAGAATTATCGGATTAAAATATATTCATATAATGTAATTTAAAAGAAAAAAAAAAAAAAAAAAGAAAAGGAAAGAAGAAAAAAAAGAAATATTAAAATGAAATACAATCGAATGATATTTTTTGAAGAAAAAATTGAAAAAAAAAACCTAATTTTACTAAAATAAGATCTTCATTCTTTTTTTCAAATTATTTTTCTTCTCGATTATAAGAACATTTTTTAGAAAAATTGGTCTAACAAAAAAACCTGCATACATACGGATAGAAATATATTTTTTGTATTTATTGTAAGATGTACTTTGAAAAATTAATAAGCCAAAATTTTTTTATATTCATGAATGTGAATGAATGACAATGATAAGTGCAATAGAGTGAGTAAAAGAAAATAAAAAATAGAAAAATATAAATATAAATGAAAAATTAGAATAGAGATAGAATAGGAGAATAGTAATGAGACAATAAAAATATAAATAGATTAGAAAAAAAGTATTTTAGAAAATAGAATTTATTATATGCGGACACTGTCGATATCTAAGTAAGATTCTTTTCGTTTCCCTTTTTTCTTTTTTTTCTTTTTTCTTTTTTCATCGAACGTAAAGAATAAGATCAAGAAAAAAAGAAAAACAAAGAAAAAATAAGACATTAATACCGAGTTTTAATTATTCAGTTTCGAATTAATTAATTATTTAAGAAGAACAAAAACAAAAAAACAAAAAAAACCAAAAAAACCAAAAAAAGGAAAAAGAAAAGTTAAAGAAAAACAAATGTCTCATTTAATTACACGTCTCTTTAAAATGCAAATTTGGAAGGAATAGAAGAGAAAAAAAAGTATTCAATTTTCATATCTTACTTTCATGATAAGACTGTTTTAATGTTCCTTCGTAAGAGGATCGCTCGTGACTGATAGTAACAGTTGCAATGACTTTTTTACGAATTGCAATCGATCGTAACCAAGTAATCGGAGTGATCGAAAGAAAGAAAGAAAGGGAGAGAGATAGAAAGAGAGAGAGAGAGAGAGAGAGGGAGAGATTGAGACTGACTGAGACAGATAGATTGAGACAAGGACATGAAAGAGATAGATAAACAGAAACGATGACAGAGATATGGAAAAAGACAGAGATAAAACAATAGGCAAGCACAGGAGATGAAAGAGAGAGAGAGAGAGAGAGAGAGAGAGAGAGAGAGAGAGAGATAGAGAGAGAGAGAGAGAGAGAGATACGAAGGACTGTTCTCCCACGAATATTTTATAATTCTGTTCGTTCATGATTTAAAAGTTCGTAGTTGAAAAATGTTTTTTTTTTGTAAAATGATGATGACACATGAGATGACCAAGAAGGAAAAAGTTTTAATGACACACCGTAAGAAAGTTTTCAACGAAGAAGTTTGAAAACTTATTTCAACGAAGAACAAATTGAAAAGTTGAGCGAAAAAGAAAAAGAAAATAGGAGCGATAAAAATAATATAAAGCATTCACAAATTTATGATAGGTATCGTGTATGTATTATCTAAAGATAAAGAAAAAAAGTTTTACGGTGAATCGTATCAATGTGATCGTTGTTGTACTCGTTTGTTTTATTTTGACGAAGGAAATAAAATCAATTCTTTCATAAAAGTAAAAAACAAGGAAAAAGAAGGAAAAAGGAAATACGAAGACGATACGAAGGAGAAAAAATTAAATTCTAAATGAAAATAATAATAATAATAATAATAATAATAATAATAATAATAATAATAATATACTATACTTTTTAATATAATGACTAGAAAGTAACGGTGTATTATGTCACGTGACCACTTTTGTTGGAATCAAAAATGAAGGAAAAAAAAAAAATGTAAATTACATTTCGATTCGAAGCACAATGTATGTACGTATATATTTTACAAATTTTATTATAACAAATTTTTTTTAATAATTAAACACAACGAAGACATTTTTAATAGTATCGACTATAGTTCTATAAATTTCACAAATGGAATATAATTAGAATCGAATTAGAATAGAATTTTGCGATTTCTTATCTAATTATTAATACAAAATTTTAATATCGAATTGATTAAAAGTTTCGTTATTCCGATATTAATAATATTTTTTATATGGAAAAATTTTCGAGTACTCGAAAAATTGCATAAATTATCTAAACAATTCTTTTCTCAGAAGGATGAGAAATTTTTGGAAAATTGAAATAATAAAGTTTTGACTGAAAAATTCCAGAAGATGATGGAATTAAAACTTTAAATACAATTTCAATAAAGTTATTTGTGTCATCATGAAAAGTGTGTTACGTATTTATTTTTTCTTTTTTTTTTTTTTTTTTTTTTTTTTACTTATAAACAGAATGATTATTTTGATAAATACCGAAATAACATTAACCTTATGTTTATTAATCTAAATAACGTGATTGTATGCATTCGTTACAAACTATCTATTTAACATTTGTACAGAAATAGCAGATATATTTCAACAGTTATTATTCACGATTAATTATTAAATAGTTTCGCTTATAGAGCCATCCGTAAAAATGATAAGTATGCCATTGATTTATTCAGTATCTGTAAAATTGATAAAAAAATAATAGAATTTAATCCTTTTGAATATCAAAATTATACAAAATTTTAAACCATCGAAAATATTCAAAATTGAAATTGAAATTAATATGAATAAACTGTAACGAATTTCCAACGGCCAAAATCTTGTCAGATCAAGCAATCATTTACTGATTGTTATCCCTTTTATTGTATTAGAGAAATCTGGCAGCTGAAAAAAAAAGAGAAAAGAATAGATAATAATAATAAGAATAAATGACGTTTGATTAGGTTTTGTGATATAATGCAAAACAAAAAAGTAACGAAAAAACCGATTTTACGATTAGACTAAATTAGATTAAATTAAATTATGTGATTACCATGTTTAAATAATTGTTTAAGTACTAGGAAAATTTAAACAAAACGTCTTCAAAATTTATGTAAATATTCGTAAAATTTGATTCGAAACAATTAAGTTTTTTAGATAATTTTAAAGATTGAAATTTATATGATCATATTGCCGCTATTTTGAAAGCATACATGTGTTCAATAAACAATTTGAAATTATCGACAAGAATTTTCACAATAGTATTTAAAACAAACAGAAGACTTACGAAAATGTATATGACATCAATATCAAATTTTCAATCCAAAAAATTATAAAAAAATAAATAACATATATATTATTACCAAATATGAACACCAATTTCTAAATCACTAAACGTAAACATTTATATATCATATTAACGAACACAAAATAATATGAAATGCATTACAATATAAAAAATTCATTTCAAAAGAAAAAATATATTCGAAAAATTACATTAGATTTATTTAAATTGCATACTTTTACGAATGACCATAATTATGAACAACTATTTTGAAAAATATATAATATATTGTACCTTTTTTTTATATCCAGTAAACAATGTGTTATATATTAACTAATCTGGATACTTAGAAATTAGTAATAGATACTAATATTATGACAATTAGAAAGTTAGTACTAAATACTAATCATAATAATTATTATTAATATATATTACCAACTAGCTAAGTTATCAACAACGGTCGGTAACATTCAATTACCTATCGATCCATGGTAGAATAAAAGTTCTATCAATAACTCACGTAAGTAAGGTAGAAATATTTACCGTCGATAATATCACTTGATGATAAAGTAGCAAAACACAAATTAGTATCTGACGGTAACAAATAGCTATATATATAAAAACTTATATATAAATATATATATATATTTTTTAAGTAATATACTTCATATTATTTAACCCACTTAATGTACTTAATATGAATAAAGACTAATCTATAATAAATCAATTTTTTTAAATACTAAAATATCATATGAATCAATACGTTTATAAGTCAACGATCATACCGCGTTGTAAAGCACCAGTTCTCGTCCGATCACTGAAGTTAAGCAACGTTAGGCACGGTTAGTACTTGGATGGGTGACCGCTTGGGAACACCGTGTGTTGTTGACATTTTTTTTACTTTCTTTTTCATTTTTTTTTTTTTATAAACAACCAAAACTACAATACAATGATATGCGTCATTGTACGTCACTTCTACTCATTTGCTCCGAATCTAAGATGCCTGTTTCATCGATCGCAATCTTACTTCCTAACAAAGCAAAGAAACTGAAACAACTTATATATAATTTTTAAATCATGTAATCCATGTTACTTAATGCACTTAATAGATTTAGAACAAATGAAAAATACTTTATAATAAATCAATTTTTATACAAACAGAAATAACAAATAAAAAAATAAAGTTATTAAGTCAACGATCATACCGCGTTGTAAAGCACCAGTTCTCGTCCGATCACTGAAGTTAAGCAACGTTGGGCACGGTTAGTACTTGGATGGGTGACCGCTTGGGAACACCGTGTGTTGTTGACATTTTTTTTACTTTTTTCTTTGTTTTTTTTTTATAAATAACCAACCTAAATTACAATAAAATGATATAGTTTGTACAAATGAAATAAACTCTAGAATAAATCAATTTTTTTAGATGTAAAAATACATATAAAATGAGAGGGCTTTCAAGTCAACGATCATACCGCGTTGTAAAGCACCAGTTCTCGTCCGATCACTGAAGTTAAGCAACGTTGGGCACGGTTAGTACTTGGATGGGTGACCGCTTGGGAACACCGTGTGTTGTTGACATTTTTTTACTTTCTTTTTCATTTTTTTTTTATAAACAGGCACAATTGCAATTAAATAATGAATATCATTGTATTTAATTTATTAGCCGTTTATACTGGATCTAATCTGCCATTTTCACAATCTTACTTCCTTACAAAGAGAAGTAACTAGAATATAAGAATAGAAGAATTCTATCCTTTATTTCTGTAGTTTTCGATGCGAATATATGACAGTGTAATGCGAAATATAGTTCTTTTTATTTTATTGTTTATATCTGCACATACAATGTCCATTACTGTGTACGTTATGGTCCTAGAAATGATCTTAGTTATATGGAAGATTTATTATTATTTTTATTATTATTATTATTTTCATTATTATTTTTATTATTATTATTATTATTAAGATCGTAAAAGAATTAGATATTCCATTGTTTTGTTTATTTTTTATTTTTTATTTTTATTATTATTTTTTTAATGATATTATATGATATTTAATATTGTGTATTGTTTGATAATTATTGATACTGAGAATATGGACGATTTATCAATATTAAGATCGTAAAAAAATTAGATATTATATTGCTTTTTTTTTTTTTATTCTTTTAGTTCTTCTTTTTTTAATTTTTTTTATTTCTTTTTTTTTATTTTTTATTTATTTATCTATTTATTTATTTAATAATTGTTGATCTTAGGTATATGGAAGATTTATTATTATTATTATTATTATTATTATTATTATTATTAAGATTGTAAAAGAGTTAGATATTCCATTGTTGTGTTTATTTTTTATTTTTTATTTTTATTATTATTTTTTTTAATGGTATTATATGATATTTAATATTGTGTATTGTTTGATAATTATTGATACTGAGAATATGTGAGAAATAATTGAGAATACGATTTATCAATATTAAGATATTTTTTTAGGATTTATAAAATTAGATATTATATTGCTTTTTTTTCTTTTTTTATTCTTTTAGTTCTTCTTTTTTTAATTTTTTGTTTATTTCTTATTTTTTTTATTTTTTATTTATTTATTTATTTATTTCAGTGATATTATATATCGTTTGATTTCATGTATCGTTTGATAATTATTGATATTGAGCATATGGAGGATTTATTAATATTAAGGTTAAAGGTTATCAATATTAAGGTAAAAAGGTTAAATATTATATTGCTCTTTTCTTTATTTATCTCGTTATAATTATATATAAAATAATAAATTATGAATAAAATAATTAATAAGTAATATTATTTTATTTATTTTTATATAATAATAATAATAATAATAATAATAATAATAATAATAATAATAATTATTATTATTATTATTATTATTCCTTCGTTATATTTTGTTTCAGATTATTGGAATCATTAAAGAAGAATGATCATTGATTTAATATATAAATTCGTTGACAAATTCGAAAGTTACTTGTTGATGCAAAAAGAAAAAGGAAAGAAAGAAAAAAAAGGAAAAAAAAAATAGAATGAAATGAAAATAAAAGAATGAATGAAAAAAAAAAAAAAGAAAATTGTACGTTCGATGGAAACAATTGCAATTTATCGTTTTTATTTATGTTTTTTTCTTTTTTTCTTTTTTTTTTTTTTCAATCTTATTCAATTCAATATCATTTACAAGTGATGCCTAGCGACGATGATCAAAAGGCAATGATCTATATCTGTATTAAAATTAGATACTAAAATCGTTCACGTATTATTGATATATTGTTACACAGGAGAATGTCTAACAAAGAAAGAAAAAAAAAAAAGAAAAAAGAGAACAAAAAAAAAAGTAATTGTTTTATCATTTTTTTTATTTATTCATTTATTTATTTATTTTCTTTTTTCTTTCATAAAATTTTCATCATTTGAAAATTTTCCTTATCACTGAAGGAAATGATATAATGATGAATCTCTATTACTTTCCTTTTTTGTTTCTATCTTTTGGTAAAAAAAAATTTCAACAGGAAAAATATCTTTGCGATTGAAGTGATAAAATTTTTTTTTTTTTTTTTTTTTTTTTTTCCATAAAATTTCATCGGCGAAAAAATATCCTCCTTTATTAACACGATAAATTCCTTTTTTGTTCTTTTCTTTCACAAAATTGTCCATCAAGATCTATCCTTATGTTTATCGTAATTAATATTTTTTTGCATTCTCTTTTTCAGAATACCATCTTTATGCGATCTATGATCTTTATGTATCTATGAGAATAATATTAACAGATTTCTAAATGGGAAGAAAATATTGTTACAAATTTTTGGTATGTTACGTTTATCGATTAAAAAATTGTATTTTACTTGTTGGAAGAAAATTTGTCGTATTATCATTGATCGAATTTCATCGACGTGAGTACGATTTTGAGTAATTTTTGATAATTAAAAAAAAAAAAAAAGAAAAAAAAAAGAAGAAGAATTATGAATACAGAATTATTCCATTTTAAAAAATTGTGTATCAATTGTATCTATTGGTTTTATAAAAAAAAAAAAAAAAAAGAAAAAAAAAGAACAATTTTTTAGAAGCTTTTTAAGTTTTCAGATGTAAATTTAATTAATATTGATAGCAATTTATTCGTGTAGGACATCTTATTGTCGCAGATGCAAAAGTCATAAATAATTTTTATTAAACATAATTTTTATTAAACATAATATTTTAAACAGTACAAAAGTTGTAGAAAATGTCGTTCGACATTTTATCAAGTTTTGGCATCTTGAAATTTGACAAATTGCATATTCGGACATGTCATGTTAAAAAATATGTCAACTGTGAAGTGTAGTGAAAAATTTAAAACAAAAAAAGATTTGAAAACTGCATTATAAGAAAAAAAAGGCGTACCTTTTTGTCTTATAAAAAATATTATTATTAGTTTCTGTTTTTTCTTTTTTTCCTTTTTTTTTTTCCATTAAATTTAACAAGTTTGTATTGCAGGTACTGGCAACGTCGATGGCTTATTTTTCAGTCCTACGAACGTTTATGTGAACGGGATATAAAATGAATTTTCAATTATACAATATATATATATATATATATATATATATATATATATATATATCCTTTAATATTTTATTTATATTATATTTGTTATGAAGATGTAATAATTATTTAAAATGAAAAAAAAGAAAAAGTAATTACTTGTTCGATTAATTGATTTTATATTTATATTATAAAATTATATATACATATATATATATATATTTTTATTTTTATTTTTTTTTTTTTATTTTTTTTTCCCTTTTAATTCAATAAGTATATATTTAAAAAATATTTATTATGATATATAGAGTTATTATTATATTATATCAATCATATTAATGTAAATATAATTATATATTTATTATACAATAGTATATTAATAATTAACTGGTATTACATATTAGTATAATTAATTAAAAAAAAAATATTTCACAATTATTCAAATTAATCAAGATTAAAATATCCTCCCTAAACTAATAATTTTTCGACATATACTGTTTAATGTTTTTTTTTTGTTTTTCTTCATAGAGAATTTGACATAATTATATTTAAAACCTATACGAATAAATAGAAAATCTTTGTTACTACGAGAAAGAAAAAAAAAAAATAAATGAAACTTCAGATCCATCTATACTGATCGCAAAACTTACAGTAACATAGACCAGTGACTACTATTACTAAAAAAAAAGGAAAAAAAGAAAAAGAAAAAAAAAAAGAAAGAATAATTGTCTAAACGATCACAATACTTACGATACCATAAACCGACTACCATCAGTATTAAAAAAAAAAAAAGAAAAGTAAAAAACTGTCTAAACTCCATGCAAAACTTTCTTTAGGGTCAACCACATGATCATTACTATACCACTGCACATGCTATACTAATGCTCGCACATAATTTTCCTTACAATGCACATGTCTCTTCGAACGATCATTGAATTCTTACATTTAAAACACGTAATCTTCGTTCAATGAACATTTTAGAAAAGACTTTCCATCTATTAAAAAAGAAAAAAAGAAAAAAAAAAAGACAAAGATAGAAGTTAAACACAAAGTAGGTAAGATAATTGCAATGCAAGGAAACAAAAAAAAAAAAGAAAGAAAAAAAAAACAGGGGGAGGAAAAGAAAAGAAGAACGAAACGAAACGGCGAAGAATCAAAAAGAAGTTTCAGAAAGTTTTGAAAATTAAAAAGAAGAAAATATCCGAGGTTATTATAAACCATCACCCACCACCCACGAAACTCTCAAACTCTTATTCGTTCCTATCATTTACCCCCACTCTCCATAACTTACATCCCCCTCCAGCCAACCAATGGCAAAAGCTATACGACCTTTTATTCTCGAATTTATTCTCTAACCGTAGAACATCAGTCGATTCGAATTCGATTGATACGTTGTTGTCTCGTACATCCAATAACAAACGTTTATTAACGAAAGAATAATAAAATAAAAATTACGACGAATTCGAAAAAAAAAGGATTGGTTAAGTTCACGATACTCACGTGATCCATATCAGGGATGTATCCAGAGGAACGGGTGATCACTCATTCGTTGTACTAACAAAAATTTTTTTCTGTTAATATTTTCCATGTCTTCGTTACGTTATGCAAGTAGAGTGAGGGGAGGTGTTAGGTCAAAAGTTAACAAGTGATATTTTCAGAGAGAAAAAAAAGAAAAGAACAAGGAAATTGTGAAAAACAAATAAAAATCGTTCACCACGACGTTTAGTGATTTTCGTGGACAATTTATTTTTCTTCTTTATTTTTTTTCTTTTTTTTTCTTTTCATTAAATTATACAAAGAAGAACAACGAAAAATTCGTGAGCTTGTAATTTTAATAATTTGAGTGAGAAGTCTAAAATGCCTCCGAATGCGATTGATTGGTTTTTAAAGTTAATCAGTGTATGTGTGTGATTGTGAATGTATGTGCAGGCAAATGTGTGTATGTGTGTGTGTGTGTATGTGTGTGGGTACCATAGAGCTTTAAAGAGAACAAAATTAGGAAATATTTATGAAGCTCTGTTACAGAGATAATTGTTCAATAAATAAATCATAGGATGCACTCATTTAAAGAAACTTTTCTCGATCGGTGTTTAAAACTTACATAGTTTTTTTTTTTCCTTTATATTTCGTCCTTGCTAGCAATGGTGAATATGTGTTCTAAAATTTATTTCTTTTCGCCCTTTCTTTTCTATTTCTCAGTTTTCTCGTTCTTTTTTCGATCAAGTAAGATTACAGAAAAATACGCGTGGCCGTGTATACGCGTGTGTGTTTTTGTTTTTCTCAAATTGATTTTGAAAAACGATTTTCTTTTTTTTTTTTTTTTTGTAAATCATAAAAAATCACGAGTCGTTTTTTGCTAAGTGAATCAACGAATGACGTGTTGTTTTTTTCTTCCATCCGTATTTTGAAAAACATAGTTACAATTTTTTATTATTCATATGTTCTAGTAAAGAAAAATAAATTAATGAATTATGCAAATTTTTTATAAGGCGAATCGTAATGAATGACATTTTTTTTTCTGTATTTCTTTCATTTACATTCGAAGATATAAAAATCTTATATTGAAAATTTATACTGAAGGATATATTAAAATTTTTTTACATTTTTTTTTTTTTTTTTTTTTGAAATAATAATGAAAACAAAAATAAAAAGAAGAAAATGAAAAATATGCGAGAGAAATTTAATTAATCATTACACTTCAAGGAAGCAAAATAGTTACTCAATTAGATAATTCAAAGAAAGTAAAAAATGCATTATAAATGGGAAGATATGCAAAAATAATATTTCTATTTCGTAATAATAATTGACTAATTTAAAAAGATCAAAAGGTAACAAAAAAAAATAATGTAATTAAAATTCAATTAATCAATAACTCCTGAGAAAGCTGAACGATTTAATTAACTTAATTAATTGATTAAAAAAAAAAAAAAAAAAAAAACAAAAACATAAATCAAAAGAAATAAAAGAGAAGGAAAGGATGTAAAAAAAAAAAAAAACAGAATAAAAAAAATAAGAAAATCTTCGTTTTAGGAGCTTGACTTTCGCGGTACCAACAAGGTGATAGATTTGAACAAACGTACGTTAAATTGCGCGGGAATTTGGCCAGAAAGGATTCACGAGCCAGTTTTCATTTTTTTCTCTGTTTACTTGGCCGTACATTGTACAATGGGAATCGTCTCGATTACCGATAACATGTCAGACATGGAATATATTATCGGTTGCATAGAAGAAAACATGTTCAATTTTATGACGCTAATGAAGATATGCATATGCAGAATGAAAAGCAATTCGTTGGCCGAATTTTTAAAGGAGATCAAAGTCGATCTTATTCCAGAAAGATACAAAACCGATGAGGAAAAGATCGCCTTTTTAAATTATAACAATTTTAGTATAAAGTTCGTCAAGGTCACTATAGTATCATGCGTAATAGCCGCTACGTTGTATTATCTATCCCTTTTAGCTCCCAACGTTAAAATGGGTAAATTTTTTTTACAATTAATTCGAAATCTTATTGAAATATTGGATTACTTTTTTGTTGTTTTTATTATTTCCTCTTTTTTTTATTTATTTAACGTGTATTATTTAATTTTTCTTTTATGCTTAATTCTTTATTTATTTATTTATTTATTCTTTATCATTTCGATCAATAATTTTTGTAAATATTTTTCAACTATTTTCCCTTTTCTTTTTCTTATTTTATTTTTATACATTATTTTCTTTTTATATTGTTTTTATATCTCTTCCATTTAAATGTATATTATTTATAATATAAAATAGTTAATAAAGATATGTAACGTGTATTCGGAATAAAAGTCATAGAAATTTTAATCATGCCAAATAAATTTTAAATATTATTATTGTTTCAAATATTACAATAACAAAAAATATTTAATAATATTATATGTTTCATTAATAATATCTGACTTATATATGCAATTGATTTTAAAATATCTTTTAAAAGAAAACATTGAATATCCTTATGTCTTTAATTAAGAATAAAGATCATAAAATATACAGAAAAAGAAATTATAAATAATACTATTTTGCTGTTAAAAACAATTACAAATAATATTATAAAAAGTTATAATCTTATTATATCGAGGAAAATCCAATATTAATTTCACAGTTATCATTTCTTATTAATTAGAATTAAGAGAAGAAATTTTTTTCAATATTTATCGTTTAGTAAAAAAAAAAGTATAATAAAATGAAAATAAAATCTTTATCTTATAATCATTTTGTTACTTACAGTCGTCGCAAATTCGTCTTATGGATATGTATTGCCATACAAAAGTCGTCCACTGATTGAACCGACTAATCTGACAATTTACGTTTGTCTTTGTCTGTATCAATTTTTAATAGTACTAATTATAATCTTCGGTTACGTCGGAACAGATTGTCTATTAATCAGTTTGGTACTCCACGTCAGCGGTCTTTTTTCTGCACTTTCCTGCAAAGTAAAACACGTTTTGGACAATCCGGAGAATCGTAAGCGTCGAATAAAGAAATTAATATTGAGACACATACGTCTAGTACGGTAATAATAATAAATAATAACAATAACAAAAACAATAATAATATTACCGATAATGATGCTGATGATGATGATAATAATAACAATACTAATAATAATGAATAAAATAAATAAAAGAATGCATTAAAAAAATTTATAAAATAAATATATAGATATATATAAATATAAGCATATATATATATATATATATATATATATATATATACATATAAATAGATAGATATAATGAAAACAATAAATAGTCTATTAAGTAGAAAAAAATATAAAATAATGGCAATAATTATTAAGAAATCAAAAATTAAAAAATTCATTCAAATAAATTTAAATATATTTATGTTGTATTGTAATTTAACAAAACAATGTATACAACAAAAATAATAAAATTTACATAAAGATTATATATACATATATATGTATATAAATATAAATATAAATATATATATATATATATATATATATATATATATATAATATATATTTATATACGTATACATATACTATGTAGAATGTTTCAGATTAGCTGATTCTTTGGAAAGTTATTTCAACATACTGATATTACAACAACTATTGGGAAGTACCATCCATCTTTCTCTGCTTGGTTACGACGGGCTCGTTGTAAATTTAACATCTACATTTTATTACTGCTTATTTTCAGAAAATATTTTTTAGAAAATAATATTAGATTAAATCATTATTATTTACAGTGTATATCAGCTGGAGAGGAAACAAAGTTAATCGCTTTTGTCATAATCGCAGGTTGTGTTTTAAGCACGCTAATGGCTTATTGCTATATCGGAGAGTGTCTTATTAATGAAGTACGTAAATTATCTCATTCGCACGCAATTTTATCATTTTATACTAATACAATGATATCGTTTCACACGTTTTCAAATAAAGAAATACACCCACACACATACACATAAACATAAATTATACATTTTTTATAATTCATTTACATTTATTTCTATTTGTTCATAGCTATTTATTTTTCTCTATTATTTTTTGTATTTTAATTTCATATATATTCATATATTCTTTTTTTTTTTTGATACATCATTTATTATATTTATTTATTATTATCTTCTCATTACATTCTTTTGAGATTATTTTTTAGAACAATTTTTTTATATTTAAAAAAACAATGTGTATATATATGTATATATTTGCAAAGATTTATATTACATTATACATACTAAATTCATATAATTTATAAATTATATGTATTGTGTTGCAAAAAAATTTGACATCACATTTGAGAACTTCTAGAATTCATGACTTCAAAAGCATATCTGAAAACAAATTTTTTTCTCCATTTTTTCTCTTTTTATAATTCTGATTGAACTATCATGGTTTTCAGTTCCACCCACTATCTCTTCCCTGACGCAAATAATTGATAATTGTTATTATAGATTAATTAATGTTTAGAAACATATTTTACAGAGTACATCCTTTGGTGAATCATTTTATCAGTGCAAATGGTACAACATATCGCAAGAGGAGATTAAATTAATGCACATTTGTATGATGCGATCGTCAAAACAAATGCAACTGACCGTCGGCAAATTTTTCGCGTTGTCGTTGACTACATTCACAGATGTGAGTAAAAATTAAATTTTTTTTCTTTTTTTCGTTTTTTCTGTCCTTTTTTCACCATAAATATATATATATATTTATATGGTCTTCTAAATCATCATTAATATAATTTATTCATACGTTCTCATACGTTTTTAGGTTGTGAAGACATCAATGGCGTACTTATCCGTACTTCGAACGTTTATGTAAAAAGAATGTTAACAAAAAATACTAAAGAGGAAAGGTAAAAAAAAAAAAACAATAGAGAGCATTAAGCGTTACATTCAAATTGAGAAAAAGAAAAATGAAAAAAAGAAAGGGTATTTTATCAAAGAAATAAAATTGATTAAATAAACGTTGTTACATTTCTTTATTACAAACATTTAATTTAAAAAGAATAAAACTCTCTGTTACTGATCTAAATGATAGTATTAAAAATATGTTATTTTACCTTTTTTACAATATCGTAATTTCGTGTACTGTGTGTCCGTGGTTGCGGTAAGAAACGAACTGAAGGTTGTAGCGAAAAAAAGAGAAATCGAAAGAACAAAGATAAGAAACAGAGAAAAAATGAGAAGGAAGGGAATACAAAAATCATTTTATTATTTAAATTATATTAATTATTATTAAATTATATTATTACAAAAATGTGAATGACAACGTCGTGAAATCCTTTTGGAGAAATAAAATTAAATAAAATAAGATAAATTTTAACATTATGCAAACATTTGTCTAATAGGTCCAGATCACGTGGGCTGATTTATGAAATAATGTCTGAGACACATTTTTCCTCTTTCTCTCTCTCTCTCTCTCTCTCTCTCTTTCTCTCTCTCTCACCCTCCCTGTCCATAGATCTTGAAGAGTATATACGTTCTTAAAAGAGTCTAAGAGTTACTATAAAAGAAAAAAAGAGAAAAAGCAACAAAAATTTCAGAAATGTCTAAACTGATCGCAAAACTTATCCCGTAACATAACACGTGGGACAATATTATTAAAAAAATAAAATAGAATAAAAAAAAAATTGCGAAATCGTTTAAATTAATAACAATACTTACCGCAGCATCAATTGATATTGTGCAGTATTATATAAAAATATTTCAAAATTGTCTAATTTTTCATTAAACCTTCGATGAAACACGATTGTATACGAAAAAAAAAAAGAAAAAAAGAAAATAGAAATGTCTCAAAATCGTCTGTACTGTTCACACTACATATCGTAATATAAATTGGCGATCACGATTATAAAAAAAAAAAAAATTCAGAATCCTCTAAATGGATCGTGAAATTTACCATACCGATCTACATTTCATAACAAAACGAAAATGAAAATACAAAACAGTTTAAACTAAACGCAAAACTTTCCTTACCGTGAACCTTAAACTACACTGTTTTACCATATCATTGCACACGCTATACTAATGCACGCACATACTTTTCCCTATAATGCATATGCCTCTTCGAAGGATCATTAAATTCTTACTTTTAAAACACGTCTCTTCGTCCTGTAAACGTTCAAAAGAGGACGTTCCATCTATTAAAAAAGAAAAAGAAGACACATGCAGTAGTTAGATACAATGTAGGTAAGATAATTGCAATGCGAGGAAACAAAAAAAAAAAAGGGGGAAAAGAAAAGAAGAAAGAAACGAAACGGCGAAGAATCAAAAAGAAGTTTCGGAAAGTTTCGAAAATTAAAAAGAAAAAACTATCCGTGGTTATTACATGTCATTACTCACCACCCACAGAACTATCAAACTCTCATTCGTTGCTGCCTTTTACCCCCACTCACCGTAACTTACATCCCCCTCCATCCAACAAATGCAAAAGCTACACGACCTTTCATTCTCGAATTTATTCTCTAACCTTCGAGCATTAGTCGACTCGAATTCGATTGATACGTTGTTGTCACGTATATTCAATCACAATCGTTCATTAACAAAAGAATAAATAAAGAAAAATTACGGCGAATTCCAGAAGAAAGGATTTGTTAAGTTCACGATACTCACGTGATCCACATCAGTGATGTATCCAGAGGAAGGAGTGATCACTCATTCGTTATCCTAACAAAAATTTTTTCTGTTAATATTTTCATGTCTTCGTCACGTTATGCGTGTGTGTCGAGGGAGGTGTTAGATCAAATGTTAACAAGTGATTTTTTGCGAGAGAAAAAAAGAAAGAACGAAGAAATTGCGAAAACAAATAAAAATCGTTCAGCACAACGTTTAGTGATTTTCGTGGATAATTTTTTTTCATCTTATCAAATTATATATAAGAAGAATGGCGAAAAATTCATAGAAAAAAGTTTCCTGTCGTATCGTAAAAAGTTCTAATCATTCGTGTGAGAAATGTTCATCTGAAGTGCATTAATATGCAATTATTCGATTTTGAAAATCAATCAGTTTGTGTATGATAGTGAATGTGTCTCTACTCACGTCTATATGTGCCTACCATAAAGCTATAAAGAGAAACAAATTACGAAATATATATGAAGCTCTATTACAGAGATAATTGTTAAATAAATAAATCATGTGGTGCACTCATTTAAAGAAACTTTTCTTCGATCAATGTTTAGAATTTACATTGTTTTTTTCTTATATATGTCGTCCTTGTTAGCCATGGTGAATATGTGCTTTTGAATTTATTTTTTTTCGCCCTTTTTTTTCTGTTTCTCAGTTTTCTTGTTCTTTTTACGATCAAGTAAGATTACAAAAAGATACGTGTGGCCGTGCATACGCATGTGCGTTTTTGTTTTTGTCAAATTGATTATAAAAAATAATTTTCTTTTTTAAGTAAATTATAAAAAATTTCGAATTGTTTTTTCCTAAGTGAATCAACGAACCACGTGTTGTTTCTTTCTTTCATCCGCATTTTGAAAAATATATTTTCAATTTTTTACTATCCATATGTTATGGTAAAGAAAAATAATTTAATGAATTATGAAAATTTTGTATAAGGCGAATCGTAATGAATGACAGGTTTTTCTGTATTTCTTTCATTTACATTAAAAGACATAAATATCTTATATTGAAGATTTATATTGAAAGATATATTAAAATTTTCTTAATTTTTTTTTTGTTGTATAAAATAGTAATGAAAACAAAAAAAAGTAAAGAAAAATATTCAAAAAAAATTGAATTAAACATTAGACTTCAAGGAAGCAAAATAGTTAGTTAATTAGATAATTGAAAATAATAAAAAATGTAAAATAGATGGAAAGATATATAAAAACAAAATGTTGATTTTGTGGTAATTGACTAATTTAAAAAGACCAAAACGAAACAAAAAATATAGTGCAATAAAAATAAAATATGATAGAAATAAAAATAAATTGAAATAAAAATTCAATTTATCAATAACTCTCGAGAAAGTTAAACGATTTAATTAATTTAAATAATTGATTAAAAGAAAGAAAAACTAGAAACAAAAAAATAATTAAAAAGAAATAAAGGATGATAAAGGAAAAGAAAATGAATAAAAGAAATAAGAATATCTTCATTTTAGGAGCTCGACTTTCACGGTACTAGAAGGCTAATAGATTTGAACAAACGTACGTTAAATTGCGCGGGAATTTGGCCAGAAAAGATTCACGAGCCGGTTTTCATTTTTTTCTCTGTTTACTTGGCCTTACATTGTACAATGGGTGTCATCTCGATTACCAATAACATATCGAATTTGGAATATGTTCTTGCTTGCTTTGAAGAAAACTTGTTCCATTTTATGACGCTATTGAAAATATGCATATGCAGAATTAATAGCAATTCGTTGGCCGAAATTATAAAGGAAATTAAAGTCGATTTTATTCCAGAAAGATACAAAACCGATGAGGAAAAGATTGCTTTTTTGAATTATAACAATTTTAGTTTAATGGTCGTCAGGGTCACTTTAGGAACAAGCTCCACAGCTGCTGTCCTGTATTTTTTGTCCTTTTTAACTGTCAACATTGAAATGGGTAAATTTTTTTATAATTAAATTTAAATCATATAGAACTGATGGATTTTTTTTGTTTTTCTCTTTTTCAATTATTTATTTTACTTCGTATAATAATATTTTTCTTTTTCATTCGACTACTTATATATTTATTTATTTTTTATCATTTCGATCAGTAATTTTTGTAAATGTTCTTCAACTATTTTTCTTTTCTTTTTATTTATCATCTTCTTTTTTATATTCGTGAATAATTCTTATTGTAACGACTGTCGACTTTTATTGTTTTAATTTTTTGTGAAAATATTTTTAATATTTTAATTTATTTCAATTATATATAATTGTATAATATTTATTTCACTTTATTACAGTATTATAATTTTGTAAATTTAAAATACTTTATTTTAACATATATTGAAATATATTTTTGTTGATTTTTCTTGTTTCTAATTGTTTTTCTTCTTATTTATATCTTTTACATTAAATATATATTATCTGAACAGAAGATAGTTAGTATAATTATATATCTGGTGTCCGAAATAGAAAACTTTGAAATTTTAATCACATAAAATAAATTTCTAATATTATTTATATTTCATATATTAAAAAAAAAAATTAATCTTATTCTATGTTTTAAAAATATTTTTTATAGAAAAATATTGAATATCCTTATATTTTTCCTTAAGAATGATATTCATTAAGTACATAGAAAAAACTGAAATTATTTTTTTTTTTTGTTAAAATCAATTACAAATAATATTATAAGAAATGATAATATTGTATCGAGAAAAATCTAAAATTGATCTTATAGATATCATCTCTTATTAGTTAATATAGAGAATATAAATTATTTCTATAGTTATCTTTAATTAAAAAAAAATAAAAGTTTCTAATAAAATAAAATGTTTCTTTTAGAATTGTTTTGTTACTTACAGTCGTTGCAAATTCATCTTACGGATACGTATTGCCATATAAAAGTCGTCCGCTGATTGAACCGACTAATCTGACAATCTACATCTGTCTTTGTCTCTATCAATTTTTAATAGTACTAACTATAATCTTCGGTTACATCGGAAGTGATTGTCTATTTATCAATTTGGTACTCCACGTCAGCGGTGTTTTCTCTGCACTTTCCTGCAAAGTAAAACACGTTTTGAACAATCCTGAGAATCGTAAACGTCGAATAAAGAAATTAATATTGAGACACATACGTCTAGTACGGTAATAATAATAAATAATAACAACAACAAATATATTAATATTAGCAATAATGATGCTGATGATGATGATAATAATAATAATAATAATAATAATGAATAAAATAAATAAAAGAATGTATTAATGAAATTTATAAATTCAATCTATGCATATATATAAATATATATATATATATATATATATATATATATATATATATATATATGTAATATATATTAATTTATGTATACATATACTATGTAGAATGTTTCAGATTAGCTGATTCTTTGGAAAGTAATTTCAACGTATTAATTTTACAAGAATTAATGGGAATTACCCTTCATCTTTCTCTTCTTGGTTATGACACGCTCGTTGTAAATTTAACATATACATTTCGTTATTGCTTATTTCTAGAAGATATTTTTTAGAAAATATTAGATTAAATTATTGTTATTTCCAGTGTATAGCGGCAGGAGAGCAAAAAAAGTTAATCACTTTTTTCATAGTTGCATGTCGTGTTTTAAGCACGCTATTACTTTATTGCTATATCGGAGAGTGTCTTATTAATGAAGTACGTAAATTATCTCATTCGCACGCAATTATATTATTTTATGCTACTGATACAATGATATCGTTTCACACACTTTCAAATAAAGGATACATTCACATAAATATTAATTACTTACTTTTTATAATTCATTTACATTTATTTCTATTTGTTTATAGTTATTTATTTTTCTCTATTATTTTTTATATTTTAATTTCATATATAATATTTTCATATATATTTTTTTTTGATACATTATTTATTATATTTATTTATTATTATCTTCTAATTACATTCTTTTGATATTATTTTTTTAGAAGAATTTTTTTATATTTAAAAATCAGTGTGTATATATATGTATATATTCGCACGGTATTATATTACATTATACATACTAAATTCATATAATTTATAAATTATATGTATTGTGTTGCAAAAAATTTGACGTCACATTTTAGAACTTCAGGAATTCATGACTCCAGGAGCATATATGGAAGCAAATTTTTTTCTTCTTTTTTTTTTTTTCTTTTTATAATTCTGATTGACATGTCATGGTTACCAGTTCCATCCATTACTCCTTCCCTAACGAAAATAATTGAAAATTATTATTACAGATTAATAAATGTTTAAAAACATATTTTACAGAGTACATCCTTTGGTGAATCATTTTATCAGTGCAAATGGTACAACATATCGCAAGAGGAGATTAAATTAATACACATTTGTATGATGCGATCGTCAAAACAAATGGAACTGACAGTCGGCAAATTCTTCGTGCTGTCCTTGACTACATTCACAGATGTGAGTAAAAATTAAATTTTTTTTCTTTTTTTCGTTTTTTCTGTCCTTTTTTCACCATAAATATATATATATATTTATATGGTCTTCTAAATCATCATTAATATAATTTATTCATACGTTCTCATACGTTTTTAGGTTGTGAAGACATCAATGGCGTACTTATCCGTACTTCGAACGTTTATGTAAAAAGAATGTTAACAAAAAATACTAAAGAGGAAAGGTAAAAAAAAAAAAATAATAGAGAGCATTAAGTGTTACATTCAAATTGAAAAAATGAAAAATGAAAAATAGAAAGGGTATCTTATCAAAGAAATAAAATTGATTAAATAATCGATGTTACGTTTCCTTATTTCAAACATTTAATTTAAGAAGAAATAGCACACTGTTATTGATCTAAATGATAATATTAAAAATATTTTATTTTTCCTTTGTTTACAATCTCGTTATTTCGACTGTGCGTCCGTGCTTGCGATAAAAATCGAACTGAACGTCGTAGCGGAAAAAAGAATAATGAGAAGAGCACAGATAACATAAAGAGAAAAAATGAAAAGGAAGGAAATTCAAAATTAATTTTATTATTTAAATTATATTAATTATTAGTAAATTATATTATTATAAAAATGTGAATGAGAACGTTGTGAAATTCTTCTGGAGAAAAAAAATTAAATAAAATATTGTAAGTTTTAACATTATCTATGGAGATATCGGTCAAAGATCGTTTTGTTTTCTATTTCCTTTTTTTTTAATGTAAATAATCGAAGAAGTAATGAAGACACAAGAGGATAACATATATCTCCATTCCTTCTAATTTGTTGCCTTCTTTTTTATTTTCCATTAATTATTGTATTTTTTTTGTTTAATTTTTTTCAGATCAAACCATTCGAAATCGTGGACGTTTTTTTACTTCACGAGAGATACATTGCGATCGGAGGTGTATGGCCATTGAGAAAAACTTACGTTCGATTTCTTTGTTTATACATCTTTCAGAATACTCAAATGCATAAAGTGAACATTCATTGTTTATTAATTATTATATCTTGTTAGAAGCTGTATCCATATAGAACCTGTATTCATTATACCTGTTTTACATATGTTACTGATCATAGTCATCACGAAATAATTGCTGAGACACATTTAACCTCTCTCTCTCTTTCTCTCAATCTCGCTCTCCCTGTCTGTAAATCTTGAAGAGTACATACGTCCTTTAAGAGTCTAATAGTTACTATAAAGAAGAAAGAGAAAAAAGAGAAGAGAAATTTCAAAAATGTCTTAACTGATCGCAAAACTTATCTCATAACATAACACGGGGGACAGCATTATTAAAAAAATAAAATAGAATAAAAATAGAATAAAAAGAAAATTGCGAAATCGTTTAAATTAATAATAATACTTACAGTAGCATGAATCGGTAATGTCCAGTATTATATAAAAACTTTTCAAAATTTTCTAATCTTTAATTACACTTTCGATGAAACACTATTATATACAAAAAAAAAAAGAAATGGAAATACCTTAAAATCGTCTGAAGTGTCCAGAAAATTTTGTCGTGACATAAATTAGAGATTACGATTATAGAAAAAAAATTCAGTATTCTCTAAATGAACCGTAAAATTTACCATAGCGATCTACATTAGAAAACAAAACGTAAATGAAAATATAAAATAGTGTAAACTAAACACAAAACTTTCCTTAGCGTGAACCGTCAAAAACACTGCTTTACCATTTCATTGCACACGCTATACTAATCCTTGCACATATTTTTTCCCAGAATGCATATGCCTCTTCGAACGATCATTAAATTCTTACTTTTAAAAAACGTTTCTCCGTACGGTAAACGTTCGAAAGAGGACGTTAAACCCATTAAAAAAGAAAAGAAAGACAGGCCGAAGTTAGACACAGTGT
This sequence comes from Vespa mandarinia, assembly GCF_050613455.1. Classification (NCBI taxonomy): domain Eukaryota; kingdom Metazoa; phylum Arthropoda; class Insecta; order Hymenoptera; family Vespidae; genus Vespa; species Vespa mandarinia. The sequence goes on along the minus strand of NC_140834.1, from coordinate 2,077,797 downwards.
AGGTAAGATAATTGCAATGCAAGGAAACAAAAAAAAGGGAAAAGAAAAGCAGAGCGAAACGAAACGACGAAGAATCAGAAAGAAGTTTCGGAAAGTTTCGAAAATTAAAAAGAAAAAAATATCCGAGGTTATTATAAAAAATTATCCATCACCCACGAAACTCTCAAACTCTCATTCGTTGCTGCCTTTTGCCCCCACTCTCCATAACTTACATCCCCCTCCGTTCAACAAATGCAAAAGCTACACGACCTTTCATTCTCGAAATTATTCTCTAACCTTCGAGCATTAGTCGACTCGAATTCGATTGATACGTTGTTGTCACGTATATTCAATCACAATCGTTCATTAACAAAAGAATAAATAAAGAAAAATTATGGCGAATTCCAGAAGAAAGGATTTGTTAAGTTCACGATACTCACGTGATACACATCAGTGATGTATCCAAAGGAAGGAGTGATCACTCATTCATTGTCCTAGGAAAAATTATTTTGCTAATATTTTCATGTCTTCGTCACGTTATGCGAGTGTGTTGAGGCAAGTGTTGGGTGAAAAGTTAACAAGTGATTTTTTGATAGAGAAAAAAGAAAAGAACGAATAAATTGTGAAAAACGAATAAATATCGTTCACCACGACGTTTAGTGATTTTTGTGGATAATTTTTTTTTCCTCTTATCAAATTGAATACAAGAAGAACAGAGAATAATTTATAGAATGAACTTTTCTATCGTACACTAAAAAGTTTTAATGATTCGAATGGAAAATGTTCGTTTGAAGTGCAATAAAATGCAATTAATCAATTTTTAAAACCAATCAGTTTGTGTATGGTAGTGAATGTGTCTCCACTCACGTCCATATGTGCCTACCATAAAGCTATAAAGAGAAAAAATTAGGAAATATTCATGAAGCTCTATTACAGAGATAATTGTTGAATGAATAAATCATAGGGTGCACTCATTTAAAGAAAGTTTTCTCGATCGGTGTTTAGAAGTTACATAGTTTTCTTTCCTATATATGTCGTCCTTGTTAGCAATGGTGAATATGTATTCTAAAATTTATTTTTTTTTTTTTTATCATTTCTTTTCCGTTTATCAGTTTTCTTGTTCTTTTTTCAATCAAGTAAGATTACAAAAGGGTACGTGTGGCCGTGCATACGCATGTGCGCTTTTGTTTTTGTCAAATTGATTTTAAATAATAATTTTCTCTTTTAATTAAATTATAAAAAATCTCGAGTTGTTTTCTTGCTCAGTGAATCAACATATGAGGTGTTGTTTTTTTCTTCCATCTGTATTTTGAATAATATTTTTACAATATTTTACTATCCATATGTTATGGTAAAGAAAAATAATTTAATGAATTATGAAAATTTTGTATAAGGCGAATCGTAATGAATGACAGGTTTTTCTGTATTTCTTTCATTTACATTAAAAGACATAAATATCTTATATTGAAGATTTATATTGAAAGATATATTAAAATTTTCTTAATTTTTTTTTTGTTGTATAAAATAGTAATGAAAACAAAAAAAAGTAAAGAAAAATATTCAAAAAAAATTGAATTAAACATTAGACTTCAAGGAAGCAAAATAGATAGTTAATTAGATAATCGAAAAAAAATAAAATATGTATTATAAATGGGAATATTTGCAAAAATAATATTTCGATTTCGTAGTAATTGACTAATTTAGAAAGACTAAAAGGAAACAAAAAAACATAATGCAAGAAAAATTCAATTTATCAATAACTCTCGAAAAAGTTAAACGATTTAATTAACTTAAATAATTGATTAAAAAAAAGAAAAACTAGAAACAAAAAAATAATTTAAAAAAAGATAAAGGATGTAAAGATAAAGATAAAGAAAAAGAATAAGAGAAATAAGAGAATGTTCGTTTCAGGAGCTTGACTTTCGCGATGCCAGGAAGTTAATAGATTTGAACAAACGTACGTTAAATTGCGCGGGAATTTGGCCAGAGAAGATTCACGAGCCGATTTTCATTTTTTTCTCTGTTTACTTGGTTATGCAATGTACGATGGGAGTCATTTCGATTACCGAAAACATATCGGATATGGAATATGTTATTGCTTGCTTTGAAGAGAACTTGTTCAATTTTATGACGCTATTGAAGATATCCATATGCAGAATTAATAGCAATTCGTTGGCCGAAATTTTAAAGCAAGTCAAAATCGATCTTATTCCAGAAAGATACAAAACCGATGAGGAAAAGATTGCTTTTTTAAATTATAACAATTTTAGTCTAAAGCTCGTTAAGTTGAGTATAGGAGCAAGCAGCACAGCCGCTTTGCTGTATTATCTGTCCCTTTCAGCTACCAACATTGAAATGGGTAAATTTTTTTATAATTAAATTATATTATATAATTGTATAATTTTTTATTTCAATTTATTATATTATTATAATTTTGAAAATTTTTAATATTTTATTTTAATATAAATTGAAGTATATTTTTATGTTGATTTTTTTTATTTCTAATAGTTTTTATTTTTTTTATATCTTTTACATTAAATATATATTATTTTTAACAGAAGATAGTATAATTATATATCGGATGTCAGAAATAAAAACGTTAGAAATTTTAATCACGTAAAATAAATTTTTAATATTACTTTTATTTCAAATATTAAAAAAAGAAATTAATATTATTGTACGGTTTAAAAATATTTATAATAGAAAAATATTGCATATCCTTATATTTTTCGTTAAGAATAATGTTCATAAGATAAAAAAAGAAATTATAACTAAAATTATTTTTTTTTCTTGTTAAAAGCAATTACAAATAATATCAAAAGAAATTATAATATTATTATGTCGAGAAAAATCTAAAATTGATTTTACGGATATCATTTCTTATTAGTTAAAATTGAGAAATTAAATTTTTTCTATAGTTATAGTTTAATAAAGAAAGAAAAAAAAAAGTATCAAATAAAATAAAATCTTTCTATTATAATGATTTTCTTACTTACAGTCGTTGCAAATTCATCTTACGGATACGTATTGCCATACAAAACGCCTACACCGATCGAACCGACAAATCTGACAATCTACATTCTTCTTTGTCTATTTCAATTTATAAAAGTACTAATTATAGTCTTCGGTTACGTCGGAATTGATTGTCTGGTAATCACTTTGGTACTCCACGTCAGCGGTGTTATCTCTGCACTTTCCTCCAAAGTAAAGCACGTTTTGGACAATCCGGAGAATCGTAAACGTCGAATAAAAACATTAATTTTGAGACACACACGTCTATTACGGTAATAATAATAAATAATAACAACAACAACAAAAACAATAATAATAATATTATTGATAATGTGCAGGATATGATGATAATAATAATAATACCAATAATAATGAATAAAATAACTAAAAGGACACATTAATGAAATTTACAAAATAAAAATATGCATATATATAAATATATAAATGTATATATATATATATATATATATATATATATAAATATATAATATATATTTATATATGTATACATATACTATGTAGAATGTTTCAGGTTAGCTGATTCTTTGGAAAGTGAATTCAACTTACTAATTTTACAACAATTAATGGGAAGTACTCTTCACCTTTGTCTTCTTGGTTACGACGCGCTCGCTGTAAATTTAACATATACATTTTTTATTGCATATTTCTAGAAAATATTTTTTAGAAAATATTATATTAAATTATTATTATTTCCAGTGTATAGCGGCAGGAGAGCAAGCAAAGTTAATCTCTTTTGTATTAATTGCATGTCGTGTTTTAAGCACGCTATTACTTTACAGCTATATCGGAGAGTGTCTTATTAATGAAGTACGTAAATTATCTCATTTCCACCCAATTATGTCATTTTATACTACTAATACAATAAAATTGTTTCACACTTTCAAATAAAGAAACACACACACACACACACAAACACATAAACATTAATTATTTATTTTTGTAATTCATTTATTTCTATTTGTTTATAGCTACTTATTTCTCTTTATTATTTTTTATATTTATTTATTATTATTTTCTAATTACATTCTTTTGATATAATTTCTTTAGAAAAATTTTTTATATATAAAAATACATATATATATATATATATATATATATATATATGTATATATTTGCACAGATCTATATTACATTATACATACTAAATTCTTATAATTTATAAATTATGTGTACTGTGATGCAAAAAATTTGACATCTCATATGAGTATTTCTGGAATTCGTAACTACCGGAGCATACCTGAAAGCAAATTTTTTTCTCCTTTTTTTCTCTTCTTATATTTCTTATTGAACTGTCATGGTTTCCAGTTTCATCCACTATCCCTTCTTTGACGCAAATAATTTATAATTGTTATTACAGATTAATAAATGTTTAAAAACATATTTTACAGAGTACATCCTTTGGTGAATCATTTTATCACTGCAAATGGTACAACATATCGCAAGAGGAGATTAAATTAATGCACATTTGTATGGTGCGATCGTCAAAGCAAATGCAACTGACCGTAGGCAAATTTTTCGTGTTGTCGTTGACTACATTCACAGATGTGAGTAAAAATTAAATTTCTTTTCTTTTCTTCGTTTTTTCTGTTCTTTTTTCACCATAAATATATATATATATATATTTATATAATCTTCTGAATCATCATTAAAATCCTTTATTCATATGTTCACATAAGTTTTTAGGTTGTGAAGACATCAATGGCATACTTATCCGTACTTCGAACGTTTATGTAAAAAGAACAATAACAGCAGAATACTAAAGAGGAAAGGTAAAAAAAAAACAATAGAGTACTGTAAGTGTTACATTTAAGTTAAAAAATAATTATAAATAGAAAGGGCATCTTATCAAAAAAATAAAATTGATTAAATAATCGACGTTACGTTTCTTTATTTCCAACACTTAATTTAAGAAGAAAAAGTTCTCTTTTATTGGTCTAAATGGTAATATTAAAAATATTTTATTTTTCCGCGTTTACCATCTCGTTATTTCAACTGTGTGTCCGTGCTTGCGATAAAAAACGAACTGAACGTCGTAGCGAAGGAAAGAAAAACCAAAAGAACACAGATAAGAAAAAGAGAAAAAATGAGAAGGAAGGAAATACAAAAATAATTTTATTATTTCAATTATATTATTTATTATTAAATTATATTATTATAAAAATGTGAATGGCATCGTCGTGAAATCCTTCTGGAGCAAAAAATTTAAATAAAATATGATAAATTTGAACATTATCTATGGAGATATCGGTCGAAGATCATTTTCTTTTCTGTTTCCTTTTTTGTAATGTAACAAGTCGAAGAAGTATTGAAGACTCAAGAGGATAACATATATCGCTCTTCCTTTTGATCTGTTGCCTTCTTTTATTTTCAATTTTTTCATGTTTTTTCTTTTTTTGTTTGATTACTTTCACTTCAAACCATTCGAGATCGTGAACCTTTTTCTACTTCACGAGAGATACTACACGATCGGTAGTGTATGGCCATTGAGAATTAGTTACGATTAATATGCAATTTATCCCATTTATTGCTGGATAAAAATCACATTGAGAAATATCGATTTGTACGATATAATAAACGACCTTTATCTCATGTTACAGAATCTTTATGTAAACTTTAGTGGCATGTGTGTCGTTGTTAAAGTTAAGAATTATTCGACATCATCCGATTATGGTAACTTTGATCATCACTATCAAGATCGAAATTGTCAATGACCAAAGATACTTCGAAAACAATGAGAAATGTTCAGTCAATTATCGTTACAATCACACATAGGACACATTGTCGAAAATCGCATCGACAACTTCAATATAACGACGATGTAAACTATTGCCAAATCTTTATGCTTTACTACATTCTATGGATATCTATATTTCTTTTTTTCAAATTCATATACGCACAATTATAAAAATATTTAATTTTTTGTATTATAATGTAATTCTTAAAGATATATATATATATATATATATATATATATATATATGTATGTATAATATTTAAAAATTATTATATTTTTAATATTAGTGTATTTAAATTTTTTTAAATAAAATTGTCATCATTACTTCCATATATATATATGGAAAAAAAGAAAAAAGAAATATCATTCATATAAAGAGAACTGAACTCAAAAATGAAACAAGAAAAATGAATAACTTATCGGATTAATTGAGTTTACATTGAAATTGTAAAATTATTAGATATATTTAAATTTGTGTGCTAATTTCAGTTCTTGCAATTTCAGATTATGCGCTTCCATTCCGGGGTATCTTACCGAATCCATCGATTTCTATGTCCATAGATCTTTCAGAATACTCAATTGCTTAAAGTGAACCATCAATGATTATTATTTATTAATTATTATTCCTTCTTAAAAGCAGCATCCGTGTAGAACCTGTATTCATTATACCTGTTTTACATGTGTTACCAATCCTAGTGCTAGTAAATGTGTTACTATACGCAAACATTTGTCCAATAGTTAATGGGTCCAGATCACATGGGCTGATTCATGAAATAATGGCTGAGCCACATTTATCCTCTCACTCTCTCTCTCTCGCGCGCACTCCCTGTCCGTAGATCTTGTGAGTACATACGTCCTTTAAGAGCCTAAGAATTACTATAAAAAAGTAAACAGATAAAAGAGAAGAGAAATTTCAGAAACGTCTAAACTGATCGCGAAGCTTATCCTGTAACATAACATTATTAAAAAAATAAAATAGAATAAAAAAACAATTGCGAAATTGTTTAAATTAATAACATTACTTACAGTAGCATAAATGGGTAATGTCCAGTATTATATGAAAACTTTTGATAAATTTTCTAATCTTTAATTAAACTTTCGACGTAGCACTATTATTTACAACAAAAAAATATGGAAATGTCTTAAAATCGTCTGTACTGTTCACACTACTATATCGTAATATAAATTGGCGATCACGATTATAAATAAGAATTCGAAATCCACTAAGTGGGTCGTAAAATTTATCATAACGATCTACATTTTAAAACAAAACGTAAATGAAAATATAAAATAGTGTAAACTAAACACCAAACTTTCCTTAGCGTGAACCGTCAAATACACTGCTTTACCATTTTATTGCCCACGCTATACTAATGCACGCACATACTTTATTCTATAGGTACCCATTATAATGCATATGCCTCTTCGAACGATCATTAAATTCTTACTTTTAAAATACGTCTTTTCTTTCTGTAACCATTCGAAAGAAGACGTTCCATCTATTAAAAAAGAAAAAAAAGACACAGACCAAAGTTAGATACAATGTAAGTAAGATAATTGCAATCCAAAGAAACAAAAAAAAAAATGAAAAGAACAGAAGAACGAAACGAAACGACGAAGAAACCAAAAGAAGTTTCGGAGAGTCTTGAAAATTAAAAAGAAAAAATTATCCGATGTTATTATATACCATTACCCACCCACCCGCGAAGCTCTCAAACTCTCATTCGTTCCTGCCTTTTACCCCCACTCACCATAACTTACATCCCTCTCTATCCAAAAGTGCAAAAGCTACACGACCTTTCATTCTCGAATTTATTCTCTAACCTTCGAGCATTAGTCGACTCGAATTCGATTGATACGTTGTTGTCTCGTACTACCTATAACAAACGTTCATTAACAGAAGAATAAATAAAGAAAAATTACGACGAATTCGAGAAGAAAGAATTGGTTAAGTTCACGATACTCACGTGATACACATCAGTGATGTATCCAAAGGAAGGAGTGATCACTCATTCGTTGTCCTAGGAAAAATTATTTTGCTAATATTTTCATGTCTTCGTCACGTTATGCGAGTGTGTTGAGGCAAGTGTTGGGTGAAAAGTTAACAAGTGATTTTTTGATAGAGAAAAAAAAAAGAACGAATAAATTGTGAAAAACGAATAAATATCGTTCACCACGACGTTTAGTGATTTTTGTGGATAATTTTTTTTTCCTCTTATCAAATTGAATACAAGAAGAACAGAGAATAATTTATAGAATGAACTTTTCTATCGTACACTAAAAAGTTTTAATGATTCGAATGGAAAATGTTCGTTTGAAGTGCAATAAAATGCAATTAATCGATTTTTAAAATCGATGAGCCTGTGCATGGGATTGAATGTACGTGCACTTCGTGTGTATGTGTGAGTAATATAATCTTATAAAGAGAAAAAAATTAGGAAATATTCATGAAGCTCTATTACAGAGATAATTGTTAAATCAATAAATCATTGGATGCACTCATTTAAAGAAAGTTTTGTCGATCGGTGTTTAGAAGTTACATAGTTTTTTTTCCTTTATGAGTCGTTCTTGCTAGCAATGGTGAATACGTATTCTAAAATTAATTTTTTTTCTCCCTTTCTTTTCTGCTTATCAGTTTTCTTGTTCTTTTTTCGATCAAGTAAGATTACAGAAAACTACGTGCGGCCGTGTATAGGCATGTGTGTTTTTGTTAAATTGATTTTGAATAATAATTTTCTCTTTTAATTAAATTATAAAAAATCACGAAACGTTTTTTATTAAATGAACCAACAAATGACGCGTTGTTTTTTTCTTCCGTCCGTACTTTGAATAATATTTTTACAATTTTTTACTATTCATATGTTATAGTAAAGAAAAATAAATTATTGAGTTATGAAAATTTTTCATAAAACGAATCGTAATGGATGACATTTTCTTCTGTATTTTTTTCATTTATATTAAAAGATATAAAGATCTTATATTGACAATATATATTGAAGGATATATTGAAATTTTCTTAATTTTTTTTTTTTTGTTATACGAGATAGTAAAAAAAAAAGAAGTAAAGGAACAATATGCAAGAAAAATTTAATTAATCATTATACTTCAAGAAAGCAAAATAGTTAGTTAATTAGATAATTGAAAAAAAAATAAAAAATGCATTATAAATGGGAATATATGCAAAAATAATATTTCGATTTCGTAGTAATTGACTGATTTAAAAAGACCAAAGGGACAAAAAAAATAATATAATAAAAATTCAATTTATCAATAACTCTCGAGAAAGCTAAACGATTTAATTATCTTAATTAATAATATCTTGATTAAAAGAAAGTAAAACTAGAAACCGAAAAAATAAATAAAAAGAAATAAAGGATGTAAAGAAAAAGAAAAAGGATAAGAGAAATAAGAAAATCTTTGTTTTAGGAGCTTGACTTTCGCAATGCCAGGAAGATAATAGATTTTAACAAACGTACGTTAAATTGCGCGGGAATTTGGCCAGAAAACATTCACGAGCCGATTTTCATTTTTTTCTCTGTTTACTTGATTATACAATGTACGATGGGAGTCATCACGATTACCGATAACATATCGAATGTGGAATATGTTATTGCTTGCTTTGAAGAGAACTTGTTCGATTTTATGGCGCTATTGAAGATATCCATATACAGAATGAATAGCAGTTCGTTGGCCGAAATTTTAAAAGAAGTCAAAATCGATCTTATTCCAGAAAGATACAAAACCGATGAGGAAAAGATCGCCTTTTTAAATTATAACAATTTTAGTATAAAGTTCATTAAGTTGAGTATGGGCGCAAGCAGCACAGCCGCTTTGCTGTATTATCTGTCCGTTTTAGCTACCAACATTGAAATGGGTAAATTTTTTTATAATTAAATCGAAATCATATATAACTAATGGATTTTTTTCTGCTTTTCTTTTATTCATTTATTCATTTTTCGTCGTATAATAATTTTTTTTCTTTTAAATTCAATTACTTATTTGTTTATTTATTTTTTATCATTAGGATCAGTAATTTTTGTAAATGTTCTTCAACTATTTTCCTTTTCTTTTTATTTATTATCTTTTATTATTCGAGAATAATTTTTATTGTAACGATCGTCGACTTTTATTGTTTTAATTTTTTGTGAAAATATTTTTAATATTTTAATTTATTTCAATTATATATAATTGTATAATTTTTTATTTCACTTTATTACAGTATTATAATTTTGTAAATTTAAAATACTTTATTTTAACATATATTGAAATATATTTTTGTTGATTTTTCTTGTTTCTGATTGTTTTTCTTCTTATTTATATCTTTTACATTAAATATATATTATCTGAACAGAAGATAGTTAGTATAATTATATATCGGTTGTTCGAAATAGAAACCTTTGAAATAATAATCACGTAAAATAACTTTTTAATACTATTTTTATTTCAAATTAATTAAAAAAAAATTAATATTATCATCCGTTTAAAAAATTTCTTTTATAGAAAAATATTGAATATCTTAATATTTTTCGTTAAGTATAATGTTCATAAGATAAAAAAAGAAATTATAACTAAAATTATTTTTTTTTTGCTAAATGCAATTACAAATAATACCATAGGAAATTATAATATTATTATTTCGAGAAAAATCTGAAATTGATTTTACAGATATCATTTCTTATTAGTTAAAATAGAGAAAATAAATCATTTCTATAGTTATCGTTCAATAAAAAAAAACAAAAAAATAATACGTTTCTAATAAAACGAAATGTTTCCTTTATAATTATTTTCTTACTTACAGTCGTTGCAAATTCATCTTACGGATACGTATTGCCATACAAAATTCGTCCGCTGATCGAACCGACAAATCTGATAACCTACATCTGTCTTTGTCTATATCAATTTATAACAGTACTAATTTTAATCTTCGGTTATGTCGGAACTGATTGTCTATTAATCAGTTTGGCACTCCATCTCAGCGGTGTTTTCTCTGCACTTTCCTCGAAAGTAAAGCACGTTTTGGGCAATCCTGAGAATCGTAAACGTCGAATAAAAAAATTAATTTTGAGACACATACGTCTATTACGGTAATAATAATAAATAATAACAACAATAACAAAAACAATAATAATAATATTATTGATAATGTGCAGGAAATGATGATAATAATAATAATACCAATAATAATGAATAAAATAATTAAGAGAATACATTAATAAAATTTACAAAATAAAAATATGCATATATATATATATATATATATATATATGATATGTATTTATACATGTATACATATACTATGTAGAGTGTTTCAGGTTAGCTGATTCTTTGGAAAGTGAATTCAACCTACTAATTTTACAACAATTATTGGGAAGTACCCTTCATCTTTGTCTTCTTGGTTACGACGCGCTCGTTGTAAATTTAACATATACATTTCGTTATTGCTTATTTCTAGAAGATATTTTTTAGAAAATATTAGATTAAATTATTATTATTTCCAGTTTATAGCGGCAGGAGAGCAAAAAAAGTTAATCGCTTTTGTCATAGTTGCATGTCGTGCTTTAACCTCGGTATTGGCTTATTGCTATATCGGAGAATGTCTTATTAAAGAAGTACGTAAATTATCTCAGTTGCACGTTATTAAGTCATTTTATACTACTAATAGAATAATATTGTTTCACACTTTCAAATAAAGAAACACACACAAACATATAAACATTTATTATTTATTTTTGTAATTCATTTACATTTATTTCTATTTGTTTATAGCTACATATTTCTCTCTATTATTTTTTATATTTTAATTTTATATATGTTCATATATTTTTTCTTTGATACATTATTTATTATATTTATTATTTCTATTTTCTAATTACATTCTTTTGATATTATTGTTTTAGAACAATTTTTTTATATTTAAAAATCAATGTATATATATATGTATATATTTAAAAAGATTTATATTATACATACTAAATTCATATAATTTATAAATTATATGTATTGTGTTGCAAAAAAATTTAACATCACATTTGCTAACTTCTGGAATTCATGACTTCAAAAGCATATCTGAAGACAAATTTTTTTCTCCTTTTTTTCTCTTTTTATAATTCTGATTGAACTGTCATGGTTTCCAGTTCCATTCCTCACCCCTTTCGCTGTCGCAAACAATTGATAATTTTTATTACAGATTAAGAAATGTTTAAAAACATATTTTACAGAGTACATCCTTTGGTAAATCATTTTATCAATGCAAATGGTACAACATATCGCAAGAGGAGATTAAATTAATGCACATTTGTATGGTGCGATCGTCGAAACAAATGCAACTGACCGTAGGCAAATTTTTCGTGTTGTCGTTGACTACATTCACAGATGTGAGTAAAAATTAAATTTTTTTCTTTTCTTCGTTTTTTCTGTCCTTTTTTCACCATAAATATATATATATATTTATATAATCTTCTGAATCATCATTAATATCCTTTATTCATATGTTCTCATACGTGTTTAGGTTGTGAAGACATCAATGGCGTATTTTTCCGTACTACGGACGCTTATGTAAAAAGAACAATAACAGCAGAATACTAAAGAGGAAAGGTAAAAAAAAAAACAATAAAGAACTTTAAGTGTTACATTCAAATAGAGAAAACGGAAAATGAAAAATAGGAAGGGTATCTTATCAAAGAAATAAAATTGATGAAATAGTCGATGTTATGTTTCTTTATTTCAAACATTTAATTTAAGAAGAAATAGCACACTGTTATTGATCTAAATGATAATATTAAAAAGATTTTATTTTTCCTTGTTTACAATCTCGTTATTTCGACCGTGCGTCCGTGTTTTCGATAAAAACCGAACTGAACGTCGTAGCGAAAAAAAGAATAATCGAAAGAGCACAGATAACATAAAGAGAAAAAATGAAATGGATGGAAATTCAAAATTAATTTTATTATTTAAATTATATTAATTATTACTAAATTATATTATTATAAAAATGTGAATGGCATCGTCGTGAAATCCTTCTGGAGAAAAAAATTTAAATAAAATATGATAAATTTGAACATTATCTATGAAGATATCGGTCGAAGATCATTTTCTTTTCTGTTTCCTTTTTTGTAATGTAACAAGTCGAAGAAGTATTAAAGACTCAAGAGGATAACATATATCGCTCTTCCTTTCAATCTGTTGCTTCTTTTTATTTTCAATTTTTTCATGTTTTTTCTTTTTTTGTTTGATTACTTTCACTTCAAACCATTCAAGATCGTGAACCTTTTTCTACTTCACGAGAGATACTTCGCGATCGCTAGTGTATGGCCATTGAGAAATAGTTACGATTAATATGCAATATATGCCGTTTATTGCTCGATACAAATCACATTGGCACATATCGATTTGTACGTTATAATAGACGACGCTTATTTTATGGCAGAGAATCTTTTGGAAACTTAAGTACCGAGTTTGTGGGTGTTACTGATAATAATTCTTCGTTTTCATCCGATTTTTGTAACATTGATCATCACTATCAAGATCGAAATTGTCAAGGACGGCAGATACCTAGAAATCAACAAGAATCGTTCAGTTTATTATCGTTACAATCACATATAGATCACACTTTCGAAAATCGCATCGACAACTTCAATATAACGACGATGTAAACTATTGCCAAATCTTTATGCTTTACTACATTCTATGGATATATATATATATATATATATATATATATATATATATATTTCTTTCAAGTGTATATACGCACAATTATAAAAATATTTAATTTTCTGTATTATAATGTAATTTTTAAATATGTATATATATATATATGTGTGTGTGTGTAATATTTAAACATTAATATATTTTTAATATTAGTGTATTAAAATTTTATAAAATAAAATTTTCGTCATTACCTCCATATATATATATATATGGAGAAAAAAACAAAAGAGACATCATTCATATAAAGAAAACTGAACTGCAAAATAAATTAAGAAAAATGAATAACATCCGATCAATTGAGTTCACATTGAAATTGTAAAATTATTAGATATATTTAAATTTGAGTGCTAATTTTAGTTCTTGCAATTTCAGATTATGCGCTTCCATTCCGGGGTATCGTACCGATTCCATCGATTTCTATGTCCATAGATCTTTCAGAATACTCAAATGCTTAAAGAGAACCATCAATGATTATTATTTATTAATTATTATTCCTTCTTAAAAGGTGTATCCATGTAAAACCTGTATTCATTATACTTGTTCTACATGTGTTACTGATCTTAGACATCACGAAATATGGCTGAGACGCATTTAACCTCTCTCTGTGTCTCTCTCTCTCTCTTTCTCGCACTCCCTGTCCGTAAATCTTGAAGTGTACATACGTCCTTTAAAAGTTTAAGAGTTACTACAAAAAAGACAAAGAAAGAAGAGTAGAGACATTTCAGAAACGTCTGAACTTGTCGCAAAACCTATCCCATAACATAACACGGGGACAACGTAATTAAAAAAATAAAATAGAATAAAAAAGAAATTGCGAAATCGTTTAAATTAATAACATTACTTACAGTAGCATAAATGGGTAATGTCCAGTATTATATAAACACTTGTCAAAATTTTCTAATCTTTAATTAAACTCTCGACGAAACACTATTATATACAAAAAAAAAAAAAAATAGAAATGTCTTATAATCGCCTGAACTTTTCACAAAAGTTTAACGTAACATAAATTAACGATTACGACTATAAAAAGAAATTCAGAATCCTCTAAGTGGATCGTGAAATTTATCATAACGATCTACAATTCAAAAGAAAACGAAAATGAAAATACAAAACAGTCTAAACAAAACGCAACGCTTTCCTTACCGTGAACCTTCAACTACACTGCTTTACCATTTCATTGTACACGCTATACTAATCCTTGCACATACTTTTTCCTATAATGAATATGCCTCTTCGAACGATCATTAAATTCTTACTTTTGAAAAACGTTTCTCCGTACGGTAAACGTTCGAAAGAAGATCCACCCATTAAAAAAGAAAAGAAAGACAGACCGAAGTTAGACCCAGTGTAGGTAAGATAATTGCAATGCAAGGAAACAAAAAAAGGGAAAAGAAAAGCAGAGCGAAACGAAACGACGAAGAATCAGAAAGAAGTTTCGGAAAGTTTCGAAAATTAAAAAGAAAAAATTATCCGATGTTATTATATACCATTACCCACCCACCCGCGAAGCTCTCAAACTCTCATTCGTTCCTGCCTTTTACCCCCACTCACCATAACTTACATCCCCCTCTATCCAAAAGTGCAAAAGCTACACGACCTTTCATTCTCGAATTTATTCTCTAACCTTCGAGCATTAGTCGACTCGAATTCGATTGATACGTTGTTGTCTCGTACTACCTATAACAAACGTTCATTAACAGAAGAATAAATAAAGAAAAATTACGACGAATTCGAGAAGAAAGAATTGGTTAAGTTCACGATACTCACGTGATACACATCAGTGATGTATCCAAAGGAAGGAGTGATCACTCATTCGTTGTCCTAGGAAAAATTATTTTGCTAATATTTTCATGTCTTCGTCACGTTATGCGAGTGTGTTGAGGCAAGTGTTGGGTGAAAAGTTAACAAGTGATTTTTTGATAGAGAAAAAAGAAAAGAACGAATAAATTGTGAAAAACGAATAAATATCGTTCACCACGACGTTTAGTGATTTTTGTGGATAATTTTTTTTTCCTCTTATCAAATTGAATACAAGAAGAACAGAGAATAATTTATAGAATGAACTTTTCTATCGTACACTAAAAAGTTTTAATGATTCGAATGGAAAATGTTCGTTTGAAGTGCAATAAAATGCAATTAATCAATTTTTAAAACCAATCAGTTTGTGTATGGTAGTGAATGTGTCTCCACTCACGTCCATATGTGCCTACCATAAAGCTATAAAGAGAAAAAATTAGGAAATATTCATGAAGCTCTATTACAGAGATAATTGTTGAATGAATAAATCATAGGGTGCACTCATTTAAAGAAAGTTTTCTCGATCGGTGTTTAGAAGTTACATAGTTTTCTTTCCTATATATGTCGTCCTTGTTAGCAATGGTGAATATGTATTCTAAAATTCATTTTTTTTTTTTTTATCATTTCTTTTCCGTTTATCAGTTTTCTTGTTCTTTTTTCAATCAAGTAAGATTACAAAAGGGTACGTGTGGCCGTGCATACGCATGTGCGCTTTTGTTTTTGTCAAATTGATTTTAAATAATAATTTTCTCTTTTAATTAAATTATAAAAAATCTCGAGTTGTTTTCTTGCTCAGTGAATCAACATATGAGGTGTTGTTTTTTTCTTCCATCTGTATTTTGAATAATACTTTTACAATATTTTACTATTCAAATGTTATAGTAAAGAAAAATAAATTATTGAATTATGAAAATTTTCTATAAGACGAATCGTAATCAATGACAGTTTTTTCTGTATTTCTTTGATTTCTATTAAAATATCTTATATTGAAAATCTATATTGAAGGATAAATAATAAAAATTTTCTTAATTTCTTATTATTATACGACATAGTAATGAAAACAAAAAAAAGTAAATGAAAAATATGCAAGAAAAATTTAATTAATCATTATACTTCAAGGAAGCAAAATAGATAGTTAATTAGATAATCGAAAAAAAATAAAATATGTATTATAAATGGGAATATTTGCAAAAATAATATTTCGATTTCGTAGTAATTGACTAATTTAGAAAGACTAAAAGGAAACAAAAATACATAATGCAAGAAAAATTCAATTTATCAATAACTCTCGAAAAAGTTAAACGATTTAATTAACTTAAATAATTGATTAAAAGAAAGAAAAACTAGAAACAAAAAAATAATTTAAAAAAAGATAAAGGATGTAAAGATAAAGATAAAAAAAAAGAATAAGAGAAATAAGAGAATGTTCGTTTCAGGAGCTTGACTTTCGCGATGCCAGGAAGTTAATAGATTTGAACAAACGTACGTTAAATTGCGCGGGAATTTGGCCAGAAAAGATTCACGAGCCGATTTTCATTTTTTTCTCTGTTTACTTGGTTATACAATGTACGATGGGAGTCATTTCGATTACCGAAAACATATCGGATATGGAATATGTTATTGCTTGCTTTGAAGAGAACTTGTTCAATTTTATGACGCTATTGAAGATATCCATATGCAGAATTAATAGCAATTCGTTGGCCGAAATTTTAAAGCAAGTCAAAATCGATCTTATTCCAGAAAGATACAAAACCGATGAGGAAAAGATTGCTTTTTTAAATTATAACAATTTTAGTCTAAAGCTCGTTAAGTTGAGTATAGGAGCAAGCAGCACAGCCGCTTTGCTGTATTATCTGTCCCATTCAGCTACCAACATTGAAATGGGTAAATTTTTTTATAATTAAATCGAAATCATATTTGATCAATGGATTTTTTTTTGTTTTTCTTTTGTTCATTTATTAATTTTTCGTCGTATAATAATTTTTTTTCTTTTAAATTCAATTACTTATTTATTTATTTATTTTTTATCATTAGGATCAGTAATTTTTGTAAAAGTTCTTCAACTATTTTCAATTTCTTTTCATTTATCATCTTCTTTTTTATATTCGTGAATAATTTTTATTGTAACGACTGATGACTTTTATCGTTTTAATTTTTAGTGAATATATTTTTAATATTCTAATTTATTTCAATTATATATAATTGTATAATTTTTTATTTCAATTTATTATATTATTATAATTTTGAAAATTTTTAATATTTTATTTTAATATAAATTGAAGTATATTTTTATGTTGATTTTTTTTATTTCTAATAGTTTTTATTTTTTTTATATCTTTTACATTAAATATATATTATTTTTAACAGAAGATAGTATAATTATATATCGGATGTCAGAAATAAAAACGTTAGAAATTTTAATTCCGTAAAATAAATTTTTAATATTACTTTTATTTCAAATATTAAAAAAAGAAATTAATATTATTGTACGGTTTAAAAATATTTATAATAGAAAAATATTGCATATCCTTATATTTTTCGTTAAGAATAATGTTCATAAGATAAAAAAAGAAATTATAACTAAAATTATTTTTTTTTCTTGTTAAAAGCAATTACAAATAATATCAAAAGAAATTATAATATTATTATGTCAAGAAAAATCTAAAATTGATTTTACGGATATCATTTCTTATTAGTTAAAATTGAGAAATTAAATTTTTTCTATAGTTATCGTTTAATAAAAAAAACAAAAAATACGTTTCTAATAAAATAAAATGTTCCTTTTATAATTATTTTGTTACTTACAGTCCTTGCAAATTCATCTTACGGATACGTATTGCCATACAAAATTCGTACGCTGATAGTACCGACAAATCTAATAATCTACATCTGTCTTTGTCTATATCAATTTATAACAGTACTAATTACAGTCTTCGGTTATGTCGGAACTGATTGTCTATTAATCAGTTTGGTACTCCATGTCAGCGGTGTTTTCTCTGCACTTTCCTCCAAAGTAAAGCACGTTTTGGACAATCCGGAGAATCGTAAACGTCGAATAAAGAAATTAATATTAAGACACATACGTCTAGTACGGTAATAATAATAAATAATGACAACAACAACAAAATACAAAAACAATAATAATAATAGTATTAATAATGTGGCGGATGATGATGATATTAATAACAATACCAATAATAATGAATAAAATAAATAAAAGGACACATTAATGAAATTTACAAAATAAAAATATGCATATATATAAATATATGAATGTATATATATATATATATATATATATATATATATATATATATATGTATATATATATATATATATAAATATATAATATATATTTATATATGTATACATATACTATGTAGAATGTTTCAGGTTAGCTGATTCTTTGGAAAGTGAATTCAACTTACTAATTTTACAACAATTAATGGGAAGTACTCTTCACCTTTGTCTTCTTGGTTACGACGCGCTCGCTGTAAATTTAACATATACATTTTTTATTGCATATTTCTAGAAAATATTTTTTAGAAAATATTATATTAAATTATTATTATTTCCAGTGTATAGCGGCAGGAGAGCAAGCAAAGTTAATCTCTATTGTATTAATTGCATGTCGTGTTTTAAGCACGCTATTACTTTACAGCTATATCGGAGAGTGTGTTATTAATGAAGTACGTAAATTATCTCATTTCCACCCAATTATGTCATTTTATACTACTAATACAATAAAATTGTTTCACACTTTCAAATAAAGAAACACACACACACACACACAAACACATAAACATTAATTATTTATTTTTGTAATTCATTTATTTCTATTTGTTTATAGCTACTTATTTCTCTCTATTATTTTTTATATTTATTTATTATTATTTTCTAATTACATTCTTTTGATATAATTTCTTTAGAAAAATTTTTTATATATAAAAATACATATATATATATATATATATATATATATATATATATATGTATATATATGTATATATTTGCACAGATCTATATTACATTATACATACTAAATTCTTATAATTTATAAATTATGTGTACTGTGATGCAAAAAATTTGACATCTCATATGAGTATTTCTGGAATTCGTAACTACCGGAGCATACCTGAAAGCAAATTTTTTTCTCCTTTTTTTCTCTTCTTATATTTCTTATTGAACTGTCATGGTTTCCAGTTTCATCCACTATCCCTTCTTTGACGCAAATAATTTATAATTGTTATTACAGATTAATAAATGTTTAAAAACATACTTTACAGAGTACATCCTTTGGTAAATCATTTTATCAGTGCAAATGGTACAACATATCGCAAGAGGAGATTAAATTAATGCACATTTGTATGGTGCGATCGTCAAAGCAAATGCAACTGACCGTAGGCAAATTTTTCGTGTTGTCGTTGACTACATTCACAGATGTGAGTAAAAATTAAATTTCTTTTCTTTTTTTCGTTTTTTCTGTCCTTTTTTCACCATAAATATATATGTATATATATTTATATAATCTTCTGAATCATTATTAAAATCCTTTATTCATATGTTCTCATACGTTTTTAGGTTGTGAAGACATCAATGGCATACTTATCCGTGCTTCGAACGTTTATGTAAAAAGAACGATAACAGCAAAATACTAAAGAAGAAAGGTAAAAAAAAACAATAGAGTACTTTAAGTGTTACATTTAAATTAGAAGAAATTTTAAAAGGAAGGAGCATCTTATTAAAAAAATAAAATTAATTAAATAGTCAATGTTACGTTTCTTTATTTCCAAAACTTAATTTTAGAAGAAAAAGCTTTCTTTTATTGATCTAAATAGTAATATTAAAAGTATTTTTTTTTCCTCGTTTACAATCTCGTTATTTCGACCGTGCGTCCGTGCTTACGATAAAAACCGAACTGAACGTCGTAGCGAAAAAAAGAATAATGGAAAGAGCACAGATAACATAAAGAGAAAAAATGAGAAGGAAGGAAATATAAAAATAATTTTATTATTTCAATTATATTATATTATTATAAAAATGTGAATGACATCGTCGTGAAATCCTTCTGGAGCAAAAAATTTAAATAAAACATGATAAATTTTAACATTATCGATGGAGATATCTCTCGAAGATCATTTTCTTTTCTGTTTCCTTTTTTGTAATGTAACAAGTTGAAGTATTGAAGACTCAAGAGGATAACATATATCACTCTTCCTTTGAATCTGTTGCCTTCTTTTTATTTTCAATTCTTTCATGTTTTTTCTTTTTTTGTTTGATTACTTTCACTTCAAACCATTCGAGATCGTGAACCTTTTTCTACTTCACGAGAGATACTACACGATCGGTAGTGTATGGCCATTGAGAATTAGTTACGATTGATATGCAATTTATCCCGTTTATTGCTGGATAAAAATCACATTGGGATATATGGATTATTACGATATAATAGACGACCTTTATCTCATGTTACAGAATCTTTATGTAAACTTTAGTGGCGTGTGTATCGTTGTTAAAGTTAATAATTATTCGACTTTATCTGATTATGGTAACTTTGATCATCACCATCAAGATCGAAATTGTCAATGACCGAAGATACTTCAAAAACAACGAGAAATGTTGAATCTATTATCGTTACAATCACACATAGGACACATTGTCGAAAATCGCATCGACAACTTCAATATAACGACGATGTAAACTATTGTCAAATCATTATGCTTTACTACATTCTATGGATATATATATATTTCTTTTTTTCAAATTTATATACGCACAATTATAAAAATATTTAATTTTTTGTATTATAATGTAATTCTTAAATATATATATATATATATATATATATATATATATATATGTATGTATAATATTTAAAAATTATTATATTTTTAATATTAGTGTATTTAAATTTTTTTAAATAAAATTGTCATCATTACTTCCATATATATATATGGAAAAAAAGAAAAAAGAAATATCATTCATATAAAGAGAACTGAACTCAAAAATGAAACAAGAAAAATGAATAACTTATCGGATTAATTGAGTTTACATTGAAATTGTAAAATTATTAGATATATTTAAATTTGTGTGCTAATTTCAGTTCTTGCAATTTCAGATTATGCGCTTTCATTGCGGGGTATCTTACCGATTCCATCGATTTCTATGTCCATAGATCTTTCAGAATACTCAAATGCTTAAAGTGAACCATCAATGATAATTATTTATTAATTATTATTCCTTCTTAAAAGCAGCATCCGTGTAGAACCTGTATTCATTATACCTGTTTTACATGTGTTACCAATCCTAGTGCTAGTAAATGTGTTACTATACGCAAACATTTGTCCAATAGTTAATGGGTCCAGATCACATGGGCTGATTCATGAAATAATGGCTGAGCCACATTTATCCTCTCACTCTCTCTCTCGCGCGCACTCCCTGTCCGTAGATCTTGTGAGTACATACGTCCTTTAAGAGCCTAAGAATTACTATAAAAAAGTAAACAGATAAAAGAGAAGAGAAATTTCAGAAACGTCTAAACTGATCGCGGAGCTTATCCCGTAACATAACATTATTAAAAAAATAAAATAGAATAAAAAACCAATTGCGAAATTGTTTAAATTAATAACATTACTTACAGTAGCATAAGTGGGTAATGTCCAGTATTATACAAAAACTTTTCAAATTTTTTTAATCTTTAATTAAACTTTCGACGAAGCACTATTATATATAACAAAAAAAAAAGAAATAGAAATGTCTTAAAATCGTCCGTACTGTTCACACTACATATCGTAATATAAATTGGTGATCACGATTATAAAAAATAATTCGAAATCCTCCAAGTGGATCGTAAAATTTACCATAGCGATCTACATTTTAAAACAAAACGTAAATGAAAATATGAAATAGTGTAAACTAAACACAAAACTTTCCTTAACGTGAACCGTCAAATACACTGCTTTACCATTGTATTGCACACGTTATACTAATAATTGCACATACTTTTTCCCATAATGCATATGCCTCTTCGAACGATCATTAAATTACTTTTGACAAACGTTTCTTCGTACGGTAAACGTTCGAAAGAACACGTTCCATCTATTAAAAAAGAAAAGAAAGACAGACCGAAGTTAGACACAGTGTAGGTAAGATAATTGCAATGCAAGGAAACAAAAAAAAAGGGAAAAGAAAAGCAGAGCGAAACGAAGCGACGAAGAATCAGAAAGAAGTTTCGGAAAGTTTCGAAAATTAAAAAGAAAAAAATATCCGAGGTTATTATAAACAATTATCCATCACCGACGAAACTCTCAAACTCTCATTCGTTGCTGCCTTTTACCCCCACTCTCCATAACTTACATCCCCCTCCGTTCAACAAATGCAAAAGCTACACGACCTTTCATTCTCGAATTTATTTTCTAACCTTCGAGCATTAGTCGACACGAATTCGATTGATACGTTGTTGTCACGTACATTCAATCACAATCGTTCATTAACAAAGGAATAAGAAAAGAAAAATTACGACGAATTCCAAAAGAAGGGATTTGTTAAGTTCACGATACTCACGTGATCCACATCAGTGATGTATCCTGAGGAAGAAGTGATCACTCATTCGTTGTCCTAACAAAAATTTTTTCTATTAATATTTTCATGACTTCGTCACGTAATGCGAGTGTGTTGAGGCACGTGTTGGGTCAAAAGTTAACAAGTGATTTTTTGAGAGAGAAAAAATAAAGGAACGTAGATATTGTGAAAAACAAATAAAAATCGTTCATCACGGAGTTTAGTGATTTTCGTGGATAATTTTTTTTCTTCTTATCAAATTATATATAAGAAGAATGGCGAAAAATTCATAGAAAAAAGTTTCGTATCGTACCGTAAAAAGTTTTAATTATCCGAGTGAAAAATGTCCGTCTGAAGTACATTAAAATGCAATTATTCGATTTTTAAAATCAATCAATTTGTTCATTGGATTGAATGTACGTGCACTTCCTGTGTATGTGTGAGTAATATAAACTTATAAAGAGAAAAAAATTAGAAAATATTCATGAAGCTCTATTACAGAGATAATTGTTAAATCAATAAATCATTGGATGCACTCATTTAAAGAAAGTTTTGTCGATCGGTGTTTAGAAGTTACATAGGTTTTTTTCCTTTATGAGTCATCCTTGCTAGCAATGGTGAATACGTATTCTAAAATTAATTCTTTTTCTCCCTTTCTTTTCTGCTTATCAGTTTTCTTCTTCTTTTTCCGATCAAGTAAGATTACAGAAAACTACGAGTGGCCGTGTGTAGGCATGTGTGTTTTTGTTAAATTGATTTTGAATAATAATTTTCTCTTTTAATTAAATTATAAAAAATCTCGAGTTGTTTTCTTGCTCAGTGAATCAACATATGAGGTGTTGTTTTTTTCTTCCATCTGTATTTTGAATAATATTTTTACAATATTTTATTATTCAAATGTTATAGTAAAGAAAAATAAATTAATGAGTTACGAAGATTTTATTAAGGCGAATCGTAATGAGTGACATTTTTTTCTGTATTTCTTTCATTTATATTAAAAGATATAAAAATCTTATGTTGACAATATATATTGAAGGATATATTGAAATTTTCTTAATTTTTTTTTTTTTGTTATTCGAGATGGTAATGAAAAAAAAAGAAGTAAAGGAACAATATGCAAGAAAAATTTAATTAATCATGATCAGTTCAAGGAAGCAAAATAGTTAGTTAATTAGAAAATCGAAAAAAAAATAAAAAATGCATTATAAATGGGAATATATGCAAAAATAATATTTCGATTTCGTAGTATTTGACTAAATTAAAAAGACCAAAGGGGAAAAAAAATAATGTAATAAAAATTCAATTTATCAATAACTCTCGAGAAAGCTAAACGATTTAATTATCTTAATTAATTGACTAAAAGAAAGTAAAACTACAAACCGAAAAAATAAATAAAAAGAAATAAAGGATGTAAAGAAAAAGAAAAAGGATAAGAGAAATAAGAAAATCTTTGTTTTAGGAGCTTGACTTTCGCGATGCCAGGAAGATAATAGATTTGAACAAACGTACGTTAAATTGCGCGGGAATTTGGCCAGAAAAGATTCACGAACCGATTTTCATTTTTTTTTCTGTTTACTTGGTTATACAATGTACGATGGGAGTCATTTCAATTAGCGATAACATATCGGATGTGGAATATGTTATTGCTTGCTTTGAAGAGAACTTGTTCGATCTTATGTCGCTATTGAAGATATGCATATGCAGAATAAAAAGCAATTCTTTGGCCGAAATTTTACAGGAGATCAAAATCGATCTTATTCCAGAAAGATACAAAACCGATGAAGAAAAGATCGCCTTTTTAAATTATAACAATTTTAGTATAAAGTTAATTAAGTTGAGTATCGGCGCAAGCAGCACAGCCGCTTTGCTGTATTATCTGTCCGTTTTAGCTACCAACATTGAAATGGGTAAATTTTTTTATAATTAAATCGAAATCATATTTGATCAATAGATTTTTTTTTGTTTTTCTTTTGTTCATTTATTAATTTTTCGTCGTATAATAATTTTTTTTCTTTTAAATTCAATTACTTATTTATTTATTTATTTTTTATCATTAGGATCAGTAATTTTTGTAAAAGTTCTTCAACTATTTTCCATTTCTTTTCATTTATCATCTTCTTTTTCATATTCGTCAATAATTTTTTTTGTAACGACTATCAACTTTTATTGTTTTAATTTTTAGTGAATACATTTTTAATATTATAATTGATTTCAATTATATATAATGGTATAATTTTTTATTTCAATTTATTATATTATTATTATTTTGAAAATTTTAAATATTTTATTTTAATATATATTGAAATATGTTTTGATGTTGATTTTTCCTGTTTCTAATTGTTTTTCTTTTTTTCACATCTTTTACATTAAATATATATTATCTTTAACAGAAGATAAGTAGTATTATTATATATCGGGTGCCCGAATTGAATACGTCAGAAATTTTATTCACCTAAAGTAAATTTTTAATATTATCTCTATTTCAATTATTAAAAGAAGAAATTAATATTATTGTATATTTTAAAAATATTTATAATAGAAAAATATTGCATATCCATATATATTTCCTTAAGAATAATGTTCATAAGATAGAAAAAGAAATTATAACTAAAATTATTTTTTTTTTGCTAAAAGCAAATACAAATAATATTATAAGAAATCATAATATTATTATATCGAGAAAAATCTGAAACTGATTTTACAGACATCATTTCTTATTAGTTAAAATTGAGAAATTAAATTTTTTCTATAGTTATCGTTTAATTAAAAAAACAAAAAATACGTTTCTAATAAAATAAAATGTTCCTTTTATAATTATTTTGTTACTTACAGTCCTTGCAAATTCATCTTACGGATACGTATTGCCATACAAAATTCGTCCGCTGATCGAACCGACAAATCTGATAACCTACATCTGTCTTTGTATATATCAATTTATAACAGTACTAATTTTAATCTTCGGTTATGTCGGAACTGATTGTCTATTAATCAGTTTGGCACTCCACCTCAGCGGTGTTTTCTCTGCACTTTCCTCGAAAGTAAAGCACGTTTTGGGCAATCCTGAGAATCGTAAACGTCGAATAAAAAAATTAATTTTGAGACACATACGTCTATTACGGTAATAATAATAAATAATAACAACAACAACAAAAACAATAATAATAATATTATTGATAATGTGCAGGAAATGATGATAATAATAATAATACCAATAATAATGAATAAAATAATTAAGAGAATACATTAATAAAATTTACAAAATAAAAATATGCATATATATATATATATATATATATATATATATATATATACATAGTATGTATTTATACATGTATACATATACTATGTAGATTGTTTCAGGTTAGCTGATTCTTTGGAAAGTGAATTCAACCTAATAATTTTACAGCAATTAATGGGAAATACCCTTCATCTTTGTCTTCTTGGTTACGACTCGCTCGTTGTAAATTTAATATATACATTTCGTTATTGCTTATTTCTAGAAGATATTTTTTAGAAAATATTATATTAAATTATTATTATTTCCAGTGTATAGCGTCAGGAGAAGAAAAAAAGTTAATCGCTTTTGTCATAGTGGCATGTCGTGTTTTATGCACGGTATTGGCTTATTGCTATATCGGAGAGTGTCTTATTAATGAAGTACGTAAATTATCTCAGTTGCACGTAATTAAGTCATTTTATACTAATAATACAATGATATTGTTTCACACTTTCAAATAAAGAAACACACACACACACACACAAACACATAAACATTAATTATTTATTTTTGTAATTCATTTACATTTATTTCTATTTGTTTATAGCTGCTTATTTCTCTCTATTATTTTTTATATTTTAATTTTATATATGTTCATATATTTTTTCTTTCATACCTTATTTATTATATTTATTTATTTTTGTTTTCTAATTACATTCTTTTGATATTATTGTTTTAGAACAATTTTTTTATATTTAAAATCAATGTGTATATGTATGTATATATTCGAACACTATCATATTATATTATACATATTAAGTTCATAAAATTTATAAATTATATGTATTGTGTTGCAGAAAATTTGAAATCTCATACGAGAATTTCTGGAATTCGTAACTTCCGGAGCACCCTTGAAAGCAAATGTTTTTCTCCTTTTTTCTCTTTTTATAATTCTTATTGAACTGTCATGGTTTCCAGTTCCAACCACTACCCCTTCCATGACGCAAATAATTGATAATTGTTATTATAGATTAATAAATGTTTAAAAATATATTTTACAGAGTACATCCTTTGGTGAATCATTTTATCACTGCAAATGGTACAACATATCGCAAGAGGAGATTAAATTAATGCACATTTGTATGATGCGATCGTCAAAGCAAATGCAACTGACCGTAGGCAAATTTTTCGTGCTGTCATTGACTACATTCACAGATGTGAGTAGAAATTAAATTTCTTTTCTTTTTTTCGTTTTTCCTGTCCTTTTTTCTCCATAAATATATGTATATATATTTATATGATCTTCTAAATCATCATTAATATAATTTATTCATACGTTTGCGTACGTTTCTAGGTTGTCAAGACATCAATGGCGTATTTATCCGTACTTCGATCGTTTATGTAAAGAGAACAAAAACAATAAATTCCTACAGAGGAAAGGTAAAAACAACAATAGAGAAGTTCAAGTGTTACATTTAAGTTAAAAAAAGAATTAAAATAAAAAGAGCATCTTATCAAAAAAATAAAATTGATTAAATAATCGATGTTACGTTTCTTTATTTCAAACATTTAATTTAAGAAGAAAAAGCTCTCTTTTATTGGTCTAAATGGTAATATTAAAAGTATTTTATTTTTCCTCGTTTACAATCTCGTTATCTCGACTGTGCGTCCGTGCTTGCGATAAAAAACGAACTGAAGGTTGTAACGAAAAAAAAAAGAAATCGAAAGAACAAAGATAAGAAGAAGAAAAAAATGAGGAGGAAAGAAATACAAAAATTATTTTATTATTTAATTTATATTAATTATTATTAAATTATATTATTATAAAAATGTGAATGGCATCGTCGTGAAATCCTTCTGGAGGAAAAAATTTAAATAAAATATGATAAATTTGAACATTATCTAGGGAGATATCGGTCGAAGATCATTTTCTTTTCTGTTTCCTTTTTTGTAATGTAACAAGTCGAAGAAGTATTGAAGACTCAAGAGGATAACATATATCGCTCTTCCTTTTAATCTGTTGCCTTCTTTTTATTTTCAATTTTTTCATGTTTTTTCTTTTTTTGTTTGATTACTTTCACTTCAAACCATTCGAGATCGTGAACCTTTTTCTACTTCACGAGAGATACTTCGCGATCGGTATTGTATGGCCATTGAGAAATAGTTACGTTAAATTTCCAATTTATCCCGTTTATTGCTGGATAAAAATCACATTGGGATATATGGATTTTTACGATATAATAGACGACCTTTATCTCATGTTACAGAATCTTTATGTAAACTTTAGTGGCGTGTGTGTCGTTGTTAAAGTTAATAATTATTCGACTTCATCTGATTATGGTAACTTTGATCATCACTATCAAGATCGAAATTGTCAATGACCGAAGATACTTCAAAAACAACGAGAAATGTTCAATCTATTATCGTTACAATCACACATAGGACACATTGTCGAAAATCGCATCGACAACTTCAATATAACGACGATGTAAACTATTGTCAAATCATTATGCTTTACTACATTCTATGGATATATATATATATATTTCTTTTTTTCAAATTTATATACGCACAATTATAAAAATATTTAATTTTTTGTATTATAATGTAATTCTTAAATATATATATATATATATATATATATATATATATATATATATATATATATATGTATGTATAATATTTAAAAATTATTATATTTTTAATATTAGTGTATTTAAATTTTTTTAAATAAAATTGTCATCATTACTTCCATATATATATATGGAAAAAAAGAAAAAAGAAATATCATTCATATAAAGAGAACTGAACTCAAAAATGAAACAAGAAAAATGAATAACTTATCGGATTAATTGAGTTTACATTGAAATTGTAAAATTATTAGATATATTTAAATTTGTGTGCTAATTTCAGTTCTTGCAATTTCAGATTATGCGCTATCATTGCGGGGTATCTTACCGATTCCATCGATTTCTATGTCCATAGATCTTTCAGAATACTCAAATGCTTAAAGTGAACCATCAATGATTATTATTTATTAATTATTATTCCTTCTTAAAAGCAGCATCCGTGTAGAACCTGTATTCATTATACCTGTTTTACATGTGTTACCAATCCTAGTGCTAGTAAATGTGTTACTATACGCAAACATTTGTCCAATAGTTAATGGGTCCAGATCACATGGGCTGATTCATGAAATAATGGCTGAGCCACATTTATCCTCTCACTCTCTCTCTCGCGCGCACTCCCTGTCCGTAGATCTTGTGAGTACATACGTCCTTTAAGAGCCTAAGAATTACTATAAAAAAGTAAACAGATAAAAGAGAAGAGAAATTTCAGAAACGTCTAAACTGATCGCAGAGCTTATCCCGTAACATAACATTATTAAAAAAATAAAGTAGAATAAAAAAACAATTGCGAAATCGTTTAAGTTAATAACATTACTTACAGTAGCATAAATGGGTAATGTCCAGTATTATATAAAAACTTTTGAAAAATTTTCTAATCTTTAATTAAACTTTCGACGTAGCACTATTATTTACAACAACAAAAAATGGAAATGTCTTAAAATCGTCCGTACTGTTCACACTACTATATCGTAATATAAATTGGTGATCACGATTATAAAAAAAAATTAGAAATCCTCCAAGTGTATCGTAGAATTTACCATAGCGATCTACATTTTAAAACAAAACGTAAATGAAAATATAAAATAGTGTAAACTAAACACAAAACTTTCCTTAGCGTGAACCGTCAAATACACTGCTTTACCATATCATTGCACACGTTATACTAATAATAGCATATACTTTTTCCCATAATGCATATGCCTCTTCGAACGATCATTAAATTACTTTTGAAAAACGTTTCTCCGTACGGTAAACGTTCGAAAGAACACGTTCCATCTATTAAAATAGAAAAATAATGAAACAGACCAAAGTTAGATACAATGTAGGTAAGATAATTGCAATCCAAGGAAACAAAAAAAAAAGGAAAAGAATTGAAGAACGAAACGAAACGATGAAGAACATAAAGAAGTTTCGGAAAGTTTCAAAAATTAAAAGGAAAAAAATCCTAGGTTATTATAAACCTTCACCCACCACCCACGAAACTCTCAAACTCTCATTCGTTCCTGCCTTTTATCCCCACTCTTTACAACTTACATCCCCCTCCATCCAACCAATGCAAAAGCTATACGACCTTTCATTCTCGAATTTATTCTCTAACCTTCGAACATTAGTCGACTCGAATTCGATTGATACGTTGTTGTCACGTACATCCAATCACAATCGTTCATTAACAAAGGAATAAGAAAAGAAAAATTACGACAAATTCGAAAAGGAAGGATTGGTTAAGTTCACAATACTCATTTGATCCACATCGGGGATGTTTCAACAGGAACGGGTGATCACTGATTCGTTGTCCTAACAAAAATTTTTTTTTGTTAATATTTTCATATCATCGTTACGTTATGGGTGTGTATCGTAGGAGGTGTTAGATCAAATGTTAACAAGTGATTTTTTGAAAGAGAAAAAAGAAAAGAACGAATAAATTGTGAAAAACGAATAATAATTGTTCAGCAAAACGTTTAATGATTATCGTGGATAATTTTTTTTTTTCTTATCAAATTATATACAAGAATATGACAGCGAATAATTCATAGAAAATACTTTTCTATCGTATAAAATGTTTTAATGATAAGAGTGAAAAATGTTCGTTTGAAGTGCATTAAAATGCAATTTTTCGATTTTTAAAATCAATCAGTTAGTGTATGGGAGTGAATGTATCTGCACTCGCGTGTATATGTTACTACCATAAAGCTATAAAGAGAAAAAAATTAGAAAATATTCATGAAGCCCTATTACAGAGATAATTGTTGAATCAATAAATCATAGGGTGCACTCATTTAAAGGAAGTTTTCTCGATCGGTGTTCAGAACTGACACAGTTTTTTTTTCTTTTATATGTCGTCCTTACTAGCAATGGTGAATACGTGTTCTAAAATTTATTTTTTTTTTTTTTTATCATATCTTTTCCGTTTATCAGTTTTCTTGTTCTTTTTTCAATCAAGTAAGATTACAAAAGGGTACGTGTGGCCGTGCATACTCATGTGCGCTTTTGTTTTTGTCAAATTGATTTTAAATAATAATTTTCTCTTTTAATTAAATTATAAAAAATCTCTAGTTGTTTTTTTGCTAAGTGAATCAACATATGACGTGTTGTTTTTTTCTTCCATCTATATTTTGAATAATATTTTTACAATATTTTACTATTCGAATGTTATAGTAAAGAAAAAAAATTAATGAATTGTGAAAATTTTTTATAGGGCTAATCGTAATGAATAACAGTTTTTTCTTTATTTTTTTCATTTATATGAAAAAAGACATAAATACCTCATATTGAAAATTTATATTGACGGATATATTAAAATTTTCTTAATTTTTTATTATTATACGGAATAGTAATGAAAACAAAAAAAGGTAAATGAAGAATTTGCAAGAAAAATTGAATTAATCATTAGACTTCAAGGAAGTAAAATAGTTAGTTAATTAGATAATTGAAAATAATAAAAAAAAAAAAATGCAAAATCGATGGAAAGATAAATAAAAATGAAATTTTGATTTTGTGGTAATTGACTAATTTAAAAAGACCAAAACGAGACAAAAAATATAGTGCAATAAAAATTCAATTTATCAATAAGTCTCGAAAAAGTTAAACGATTTAATTAACTTAATTAATTGATTAAGAGAAAGTAAAACTAGAAACCTAGAAATAAATAAAAAGAAATAAAGGATATAAAGATAAAGAAAAAGAAAAAGTATAAGAGAAATAAGAATATCTTCGTTTTAGGAGCTTGACTTTCACGGTACCAGAAGGGTAATAGATTTGAACAAACGTACGTTAAATTGCGCGGGAATTTGGCCAGAAAGGATTCACGAGCCGGTTTTCATTTTTTTCTCTGTTTATTTGGCTTTACATTGTACAATGGGAGTCGTCTCGATTACCGATAACATGTCGGACATGGAATATATTATTGGTTGCATAGAAGAGAACATGTTCAATTTTATGACGCTATTGAAGATATGCATATGCAGAATGAAAAGCAATTCTTTGGCCGAATTTTTACAGGAGATCAAAGTCGATCTTATTCCAGAAAGATACAAAACCGATGAGGAAAAGATTGCTTTTTTAAATTATAACAATTTTAGTCTAAAGTTCGTTAAGGTCACTATTTTATCATGCATCACGGCCGCTACGCTGTATTATCTGTCCGTTTTAGCTACCAACATTGAAATGGGTAAATTTTTTATAATTAAATCGTTATCATATTTGACTAATGCATTTTGTTTTTCTCTTTTTCATTTATTTATTTTACGTTGTATAATAATTTTTTTTTCTTTCACATTCTACTACTAATTTATTTATTTATTTTTTATCATTTGAATCAGTAATTTTTGTAAAAGTTCTTCAACTATTTTCCTTTTCTTTTCATTTATCATCTTCTTTTTCATATTCGTCAATAATTTTAATTGTAACGACTGTCAACTTTTATTGTTTTAATTTTTAATGAATATATTTTTAATATTATAATTTATTTCAATTATATATAATTGTATAATTTTTTATTTCAATTTATTATATTATTATTATTTTGAAAATTTTAAATATTTTATTTTAATATATATTGAAATATATTTTTATGTTGGCTTTTCTTGTATCTAATTGTTTTTCTTTTTTTATATCTTCTTCATTAAATATATATTGTCTTTAAAAGAAGATAGTTAGTATAATTATATATAGATTGTTCGAAATAGAAACTTTAATCACTTAAATTAATTAGAATTAGAAATTTTAATTACTTAAAATAATTTTTTAATATTATTTTTATTTCAAATATTTAAAAAAATATTTTATTATATTGTACGTTTTAAAAATATTTTTTATAGAAAAATATTGCATATCCTTATATTTTTCGTTAAGAATAATGTTCATAAGATAAAAAAAGAAATTATAACTAAAATTATTTTTTTTTTTTGCTAAAAGAAATTACAAATAATATCAAAAGAAATTATAATATTATTATGTCGAGAAAAATCTAAAATTGATTTTACAGATATCATTTCTTATTAGTTAAAATTGAGAAATTAAATTATTTCTATAGTTATCGTTTAATAAAAAAAAAAAAAAAAACACGTTTCTAATAAAATAAAATCTTTCCTTTATAATTGTTTTGTTACTTACAGTTGTTGCAAATTCATCTTACGGATACATATTACCATACAGAAGTCGTCCGCTGATCGAACCGACAAATCTGATAATTTACGTTTTTCTTTGTCTATATCAATTTTTAATAGTACTAATTATAATCTTCGGTTACGTCGGAACAGATTGTCTATTAATCAGTTTGGTACTCCACGTCAGCGGTCTTTTTTCTGCACTTTCCTGCAAAGTAAAACACGTTTTGGACAAACCGGAGAATCGCAGACATCGAATAAAGAAATTAATTTTGAAACATATGCGTCTAGTACGGTAATGATAATAATAATAATGACAAAGATAACAACAACAATAATAATAATAATGAGGATGAGAACGAAGATAATCTCATTGATATATATTAATGATATTTATTAATGACAAATATATATTATTTAATTAACATTACTAACTATACGAGAATATCATCACATAATATTTTATATTTATATTATATTTATATGTATATATATATATATGTATATATATGAATATATATATATATATATATATATATATATTTGTATGTGTATATGTAGAATGAATACAATGAATAATACATTAAATAGAAGAAATAGAAGAAAATAACAATAACAGTAATTATTATTATTATTACAATTAATAAATAATTTTGAAATATATATATATATATATATATATATATATATATATATTATGTTTATTAATACGGATATCATTATTACTACTATTATATATTATTATAATATGTATATTATATTAATTACAATAATAATAACAGTAATAATAATAATAATTTTAAATTAATTAAATAAATATATTACATATATTATATTATAATTTTACATGATAACGAATATAATAAAAATAAGAGAACTTATATATATATATACATATATATATATACATATATCTATATATATGTATATATAGATATATATACATATATATAGATATACTACATAAGTAGAATGTTTTAGATTAGCTGAATCTTTGGAAAGTGATTTCAACATACTGATTTTACAACAATTATTGGGAAGTACCATTCATCTATGTCTTCTCGGTTACGACGGTCTCGTTGTAAGTATAAAATACAAATTATGTTAAGTTTTTCTTTGTTTTTTTTTTGTTTTTTTTTTCTAAAAAACGTTTCTTAAACAAAGTTTGATTTAATTGTTATTATGATTATTTTCAGAGTACATCAGCAGGACAGGAAGCAAAGTTAATTGCTTTTGGCATAACCGCAGGTTGTGTTTTGAGCACGCTATTGGCTTATTGCTATATCGGAGAGTGTCTTATTAATGAAGTACGTAAATTATCTCATTCGTACGCAAATATGTCATTTTATGCTATTGATACAATGATATCCTTTCACACTTTCAAATAAAGATATACACACACACACACACACACACACATACACATAAATATTAATTACTTACTCTTCATAATTCATTTACATTTATTTCTATTTATTTATAATTATTTATTTTTCTCTATTATTTTTTATATTTTAATTTTATATAAATTCATATATTTTCTTTTTTATACATTATTAATTATATTTATTATTATTTTCTAATTACATTCTTTCGATATCATATTTATAGAACATTTTTTTTATATTTAAAAATGAATATGTATATATATGTATATATTCGCACACTATCATACTATATTATACATATTAAATTCATATAATATATAAATTATATATATTGTGTCGCAAAAAATTTGACATCACATTTCAGTACTTCAGGAATTCATGACTTCAGGAGCATATATGGAAGTAAATTTTTTTCTTCTTTTCTTTTCTTTTTATAATTCTGATTGACAAGTCATGTTTTCCAGTTCCATCCACTACTCCTTCCCTGACGCAAATAATTGAAAATTGTTATTACAGATTAATAAATGTTTAAAAACATATTTTACAGAGCTCATCCTTTGGTGAATCATTTTATCACTGCAAATGGTATAACATATCGCAAGAGGAGATTAAATTAATGCACATTTGTATGATGCGATCGTCAAAACAAATGCAACTGACCGTCGGCAAATTCTTCGCGTTGTCATTGACTACATTCACAGATGTGAGTAAAAATTAAATTTCTTTTCTTTTTTTCGTTCTTTCTGTCCTTTTTTCACCATAAATATATGTTTATATATTTATATAATCTTTTGAATCATCGCTAATATCCTTTATTCATACGTTCTCATACGTTTTTAGGTTGTGAAGACATCAATGGCGTATTTATCCGTACTTCGAACGTTTATGTAAAAAGAACGAAAAACAAAAAAATACTACAGAGGAAAGGTAAAAAAAAACAAAAAAGAACTTTAAGTGTTACATTCAAATTGAGAAAACGGAAAATGAAAAATAAGGAAGGGTATCTTATCAAAGAAATAAAATTGATTAAATAATCGATGTTACGTTTCTTTATTTCAAATACTTAAATTAAGAAGAAAAAGCTCTCTTTTATTGGTTTAAATAGTAATATTAAAAATATTTTATTTTATCTTGTTTACAATTTCGTTATCTCGACTGTGCGTCCGTGCTTGCGATAAAAAACGAATTGAAGGTTGTAGCGAAAAAAAAAAGAAATCGAAAGAACAAAGATAAGAAAAAGAAAAAAAATGAGGAGGAAAGGAATACAAAAATTATTTTATTATTTAATTTATATTAATTATTATTCAATTATATTATTATAAAAATGTGAATGAAAATGTCCTTTTGGAGAAAAAAAATTGAATAAAATAAAATAAAGTTTAACGTTATGTATGGTGATATCAATCGATGATTATTTTTTTTCTGATTCTTTTCTTTTATGTAAAAAATCGAAGAAGTAATGAAGACAAGAGGATGACGTAAATCTCCTGATTCTTTCTAATTTGTTGTCTTCTTTTTTAATTTACATTTTTTGTTGTATTTTTTTTTTTTTGTTTAATTATTTTCAGATCAAACCATTCGAGATCGTGGACGTTTCTTTATTTCACGACAAATACTTCTTGATAGGAGGTGTATGGTTATTGAGAAAAAGTTACGTTCGATTTCTTTGTTCGCAGATCATTCAGAAAACTCAACTGATTAAAGTGAACATTCATTGTTTATTATTTATTAATTATTATACCTTCTTAAAAGCTGTGTCCATGGTAGTATTTGTATTCATTATACCTGTTTTAAATATAGTACTAATCCTAGTCCTAGTAAATGTGTTACTATACGCAAACATTTGTGTAATAGGCAATGCGTCCAGATTACATGGACTGATTCACGAAGTAATGGCTGAAAAACATTTATCCTCTCTGTCTCTCCCTCTCTCTCTCGCACTCCCTGTCCGTAGATCTTGAAGTGTACATACGTCCTTTAAAAGTCTAAGAGTTACTATAAAAAAGCGAGAGAAAAAAGAGAAGAGACATTTCAGAAACGTCTAAATTGATCGCAAAACTTATCCCGTAACATAACACGGGGGACAACATTATTAAAAAAATAAAATAGAATAAAAAAGAAATTGCGAAATCGTTTAAATTAATAACATTACTTACAGTAACATCAATGGTTAATGTCCAATATTATATAAAAACTTTGCAAAATTTTCTAATCTTTAATTAAACTTTCGACGAAATACTGTTATATAAAAAAAAAAAAAAAATGGTAATGTCTCATAATCGTCTGAACTTTTCACAAAAGTTTAACGTAACATAAATTAGCGATTACGATTATAAAAAAAAATTCAGAATCCTCTAAATGGATCGAAAAATTTACCATAGCGATCTACATTTTAAAACAAAACGTAAATGGTAATATGAAATAGTGTAAATTAAACACAAAACTTTCCTTACCGTGAACCGTCAACTACACTGCTTTACCATATCATTGCACACGCTATACTAATACTCGAACATACTTTTCCCTATAATGCGTATGCCTCGTCGAACGATCATTAAACTGTTACGTTTAAAACACTTCTCTTCGTTCTGTAAACGTTCGAAAAAAAAACGTTGCATCTATTAAAAAAGAAAGAAAAAGACAAAGACCGAAGTTAGCCTGAGTGTAGGTAAGATAATTGCAATGCAAGGAAATAAAAAAAAAAAAAATGGAAAAGAAAAGAAGAACGAAACGAAACGACGAAGAATCAAAAAGAAGTTTCGGAAAGTTTCGAAAATTAAAATGAAAAAAAAATCCTAGGTTATTATAAACCATCACGCACCACCCACGAAGCTCTCAAACTCTCATTCGTTCTTTTATCCCCACTCTTTTCAACTTACATTCCCCTCCGCCTGACCAATGCAAAAGCTATCCGACCATTCATTCTAGAATTTATTCTCTAACCTTCGAACATTAGTCGACAATTCGATTGACACGATGTTGTCTCGTACATTCAATCACAATCGTTCATTAACAAAGGAATAAGAAAAGAAAAATTACGACGAATTCGAGAAGAAAGGATTGGTTAATTTCAAGATACTCACTAGATCCACATCAGTGTTATATCCAGAGGAAAGAATGATCACTCATTCTTTTTTCTAAGAAAAATTTTTCTTGTTAATATTTTCATGTCTTCGTAATTTTATGCGAGTGTGATGAGGTAGGTGTTAGGTCGAAAGTTAACAAGTGATTTTTTGAGAGAGAAAAAATAAAGGAACGTAGATATTGTGAAAAACAAATAAAAATCGTTCATCACGGAGTTTAGTGATTTTCGTGGATAATTTTTTCTCTTCTTATGAAATTATATATAAGAAGAATGGCAAAAATTCATAGAAAAAAGTTTTCTATCGTATCGTAAAAAGTTTTAACGAACCGAATGGAAAATGTTCGTCTGAAGTGCATTAAATTGCAATTAATCGATTTTTAAAATCGATCAGCCAGTGCATGGGATTGAATGTATGTGCACTCGTGTGTATATGTGACTACCATAAAGCTATAAAGAGAAAAAAATTAGGAAATATTGATGAAGCTCTATTACAGAGATAATCGTTCAATAAATAAATCATATGGTGCACTCATTTAAAGAAACTTTTCTTCGATCGATGTTCAGAATTTACCCTGTTTTTTTCTTATATATGTCGTCCTTGCTAGCCATGGTGAATATGTGTCTTTTGAATTTATTTTTTTCTCCCTTTCTTTTCTGTTTCTCAGTTTTCTTGTTCTTCTTCGATCAAATAAGATTACAAAAGGGTACGTGCGGCCGTGCATACGCATGTGCGCTTTTGTTTTTGTCAAATTGATTTTAAATAATAATTTTCACTTTTAAGTAAATTATAAAAAATCTCGAGTTGTTTTTTGCTAAGTGAATCAACATATGACGTGTGGTTTCTTTCTTCCATCCGCATTTTGAAAAATATATTTTCAATTTTTTACTATCCATATATGTTATGGTAAAGAAAAATAATTTAATGAATTATGAAAATTTTGTATAAGGCGAATCGTAATAAATGATACTTTTTTTTCTGTATTTCTTTTATTTATATTGAAAGATATAAAAATCTTATATTGAAAATTTATCCTGAAGGATACATTAAAATTTTCTTAATTCTCTTTTTTGTTATACGATATAGTAATGAAAAATAAAAAAAGAAATAAATGAAAATTGTGCAAGAAAAATTCAATTAATCAATAACTCTCGAGAAAGCTAAACCATTTAATTAACTTAAATAATTGATTAAAAGAAAGAAAAACTAGAAACAAAAAAATAATTTAAAAAAAGATAAAGGATGTAAAGATAAAGATAAAGAAAAAGAATAAGAGAAATAAGAAAATCTTCGTTTCAGGAGCTTGACTTTCGCCATGCCAAGAAGTTAATAGATTTGAACAAACGTACGTTAAATTGCGCGGGAATTTGGCCAGAAAAGATTCACGAGCCGGTTTTCATTTTTTTCTCTGTTTACTTGGCCATACATTGTACAATGGGTGTCATCTCGATTACCAATAACATATCGAATTTGGAATATGTTCTTGCTTGCTTTGAAGAAAACTTGTTCCATTTTATGACGCTATTGAAAATATGCATATGCAGAATTAATAGCAATTCGTTGGCCGAAATTATAAAGGAAATTAAAGTCGATTTTATTCCAGAAAGATACAAAACCGATGAGGAAAAGATTGCTTTTTTAAATTATAACAATTTTAGTTTAATGATAGTTAAGATCACTTTAGCAACAAGCACCACATCCGCTATGCTGTATTTTCTGTCCTTTTTAGCTATCAACATTGAAATGGGTAAATTTTTTTATAATTAAATCGAAATCATATATAACTAATGGATTTTTTTCTGCTTTTCTTTTATTCATTTATTCATTTTTCGTCGTATAATAATCTTCTTTCTTTTAAATTCAACTACTTATTTATTTATTTATTTTTTATCATTTCGATCAGTAATTTTTGTAAATGTTCTTCAACTATTTTCCTCTTCTTTTTACTTATCACTTTCTTTTTTATATTCGTGAGTAATTTTTATTGTTACGACTATCGAATTTGTTGTTTTTATTTTTTTGAATGTTTTTATTTATGTTTTTATTTTTAGTGAATATACTTTACATATTCTAATTTATTTCAATTATATAT
Source organism: Vespa mandarinia (assembly GCF_050613455.1). Taxonomy (NCBI): domain Eukaryota; kingdom Metazoa; phylum Arthropoda; class Insecta; order Hymenoptera; family Vespidae; genus Vespa; species Vespa mandarinia. The sequence continues at coordinate 2,037,970 of NC_140834.1, read as the reverse complement.
AATTGTATAATTTTTTTATTTCAATTTATTATATTATTATAATTTTGTAAATTTTAAATACTTTATTTTAATATATATTGAAATATATTTTTGTTGATTTTTCTTGTTTCTAAATGTTTTCTATTTTTATATATATTCCATATCAAATATATATTATCTTTAACAGAAGATAGTATAATTATATATCGGATGTGCGAAATAGAAACTTTAGAAATTTTAATCACGTAAAATAACTTTTTAATATTATTTTTATTTCAAATATTAAAAGAAGAAATTAATATTATTGTACGGTTTATAAATATTTATAATAGAAAAATATTGCATATCCTTATATTTTTCTTTAAGAATAATGTTTATAAGATGGAAAAAGAAATTATAAATAAAATCATTTTTTTTTTTGTTAAACGCAATTACAAATAATATCAAAAGAAATTATAATATTATTATGTCGAGAAAAATCTAAAATTGATTTTACGGATATCATTTCTTATTAGTTAAAATTGAGAAATTAAATTTTTTCTATAGTTATAGTTTAATAAAGAAAGAAAGAAAAAAAGTATCAAATAAAATAAAATCTTTCTATTATAATGATTTTCTTACTTACAGTCGTTGCAAATTCATCTTACGGATACGTATTGCCATACAAAAGTCGTCCGCTGATTGAACCGACTAATCTGACAATCTACATCTGTCTTTGTCTCTATCAATTTTTAATAGTACTAATTATAATCTTCGGTTACGTCGGAACGGATTGTCTGGTAATCAGTTTGGTACTCCACGTCAGCGGTGTTCTCTCTGCACTTTCCTGCAAAGTAAAGCACGTTTTGGACAAACCGGAGAATCGTAAACGTCGAATAAAGAAATTAATATTCAGACACATACGTCTAGTACGGTAATAATAATAAATAATAACAACAACAAATATAATAATATTACTAATAATGATACTGATGATGATGATAATAATAACAATACTAATAATAATGAATAAAATAAATAAAAGAATGCATTAATGAAATTTATAAATTAAATATATGTATATATATAAATATATATATATATATATATATATATATATATATAATATATATTTATATATATATACATATACTATGTAGAATGTTTCAGATTAGCTGATACTTTGGAAAGTAATTTCAACCTAATAATTTTACAACAATTAATGGGAAGTACCCTTCATCTTTCTCTACTTGGTTATGACTCGCTCGTTGTAAATTTAACACATAAATTTTATTATTGCTTATTTTTAGAAAATATTTTTTAAAATATATTACATTAAATTATTATTATTTCCAGTGCATATCGGCAGGAGAACAAAAAAAGTTAATCGCTTTTGTCATAGTTGTATGTCGTGTTTTAAGCACGCTAATACTTTATTGCTATATCGGAGAATGCCTTATTAATGAAGTACGTAAATTATCTCTTTCGCACGCAATTATGATATTTTATGCTACTGATACAATGATATCCTTTTACACTTTCAAATAAAGAAAGTCACACACACAAACACATAAACATTAATTATTTATTTTTTATAATTCATTTACATATATTTCTATTTGTTTATAGCTATTTATTTCTCTCTATTATTTTTTATATTTAAATTCTATATATATTCATATATATTATCTTTGATACGTTATTTATTATATTTATTTATTTTTATTTTCTAATTACATTTTTTTGATATTATTGTTTTAGAACATTCTTTTATATTTAAAAATGGAATGTGTATATATATGTATATATATGGACAGATTTATATTACATTATACATACTAAATTCATATAATTTATAAATTATATGTATTGTGTTGCAAAAAATTTGACGTCACATTTTAGAACTTCAGGAATTCATGACTTCAGGAGCATATATGGAAGCAAATTTTTTTCTTCTTTTTTTCTTTTTTTTCTTTTTTTTCTTTTTTTAATTCTGATTGACCTGTCATGATTCTCAGTTCCAACCACCACCCCTGCCCTGTCGCAAATAATTGATAATTTTTGTTACAGATTAACAAATGTTTAAAAACATATTTTACAGAGCACATCCTTCGGTGAATCAATTTATCACTGCAAATGGTACAACATATCGCAAGAGGAGATTAAATTAATGCACATTTGTATGATGCGATCGTCAAAACAAATGCAACTGACAGTCGGCAAATTCTTCGCGTTGTCGTTGACTACATTCACAGATGTGAGTAAAAGTTAAATTTTTTTTCTTTTCTTCGTTTGTTCTATTTTTTTTTCACCATAAATATATGTATATATATTTATATAATCTTCTGAATCAGAATTAATATCCTTTATTCATATGCTTCCATACGTTTTTAGGTGGTGAAGACATCAATGGCGTATTTATCCGTACTACGGACGTTTATGTAAAGAGAACGGAAACAAAAATACTAAGCAGGGAAGGTAAAAAAAAAACAATAGAGAATTTTAAGTGTTACATTTAAGTTATAGAAAAAATTTAAAAAAGAAAGGGAATTTTATCAAAAAAATAAAATTGATTAAATAATCGATAAAAAAATGAGAAAAAACGAGAAGGAAGGAAATACAAAAATAATTTTATTATTTCAATTATATTAATTATTATTAAATTATATTATTGTAAAAATGTGAATGATAACATATTGAATACTCCTGGAGAAAAAAAGTAAAATAAAATATGATAAATTTTAACATTATGTATGGAGATATCGGTCAAAGATCATTTTCTTTTCTGTTTCCTTTTTTGTAATGTAACAAGTCGAAGAAGTATTGAAGACTCAAGAGGATAACATATATCGCTCTTCCTTTTAATCTGTTTCCTTCTTTTTATTTTCAATTTTTTCATGTTTTTTCTTTTTTTGTTTGATTACATTCACTTCAAACCATTCGAGATCCTGAACGTTTTTCTACTTCACGAAAGATACATCGCGATCGGTGGTGTATGACCATTGAGAAATAATTACGTTAAATTTGCAATATATACCGTTTATTGCACGATACAAATCATATTGGCATACTTGGACTTGTATGATATAATGGACGATATTTATCTCATGGTACAGAATCTTTTGGAAACTTTAGTGCCGAGTTTGACGTTGTTAATGATAATAATTATTCGTTTTCATCCGATTTTGGTAATATTGATCATCATTATCAAGATTGAAATTGTCAATGACGGAAAATACTTCGAAAATAACGAGGAATATTTAGATTATTATCATCACAATCATACATAGAAAACATTGTCGAAAATCGTATCGACAACTTCAAAATAACAAGAATGTAAACTATTCCCAAATCTTTATGCTTTACTACATTCTATGGATATATATATATATTTTTTTTTTCGAATTTATATACGCATAATTATAAAAATATTTAATTTTCAATATTGTAATTCAATTCCTAAATATATATATATATATATACATATACATTTATAATGTTTAACAATTAATATATTTTTAATATTAGTGTACTAAAGTTATTTAAAATAAAATTTTTGTCATTACGCAATGATATATACACATATATGGAAAAAAAGAAAAAAGAAATATCATTCATGTCAAGAGAACTGAACTGAAAAATAAAACAAGAAAAATGAATAACTTATCCAATTAACTGATTTTATATGGAAATTATAAAATTATTGGATACATTTAAATTTGAGTGCTAATTTTACTTCTTACAATTTCAGATTATGCACCCCCATTCCGAGGTATGTTATCGATCCCTTCGATTTCTCTATTCATAGATCTTTCAGAATATTGCTTAAAGTAAACATTCATTGTTTATTATTTATTAATTATTATATCTTCTTACCAGCTGTATCCGTGTAGAACCTGTATTCATTATACCTGTTTTAAATGTGTTACTGATCTTAGTCATCATGAAATAATGGTTGAGACATATTTATCGTCTGTCTCTCTCTCTCTCTCTCTCTCTCTCTTTCACTCTTGCTCTCGCTCTCCTTGTCCGTAGATATTGAAGATTACGTACGTCCTTTAAGAGTCTAAGAGTTACTATAAAAAAGAAAGAGAAAAAGGAGAAGAAAAATTTTAGAAATGTATAAACTGATCGTAGAACTTATCCCGTAACATATCACGGGGGCCAATATTATTAAAAATATAAAATAGATTAAAAAAAAAATTGCTAAATCGTTTAAATTAATAACAATAGTTATCGTAGCATTAATTGGTAATGTCCAATATTATATAAAAACATTTCAAAATTGTCTAATTTTTCATTAAACTTTCGACGAAACACTATCATATACAAAAAAAAAAAAAAAAGAAATGGAAATGTCTTAAAATCGTCTGAAGTGTTCACAAAATTTTGTCGTAAAATAAATTACCGATTACGATTATAAAAAAAAAAATTCAGAATCCTCTAAATGGATCGAAAAATTTTCCATGGCGATCTACATTTTAAAACAAAATGTAAATAGAAATATGAAATTGTATAAACTAAACGCAAAACTTTCCTTACCGTGAACCGTCAACTACAGTGCTTTACTATATCATTGCACACGCTATATTAATACTCGCGCATACTTTTCCCTACAATGCATATGCCTCGTTGAACGACCATTAAATTCTTATTTTTAAAACACATCTCTTCGTCCGGTAAACGTTCGAAAGAGGACGTTCCATCTAGTAAAGAAGAAAATAAAAGTCACTGGCCGAAGTAAGACATAGTGTAGGTAAGATAATTGCAGTGCAAGGAAACAAAAAAAAAAGGAAAAGAAAAGAAGAACGAAACGAAACGACGAAGAATCGAAAAGAAAAAGTTTCGAAAATAAAAAAGAAAAAAATATCCGAGATTATTGTAAATCATCAACCACCACCCACGAAACTCTCAAACTCTCATTCTTTCCTGTCTTTTATCCCCACTCTTTTCAACTTACATTTCCCTCTGCCCGACGAATGCAAAAGCTATACGACCTTTCACTCTCGAATTTATTCTCTAACCTTCGAGCATTAGGAGACTCGAATTCGATTGATACGTTGTTGTCACGTACATCCAATCACAATCGTTTATTAACAAAGGAATAAAAAAAGAAAAATTACGACGAATTCGAAAAGGAAGGATTGGTTAAGTTCTTAACACTCACGTGATCCACATCAAGGATGTATCCAGAGGAATGGGTGATCACTGATTCGTTATACTAACAAAAATTTTTTTTTGTTAATATTTTCATGCTTTCGTCACGTTGTGGAAGTATGTTGAGGGAGGTGTTAGATCAAATGTTAACAAATGATTTTTTGAGTGAGAAAAAAGAAAAGAACGAGGAAATTGTGAAAAACGAATAAAAATTGTTCGCCACGATGTTTAGTGATTTTCGTGGATAATTTTTTTTTCTTCTTATCAAATTGAATACAAGAAGAACAGAGAATAATTTATAGAAAGAACTTTTCCATCGTACAATAAAAAGATTTAATGATCCGAATGGAAAGTGTTCGTTTGAAGTGCATTAAAATGCAATTAATCGATTTTTAAAATCAATCAGTTTCTCTATGGTAGTGAATGTGTTTCCACTCACGTCTATATGTGCTTACCATAAAGCTATAAAGAGAAAAAAATTAGGAAATATTGATGAAGCTCTATTACAGAGATAATTGTCGAATCAATAAATCATAGGGAGCACTCATTTAAAGAAAGTTTTCTCGATCGGTGTTCAGAAGTTACATTGATTTCTTTACTTTTTGTGTCATCCTTGCTAGCAATGGTGAATATGTGTTCTAAAATTTATTTTTTTTCTCCCCTTCTTTTCTATTTATCAGTTTTCTTGTTCTTTTTTTGATCAAATATGATTACAGAAAACTACGTGTGGCCGTGTATAAGCGTGTGTGGTTTTTTTTTCTCAAATTGATTTTAAAAAATAATTCTCTTTTTTAAGTAAATTGTAAAAAATCACGAATCGTTTTTTACTAAGTGAATCGACGAATGACGTGTTGTTTCTTTCTTCCATACGTATTTTGAAAAATATATTTACAATTTTTTACTATTCGAATGTTATAGTAAAGAAAAAAAATTAATGAATTGTGAAAATTTTTTATAAGGCGAATCGTAATGAATGACAATTTTTTCTTTATTTTTTTCATTTATATGAAAAAAGACATAAATACCTTATATTGAAAATTTATATTGAAAGATATATTAATTTATTTTCATAATTTTTTATTATTGTACGAAATAGTAATGAAAACAAAAAAAAGTAAATGAAAAATATGCAAGAAAAATTGATTTAATCATTAAACTTCAAGGAAGCAAAATAGTTAGTTAATTAGATAAATGAAAATAATAAAGAATGTAAAATAGACGGAATGATATATAAAAACAAAATTTTGATTTTGTGGTAATTGACTAATTTAAAAAGACCAAAACGAAACGAAAAATATAGTGCAATAAAAATTCAATTTATCAATAACTATCGAATAAGTTAAACGATTTAATTAACTTAATTAATTGATTAAAAGAAAGAAAAACTAGAAACATAAAAATAAATAAAAAGAAATAAAGGATGTAAAGATAAAGAAAAAGAAAAAGAATAAGAAAAATAAGAAAATCTTCGTTTTAGGAACTTGACTTTCACGGTACCAGAAGGGTAATAGATTTGATCAAACGTACGATAAATTGCGCAGGAATATGGCCAGAAAGCATTCACGATCCGGTTTTCATTTTTTTCTCTATTTATTTGGCCACACATTGTACAATGGGAGTCGTCTCGATTACCAATAACATATCGGATTTGGAATATGTTATCGCTTGCTTAGAAGAAAACTTGTTCAATTTTATGGCGCTATTGAAAATATCCATATGCAGATTTAATAGCAATTCGTTGGCCGAAATTATAAAGGAAATCAAAGTCGATCTTATTCCAGAAAGATACAAAACCAATGAGGAAAAGATCGCTTTTTTGAATTATAACAATTTTAGTTTAATGATCGTCAAGATCACTTTAGGAACAAGCTCCACAGCCGCTACGTTGTGTTTTTTGTCCTTTTTAACTGTCAACATTGAAATGGGTAAATTTTTTTTTAATTAAAATGAAATCATATATGACTGATGGATTTTTTTTTGTTTTTTTCTTTTTCTTCCATTTTACGCAGTACAATAACTTTTTTCTTTTACAATCTACAACTTATATATTTATTTATTTTTTATCATTTCAATCAGTAATTTTTGTAAAGGTTCTTCAACTATTTTCCATTTCTTTTTATTTATCATCTTCTTTCTTATAATCGTGAATAACTTTTTTTGTAACGACTGACGACTTTTATTGTTTTAATTTTTAGTAAATATATTTTAAATATTCTAATTTATTTCAATTATATATAATTGTATAATTTTTTATTTCACTTTATTATAGTATTATAATTTTGTAAATTTAAAATACTTTATATTAATATACATTGAAATATATTTTTATGTTGATTTTTCTTGTTTCTAATTGTTTTTCTTTTTTTTTATATCTTTTACGTTAAATATATATTATCTGAACAGAAGATAATTAGTATAATTATATATCGGATGCCGAAATATAAAAACTTAGAAAGAATAATCACATAAAATAACTTTTTAATACTATTTTTATTTCAAATATTATAAAAAAATTAATATTATCGTCCGTCTAAAAAATTTCTTTTATAGAAAAATATTGAATATCCTAATATTTTTCGTTAAGAGTAACGTTCATAAGATACATGGAAAAAGATTATATCTAACATTATTTCTTTTTTTCTTAAAAGCAATTAAAAATAAGATTATAAGAAATTATAATATTATTATATCAAGGAAAATCTAAAATTGATTTTACAGATATCATTTCTTATTAGATAAAATAGAGAAATTAAATTATTTCTATAGTTATCGTATAATAAAAAAAAAAAAAAGTTTCTAATAATGTAAAGTGTTTCTTTTATAATTCTTTTGTTACTTACAGTCATTGCGAATTCATCTTACGGATACGTATTGCCATACAAAACTCATTCGCTGATCGAACCGACAAATGTGACACTCTACGTTTTTCTTTGTCTATATGAATTTTTAATAGTACTAATTATGATATTCGGTTACGTCGGAATTGATTGTCTAATAATCAGTTTTGTACTCCACGTCAGCGGTGTTTTCTCTGCACTTTCCTGCAAAGTAAAGCACATTTTGGATAATCCGGAGAATCGTAAACATCGAATAAAAAAATTAATATTGAGACACATACGTCTAGTACGGTAATAATAATAAATAATACGAATAATTATAATACCAATAATAATGAATTAAATAAATAAAAGTATGCATTAATGAAATTTATAAATTAAATATATGCATTAATGAAATTTATAAATTAAATATATGCATATATATAAATATATATATATATATATATATATATATATATATATATATTTATATATGTATACATATACTGTGTAGAATATTTCAGATTAGCTGATTCTTTGGAAAGTAATTTCAACCTACTAATTTTACAACAATTAATGGGAAGTACCCTTCATCTATGTCTTCTTGGTTACGACTCGCTCGTTGTAAATTTAACATAAACATTTCGTTATTGCTTATTTATAGAAAATATTTTTTTAGAAAACATTAGATTAAATTATTTTTTTTTCCAGTGTATATCAGCAGGAGAGCAAAAAAAGTTAATCGCTTTTGTCATACTTGCAACTCGTGTTTTAATCTCGCTATTGGTTTACTGCTATGTCGGAGAATGTCTTATTAGTGAAGTACGTAAATCATCTCATTCGCACGCAATTATGTCATTTTATACTACTGATACAATGATATCGTTTCACACACTTTCAAATAAAGACAACAATACATAGACATAAATATTAATTATTTACTTTTTATAAATCATTTGCATTTATTTCTATTTGTTTATAGTTATCTATTTTTCTCTTTTATTTTTTATATTTTAATTTCATATATAATATTTTCATATATTTTTCTTGGACACATTATTTATTATATTTATTATTATTTTCTAATTACATTCTTTCGATATCATATTTATAGAACATTTTTTTTATATTTAAAAATGAATATGTATATATATGTATATTTTCGCACACTATCATACTATATTATACATATTAAATTCATATAATATATAGATTATATATATTGTGTCGCAAAAAATTTGACATCACATTTCAGAACTTCAGGAATTCATGACTTCAGGAGCATATATGGAAGCAAATTTTTTTCTTCTTTTCTTTTCTTTTTATAATTCTGATTGACAAGTCATGTTTTCCAGTTCGATCCACTACTCCTTCCCTGACGCAAATAATTGAAAATTGTTATTACAGATTAATAAATGATTAAAAACATATTTTACAGAGCTCATCCTTTGGTGAATCATTTTATCAGTGCAAATGGTACAACATATCGCAAGAGGAGATTAAATTAATGCACATTTGTATGATGCGATCGTCAAAACAAATGCAACTGACTGTAGGAAAATTTTTCGTGCTGTCTTTGACTACATTCACAGATGTGAGTAATGATTAAATTTTATTTGTTTTCTTCGTTTTTCCTGTCCTTTTTTCACCATAAATATATGTATATATATTTATATAATCTTCTAAATCATAATTAATGACATTTATTCGTACGTTTGCGTACGTTTCTAGGTTGTCAAGACATCAATGGCGTATTTATCCGTACTTCGATCGTTTATGTAAAGAGAACAAAAACAATAAATTACTACAGAGGAAAGGTAAAAAAAACAATAGAGAAGTTTAAGTGTTACATTTTAGTTAAAAAAAAAATTAAAAAATAATGGGCATCTTATCAAAAAAATAAAATTGACTAAATAATCGATGTTACGTCTCTTTATTTCAAACATTTAATTTAAGAAGAAAAAGCACACTTTTATTTATCTAAATAGTAATATTAAAAATATTTTATTTTTCCTTGTTTACAACCTCGTTATCTCGACTGTGCGTCCATGCTTGCAATAAAAAACGAACTGAATATCGTAGCGATGGAAAGAAAAATGCAAAGAGTACAGATAAGAAAATGAGAAAAAATGAGAAGAAAGGAAATACAAAAATAATTTTATTATTTAAATTATATTAATTATTATTAAATTATATTATTAAAAAAATGTGAATGATAACATATTGAATACTTCTGGAGAAAAAAAGATTAAATAAAATATGATAAGTTTTAACATTATGTATGGAGATATCGTTCGAAGACAATTTTCTTTTCTGTTTCCTTTTTTGTAATGTAACAAGTCGAAGAATTATTGAAGACTCAAGAGGATTACATATATCGCTCTTCCTTTTAATCTGTGGCCTTCTCTTTTTATGTTCCATTTTTTGTTGTATTTTTTTTTGTTTGATTATTTTCAAATCAAACCATTCGAGATTGTGAACGTTTTTTTACTTCACGAGATATACTTCAAGATCGATTGTGTATTGCCATTGAGAAATAGTTACGTTAAATTTGCAATATATGCCGTTTATTGCTCGATACAAATCTCATTGGTGTATATCGATTTGTACAGTAAAATAAACGATCTTTATCTCATGGTACAGAATCTTCTGGAAATCTTTTAATGCCGAGTTTTTCGTTGTTAATGATAATAATTATTCGTTTTCATCCGATTTTGGTAATATTGATCATCACTATCAAGATCGAAATTGTCAATGACGGAGGATACTTCGAAAACAATGAGGATGGTTACTTCATTATCGTTACAATCATATATATAACACATTGTCGAAAATTGCATCGACAACTTCAATATAACAAGAATGTCAACTATTGCGAAATCTTTATTCTTTACTACATTCTATGGATATATATATATATTTTTTTTTTCGAATTTATATACGCATAAGTATAAAAATATTCAATTTTTTATACTATAATTTAATTCTTAAATATATATATATATACATATATTTATATAGATGTATATATGTAAAATATTTAAGAATTATTATATTTTTAATATTAGTGTAGTAAAATTTTTTTAAATAAAATTTTCGTCAATACTTCCATATATATACATATATGGAAAAAAAGACAAAAGAGATATCATTCATATCAAGAGAACTGAACTGAAAAATAAAACAAGAAAAGTAAATAACTCATCAGATTAATTGAGTTTATATGGAAATTATAAAATTATTGGATATATTTAAATTCGAGTTCTAATTTCAGTTCTTACAATTTCAGAATATGCGCCTTCATTCCGAAGTATCGTATCGATCAAATCGATTTCTCGGTTCATAGATCTTTCAGAATACTCAATTGCTTAAAGTGAATATTCATTATTTATTATTTATTAATTATTATACCTTCCTAAAAGCTGTATCCGTGTAGAACCTGTATTTATTATACCTATTTTACATGTAGCACTAATCCTAGCCCTAGTAAATATGTTACTATACGCAAACATTTGTCTAATAATTAATGGGACCAAATTACATGGGCTGATTCACGAAATAATGGCTGAGACAAATTTAACCTCTCTACTCTCTCTATCGCTCTCCCTATCCGTAGATCTTGAGGAGTACGTACGTCCTTTAAGAGTCTAAGAATTACTATAAAAAGGAAAGCAGGAAAAAGAGAAGAAAAATTTCAGAAATGTCTAAACTGATCGTAGAAGTTATCACGTAACATAACACGGGGGCCAATATTATTAAAAATATAAAATAGAATAAAAAAGAAATTGCGAAATTGTTTAAATTAATAACAATACTTATCGTAGCATAAATTGGTAATGTCCAATATTATATAAAAACATTTCAAAATTGTCTAATTTTTCATTAAACTTTCGACGAAACACTATTATATACAAAAAAAAAAAAGAAATGGAAATGTCTTAAAATCGTCTGAAATGTTCACAAAATTTTGTCGTATCATAAATTAGCGATTACGATTATAAAAATAAAAAATTCAGAATCCTCTAAATGGATCGAACAATTTACCATAGCGATCTAGATTTTAAAACAAAACGAAAATGAAAATACAAAACAGTCTAAGCAAAACGCAAAGCTTTCCTTACCTTGAACCGAAAACTACACTGCTTTACCATATCATTACACACGCCATACTAATCCTTGCAGATACTTTCCCCTATAATGCATATGCCTCTTCGAACGATAATTAAATTTTTACTTTTAAAACACGTCTCTTTGTTCGGTAAACGTTCGAAAGAGGACGTTCCATGTAGTAAAGAAGAAAATAAAAGTCACAGGCCGAAGTTAGGCTGAGTGTAGGTAAGATAATTGCAATGCAAGGAAACAAAAAAAAGGGGGAAAAAAAGAAAAACGAAACGAAAAGACGAAGAATCAAAAAGAAGTTTCGGAAAGTTTCGAAAATAAAAAAGAAAAAAAATCCTAGGTTATTATAAACCATCACCCACCACCCACGAAACTCTCAAACTCATTCGTTCCTGTCTTTTATCCCCACTCTTTTCAACTTACATTCCCCTCTACCCGACCAATGCAAAAGCTATACGACCTTTCATTCTTGGATTTATTCTCTAACCTTCGAGCATTAGTCGACTCGAATTCGATTGATACGCTACTGTCTCGTACTTACAATAACAATCGTTCATTAATGGAAGAATAGAAAAAGAAAAATTACGACGAATTCGAAAGAAAGGATTGGAAAAGTTCATGATACTCATATGATCCACATCAAGTGTTGTATCCAGTAGAACGAGTGACCACTCATTCATTGTCCTAACAAAAATTTTTTCTGTTAATATTTTCATATCTTCGTCATTTTATGCGAGTGTGATGAGGCAGGTGTTAGGTGAAAACTTAACAAGTGATTTTTTGAGAGAGAAAAAATAAAAGAACGTAGATATTGTGAAAAATAAATAAAAATTGTTCACTACAACGTTTAGTGATTTTCGTGGATAATTTTTTCTCTTCTTATGAAATTATATATAAGAAGAATGGCAAAAATTCATAGAAAAAAGTTTTCTATCGTATCGTAAAAAGTTTTAACGAACCGAATGGAAAATGTTCGTCTGAAGTGCATTAAATTGCAATTAATCGATTTTTAAAATCGATCAGCCAGTGCATGGGATTGAATGTATGTGCACTCGTGTGTATATGAGACTACCATAAAGCTATAAAGAGAAAAAAATTAGGAAATATTGATGAAGCTCTATTGCAGAGATAATCGTTCAATAAATAAATCATATGGTGCACTCATTTAAAGAAACTTTTCTTCGATCGATGTTTAGAATTTCTCCTGTTTTTTTCTTATATATGTCGTCCTTGCTAGCCATGGTGAATATGTTTTCTAAAATTTATTTTACTTTCTCCCTTTCTTTTCTGCTTATCAGTTTTCTTGTTCTTTTTACAATCAAAAGATCAAGTAAGATTACGATCAAGTAAGATTACAGAAAACTACATGCGGTCGTATATACGTGTGTGCGTTTTTATTTTTGTCAAATTGATTTTAAAAAATAATTTTTTTTTTAAAGTAAATTGCAAATAATAACGAGTCGATTTTTGCTAAGTGAATCAATGAATGACGTGTCGGCTTTTTCTTCCATAAGTATTTCGAAAAATATTTTTACAATTTTTTACTATTCATATATTTTATACTATTCATATAAATTAATGAATTATGAAAATTTTATATAAGGCGAATCGTAATAAATAATATTTTTTTTCTGCGTCTCTTTCGTTTATACTAAAAGATATAAAAATCTTATATTGAATATTTATATTGAAGGAAATATTAAAATTTTCTTAACTAACTTTTTGTTTACACGAAATGGTAATGAAAAGAAAAAAGAAATAAATGAAAAATATGCACAAAAAGTTTAATCAATCATTAGACCTCAGAGAAGCAAAATATTTAATTGGATAATTGAAAAAAAAATGCATAATAGATTGACAGATATGCAAAAATTGAATTTCGTTTTCGTGGTAATTGACTAATATAAAAACAGCAAAACGAAACAAAACAAAAAATAGTGCAATAAAAATTCAATTAATTCATAACTTTCGAGAAAGTTAAACGATTTAATTATCTTAATTAATCGATTAAAAGAAAGAAAAATTAGAAACATAAAAATAAATAAAAAGAAATAAAGGATGTAAAGATAAAGAAAAAGAAAAAGAATAAGAAAAATAAGAAAATCTTCGTTTTAGGAGCTTGACTTTCGTGGTACCAGCAAGGTGATAGATTTGAACAAACGTGCGTTAAATTGCGCGGGAATTTGGCCAGAAAAGATTCACGAGCCGATTTTCATTTTTTTCTCTATTTACTTGATTATACAATGTACGGTGGGAGTCATCTCGATTACCAATAACATAGCGGATATGGAATTTGTTATTGCTTGCTTTGAAGAGAACTTGTTTAATTTTATGACGCTATTGAAGATATGCATATGCAGAGTGAAAAGCAATTCATTGGCCGAAATTTTAAAGGAAATCAAACTCGATCTTATTCCAGAAAGATACAAAACCGATGAGGAAAAGATTGCTTTTTTAAATTATAACAATTTTAGTTTAAAGCTCGTTAAGATCAGTTTAGGATCATGCTCTACAGCCGCTACGCTGTGTTTTTTGTCCTTTTTAACTGTCAACATTGAAATGGGTAAATTTTTTTATAATTAAATTTAAATCATATAGAACTGATGGATTTTTTTTCATTTTCTCTTTTTCAATTATTTATTTTACTACGTATAATAATATTTTTCTTTCTCATTCGACTACTTATATATTTATTTATTTTTTATCATTTCGATCAGTAATTATTGTAAAGGTTCTTCAACTATTTTCCATTTCTTTTTATTTATCATCTTCTTTCTTATAATCGTGAATAATTTTTTTTGTAACGACTGACGACTTTTCTTGTTTTAATTCTTAGTGAATATATTTTAAATATTCTAATTTATTTCAATTATATATAATTGTATAATTTTTTATTTCACTTTATTAGAGTATTATAATTTTGTAAATTTAAAATACTTTATATTAATATATATTGAAATATATTTTTATGTTGATTTTTCTTGTTTCTAATTGTTTTTCTTTTTTTTTATATCTTTTACATTAAATATATATTATCTGAACAGAAGATAATTAGTATCATTATATATCGGATGCCGAAATATAAAAACTTAGAAAGAATAATCACGTAAAATAACTTTTTATTATTATTTTTATTTCAAATATTAAAAAAAAATTAATATTATCGTCCATTTAAAAAATTTCTTTTATAGAAAAATATTGAATATCCTAATATTTTTCGTTAAGAATAACGTTCATAAAATACATGGAAAAAAATTATATCTAAAATTATTTCTTTTTTTCTTAAAAGCAATTAAAAATAATATTATAAGAAATTATAATATTATTATATCAAGGAAAATCTAAAATTGATTTTACAGATATCATTTCTTATTAGATAAAATAGAGAAATTAAATTATTTCTATAGTTATCGTATAATAAAAAAATAAAAAAGTTTCTAATAATGTAAAGTGTTTCTTTTATAATTCTTTTGTTACTTACAGTCATTGCAAATTCATCTTACGGATACGTATTGCCATACACAACCCCTCCACTGATCGAACCGACAAATCCGGCAACCTATGCTTTTCTATGTCTATATGAATTTTTAATAGTACTAATTATGATATTCGGTTACGTTGGAACTGATTGTCTAGTAATCAGTTTGGTACTCCACGTCAGCGGTGTTCTCTCTGCACTTTCCTGCAAAGTAAAGCACGTTTTGAACCATCCGGAGAATCGTAAACATAGAATAAAGAAATTAATTTTGAGACACATACGTCTAGTACGGTAATAATAAGAAATAATAACAAAAACAATAATTAATAAATATTATTAATAATGTGGCGGATGATGATAATAATAATAATACAAATAATAATGAATAAAATAAATGAAAAAATGCATTAATGAAATTTATAAATTAAATATATACATATATATATATATATAAATATATATATATGTATATATATATATGTAATATATATTTATATATATATATATATATATATATATATACTATGTAGAATGTTTCAGGTTAGCTGATTCTTTGGAAAGTAATTTCAACCTACTAATTTTACAACAATTAATGGGAAGTACCCTTCATCTATGTCTTCTTGGTTACGACTCGCTCGTTGTAAATTTAAAATATACATTTCGTTATTGCTTATTTCTAGAAAATATTTTTTAGAAAATATTAGATTAAATTATTATTATTTCCAGTCTATATCAGCAGGAGAGCAAAAAAAGTTATTCGCTTTTGTATTAATTGCATGTCGTGTTTTAAGCACGCTATTAATTTATTGTTATATCGGAGAGTGCCTTATTAATGAAGTAAGTAAATTATCTCAATCGCACGCAATTATGTTATTTTATATTACTGATAAAATGATATCGTTTTACACACTTTCAAATAAAGGATACATACACATAAATATTAATTATTTACTTTTTATAATTCATTTACATTTATTTCTATTTGTTTATAGCTACTTATTTTTCTCTATTATTTTTTATATTTTAATTTCATGTATATTCATATATTCTTCTTCTTTGATACATTATTTATTATATTTATTTATTCTTATTTTCTAATTACATACTATTGATATTATTGTTTTAGAACATTTTTTTTATATTTAAAAATGAATATGTATATATATATATATATATATATATATATATATTCGCACACTATCATATTATATTATACATATTAAATTCATATAATATATAAATTATATATATTGTGTCGCAAAAAATTTGACATCACATTTCAGAACTTCAGGAATTCATGACTTCAGGAGCATATATGGAAGTAAATTTTTTTCTTCTTTTCTTTTTCTTTTTATAATCCTGACAAGTCATGGTTTCCAGTTCCACCCATTACACCATCCTAGACGCAAATAAATGAAAATTGTTATTACAGATTAATAAATGTTTAAAAACATATTTTACAGAGCACATCCTTCGGTGAATCAATTTATCACTGTAAATGGTATAACATATCGCAAGAGGAGATTAAATTAATGCACATTTGTATGATACGATCGTCAAAACAAATGGAACTGACAGTCGGCAAATTCTTCGTGCTGTCGTTGACTACATTCACAGATGTGAGTAATGATTAAATTTTATTTGTTTTTTTCGTTTTCTCTGTCTTTTTTTCACCATTAATATATGTATATATATTTATATAATCTTCTAAATCATCATTAATATAATTTATTCATACGTTTGCGTACGTTTCTAGGTTGTCAAGACATCAATGGCGTATTTATCCGTACTTCGATCGTTTATGTAAAGAGAACGGAAGAAACCAATACTAAACAGGAATGATAAAGAAAAAACAATAGAGAACTTTACGTGTTACATCCAAATTGAAAAAAAGAACTGAAAAAAAGGAAGGATATCTTATTAAAAATATAAAATTCATTAAATAATCGATGTTACGAATCTTTATTTCAAACATTTAATTTAAGAAGAAATAACACACTGTTATTTATCTAAATGATAATATTAAATATATTTTATTTTGCCTTGTTTACAATCTCGTTATTTCGACTGTGCGTTCGTGCTTGCGATAAAAACCGAACTGAACGTCATATCGAAAAAAAGAATAATGGAAAGAGCACAAATAACATAAAGAGAAAAAATGAGAAGGGAGGAAAAACAAAAATAATTTTATTATTTAAATTATATTAAGTATTATTAAATTATATTATTATAAAAATGTGAATGATAACATATTGAATACCCCAGAAGAAAAAAAGATTAAATAAAATATGATAAGTGTTAACATTATGTATGGAGATATCGTTCGAAGACCATTTTCTTCTGTTTCCTTTTTTGTAATGTAACAAATCGAAGAAGTATTAAAGACTCAAGAGGATAACATATATCGCACTTCCTTTTAATCTGTTGCCTTCTTTTTATTTTCAATTTTTTCATGTTTTTTCTTTTTTTGTTTGATTACATTCACTTCAAACCATTCGAGATCCTGAACGTTTTTCTACTTCACGAAAGATACATCGCGATCAGTGGTGTATGACCATTGAGAAATAATTACGTTAAATTTGCAATATATACCGTTTATTGCACGATACAAATCATATTGGCATACTTGGATTTGTACGATATAATAGATGACCTTTATCTCATGGTACAGAATCTTTTGGAAACTTTAGTGCCGAGTTTGTCATTGTTAATGATAATAATTATTCGATTTCATCCCATTTTGGTAACATTGATCGTCACTACCAAGATCGAAATTCTCAATAACGGAAGATACTTCGAAAAGAACGAGGAATATTTAGATTATTATCATCACAACCATACGTAGAACACATTGTCGAAAATCGTATCGACAACTTCAAAATAACAAGAATGTAAACTATTCCCAAATCTTTATGCTTTACTACATTCTATGTATATATATATATTTTTTTTCGAATTTATATACGCATAATTATAAAAATATTTAATTTTCAATATTATAATTTAATTTCTAAATATATATATATATATATATATATATATATATGTACATATATATATATATACATATACATTTATAATATATAAAAATTAATATATTTTTAATATTACTGTACAAAAGTTTTTTAAAATAAAATTTTTGTCATTACGCAATGATATATACACATATATGGAAAAAAAGAAAAAAGAGATATCATTCATGTCAAGAGAACTGAACTGAAAAATAAAACAAGAAAAATGAATAACTTATCCGATTAATTGATTTTATATGGAAATCATAAAATTATTGGATACATTTAAATTTGAGCGCTAATTTTACTTCTTACAATTTCAGATTATGCACACCCATTCCAAGGTATGTTATCGATCCCTTCGATTTCTCTGTTCATAGATCTTTTAGAATACTCAATTGCTTAAAGTGAACATTCATTGTTTATTATTTATTAATTATTATATCTTCTTAAAAGCTGTATCCGTGTAGAACCTGTATTTATTATACTTATTTTACATGTAGTACTAATCCTAGACCTAGTAAATATGTAACTATACGCAAACATTTGTCTAATAGTTAATGCGATCAGATTACATGGACTAATTCACAAATTAATGGCTGAGACGAATTTAACCTCTCTTTCTCTCTCTCTCTCTCGCTCTCCCTATGCGTAGATTTTGAGGAGTACCTACGTCCTTTAAGATTCTAAGAATTACTATAAAAAGGAAAGCAGGAAAAAGAGAAGAAAAATTTCAGAAATGTCTAAACTGATCGTAGAACTTATCACGTAACATAACACGGGGGCCAATATTATTAAAAATATAAAATAGAATAAAAAAGAAATTGCGAAATCGTTTAAATTAATAACAATACTTATCGTAGCATAAATTGGTAATGTCCAATATCATATAAAAACATTTGAAAATTGTTTAATTTTTCATTAAACTTTCGACGAAACACTATTATATACAAAAAAAAAAAGAAATGTCTTAAAATCGTCTGAAGTGTTCACAAAATTTTGTCGTAACATAAATTAGCGATTACGATTATAAAAATAAAATTCAGAATCCTCTAAATGGATCGAAAAATTTACCATAGCGATCTAGATTTTAAAACAAAACGAAAATGAAAATAAAAAACAGTCTAAGCAAAACGCAAAGCTTTCCTTACCGTGAACCGAAAACTACACTGCCTTACCATATCATTGCACACGCCATACTAATCCTTGCAGATACTTCCCCTATAATGCATATGCCTCTTCGAACGATAATTAAATTTTTACTTTTAAAACACGTCTCTTTGTTCGGTAAACATTCGAAAAAGGTCGTTCCATCTATTAAAAAAGAAAAAAAAGACACTTGCCGAAGTTAGGCTGAGTGTAGGTAAGATAATTGCAATGCAAGGAAACAAAAAAAAAGGGGGAAAAAAAAAAACGAAACGAAAAGACGAAGAATCAAAAAGAAGTTTCGGAAAGTTTCGAAAATAAAAAAGAAAAAAAATCCTAGGTTATTATAAACCATCAACCACCACCCACGAAACTCTCAAACTTCAATTCGTTCCAGTCTTTTATCCCCACTCTTTTCAACTTACATTCCCCTCTGCCCTTCCAATGCAAAAGCTAGACAACCTTTCATTCTCGAATTTATTCTCTAACCTTCGAACATTAGTCGACTCGAATTCGATTGATACGTTGCTGTCTCGTATTTACAATAAAAATCGTTCATTAACGAAAGAATAAAAATAGAAAAATTACGACGAATTCGAAAGAAAGGATTGGAAAAGTTCATGATACTCATATGATCCACATCAAGTGTTGTATCCAGTGGAACGAGTGACCACTCATTCATTGTCCTAACAAAAATTTTTTTTTGTTAATATTTTCATGTTTTCGTCACGTTGTGTGAGTGTGTTGACGGAGGTGTTAGATCAAATGTTAACAAGTGATTTTTTAAGAGAGAAAAAATAAAAGAACGTAGATATTGTCAAAAACAAATAAAAATTGTTCACTACAACGTTTAATGATTTTCGTAAATAATTTTTTTTCTTCTTATCAAATTATATATAAGAAGAATGGCGAAAAATTCATAGAAAAAAGTTTCCTATCGTATCGTAAAAAGTTTTAATGATCCGAGTGGAAAATGTTCGCCTGAAGTGCATTAAAATGCAATTAATCGATTTTTAAAATCAATCAGTCTGTGCATGGGATTAAATGTATGTGCACTCGTGTGTATATGTGAATAACATAAAGCTATAAAGAGAAAGAAATTAGGAAATATTAATGAAGCTCTATTACAGAGATAATTGTTAAATCAATAAATCATTGGGTGCACTTATTTAAAGAAAGTTTCCTCGAACGGTGTTTACAAGTTACATAGTTTTCTTTCCATTATATGTCATCCTTGGTAGCAATGGTGAATATGTATTCTAAAATTAATTTTTTTTTCTCCCTTTCTTTTCTGCTTATCAGTTTTTTTTTGTTCTTTTTTCGATCAAATAAGATTACAGAAAATTACGTAAGGCCGTGTATACGCATGTGTGTTTTTGTGTTTGTCAAATTGTTTTTAAAAAATAATTCTCTTTTTTAAGTAAATTATGAAAAATCACGAATCGTTTTTTGCTAAGTGAAGCAACAAATGACGTGTTGTTTTTTTCTTCCATCCGTATTTTGAAAAATATTTTTACAAATTTTTATTATTCATATGTTATACAAAAGAAAAGAAATTAATGAATTATGAAAATTTTATATAAGGCGAATCGCAATGAATGACATTTTTTTCTGTATTTCTTTCATTTATATCAAAAGACATAAATACCTTATATTAAAAATTTATATTGAAGGAAATATTAAAATTTTCTTAATTTTCTTATTGTTTATACGAAATAGTAATGAAAAGAAAAAAGAAATAAATGAAAAATATGCAAGAAAAATTTAATTAATCATTATACTTCAAGGAAGCAAAATAGTTTGTTAATTAGATAATCGAAAAAAAATAAAATATGCATTATAAATGGGAAGATATGCAAAAATAATATTTCCATTTCGTAGTAATTAACTAATTTAAAAAGACCAAAAGGAAACGAAAAAAATAATGCAATAAAAATTCAATTAATCAATAACTCTCGAAAAAGTTAAACGATTTAATTAACCTAATTAATTGATTAAAAGTGAGAAAAACTAGAAACCAAGAAAATAAATAAAAAGAAATGAAGGATGTAAAATAAAACAGAACAAGTAAAATAAGGAAATCTTCGTTTTAGGAGCTTGACTTTCGCGATGCCAGGAAGGTACTAGATATGAACAAACGTACGTTAAATTGCACGGGAATTTGGCCAGAAAAGATTTACGAGCCGCTTTTCCTTTTTTTCACCTCTTACTTGGTTATACAATGTACGATGGGAGTGATTTCGATTGTCAAAAACATATCGGATATGGAATATGTTCTCGCTTGCTTTGAAGAAAACTTGTTCGATCTTATGTCACTATTGAAGATATGCATATACAGAGTGAATAGCAATACGTTGGCCGCAATTATAAAGGAAATCAAACTCGATCTTATTCCAGAAAGATACAAAACCGATGAGGAAAAGATTGCTTTTTTAAATTATAACAATTTTAGTCTAAAGCTCGTTAAGTTCAATATAGCAACAAGCAGCACAGCCGCTTTTCTGTATTATGTGTCCCATTCAGCTAACAACATTAAAATGGGTAAATTTTATTACAATTAAATCGAAATCATACATGATCAATGAATATTTTTAATTTTTCTTTTTTTCATTTATTCAATTTACGTCGTATAATAATTTTTTTCTTATACATCCGAATACATATTTATTTGTTTATTTTTTATCATTTGGATCAGTAATTTTTGTAAATGTTCTTCAACTATTTCCTTTTCCTTTTATTTATCATCTTCTTTTTTTTATTCGTGAATAATTTTTATTCTAACGACTATCGACTTTTATTATTTTAATTTTTAGTCAATATATTCTAAATATTTTAATTTATTTCTATGATATATAAATATATATTTTTCTATTTCAATTTATTATATTATTATAATTTTGAAAATTTTAAATATTCTATTTTAATATAAATTGAAATATATTTTTATGTTGATTTTTCTTGTTTCTAATTGTTTTTCTTTTTTTTTATATATTTTACATTAAATATATGTTATCTTTAACATAAGATAGTTAGTATAATTATATATAGGTTGTTCGAAATAGAAACCTTAGAAATAATAATCACGTAAAATAACTTTTTTATGTCATTTTTATTTCAAATATTAAAAAAAAATTAATATTGTCGTCCGTTTTAAAATTATTTTTTATAGAAAAATATTGAATATCCTAATACTTTTCATTAAGAATAATATTTATAAGATGGAAAAAGAAATTATAACTAAAATTATTTTTTTTTTTTGTTAAATGCAATTACAAATAATATCAAAACAAATTATAATATTATTATGTCGAGAAAAATCTAAAATTGATTTTACAGATATCATTTCTTATTAGTTAAAATTGAGAAATTAAATTATTTCTATAGTTATCGTATAATAAAAAAAAAAAAAAAGTTTCTAATAATGTAAAGTGTTTCTTTTATAATTCTTTTGTTACTTACAGTCATTACAAATTCATCTTACGGATACGTATTGCCATACAGAACTCTTCCGGTGATTGAACCGACAAATATGACAATCTACATTCTTTTTTGCCTATATCAATTTGTAAAAGTACTAATTATAGTCTTCGGTTACGTCGCAACTGATTGTCTATTCATGAGTTTGGCACTCCACGTCAGCGGTGTTCTCTCTGCACTTTCCTGCAAAGTAAAGCACGTTTTGGAAAATCCGGAGAATCGTAAACGTCGAATAAAAAAATTAATTGTGAGACACATACGTCTAGTAGGGTAATAATAATAAATAATAACAACAACAAATATAATAATATTAGCAATAATGATGCTGATGATGATGATAATAATGATAATACCAATAATAATGAATAAAATAACTAAAAGAATACATTATGAAATTTACAAAATAAAAATATGCATATATATATATAAATATATAAATATATACATATATATATATATATATATATAAAATAAATTTATATATATATACATATACTATGTAAACTGTTTCAGGTTAGCTGATTCTTTGGAAAGTGAATTCAACCTACTAATTTTACAACATTTAATGGGAAGTACCTTTCATCTATGTCTTCTTGGTTACGACGCGCTCCTTGTAAATTTAACATATACATTTCGTTAACGCTTATATCTAGAAGATATTTCTTAGAAAATATTAGATTAAATTATTATTATTTCCAGTGTATAGCGACAGGAGAGCAAAATAAGTTATTAGTTTATGTCTTAATTGCAACTCGTGTTTTAATCTCGCTATTGGCTTATTGCTATATCGGAGAGTGTCTCATTAATGAAGTACGTAAATTATCTCATTCGTACGCAAATATGTCATTTTATGCTACTGATACAATGATATCGTTTCACACACTTTCAAATAAAGGATACATACACATAAATATTAATTATTTACTTTTTATAATTCATTCACATTTATTTCTATTTGTTTATAGCTATTCATTTCTCTCAATTATTTTTTATATTTTAATTTCATATATAATATTTTCATATATTTTTCTTGGACACATTATTTATTATATTCATTTATTCTTAGTTTCTAATTACATACTTTTGATATTATTGTTTTAGAACATTTTTTTATATTTAAAAATGAATGTTTAAATATAAAAATATATGTACAGATTTATATTACATTATACATACTAAATTCATATAATTTATAAATTATATGTATTGTGTTGCAAAAATTTGACGTCACATTTTAGAACTTCAGGAATTCATGACTCCAGGAGCATATATGGAAGCAAATTTTTTTCTTCTTTTTTTTTTTTCTTTTTATAATTCTGATTGACATGTCATGGTTACCAGTTCCATCCATTACTCCTTCCCTAACGAAAATAATTGAAAATTATTATTACAGATTAATAAATGATTAAAAACATATTTTACAGAGCACATCCTTTGGTGAATCATTTTATCAGTGCAAATGGTACAACATATCGCAAGAGGAGATTAAATTAATGCACATTTGTATGATGCGATCGTCAAAACAAATGGAACTGACAGGCGGCAAATATTTCGTGTTGTCGTTGACTACGTTCACAGATGTGAGTAAAAATTAAATTTTTTTCTTTTTTTCATTTTTTCTGTCCTTTTTACAACATAAATATATGTATATATATTTATATAATCTTCTGAATAATCATTAATATCCTTTATTTATACGTTCTCATACGTTATTAGGTTGTGAAGTCATCAATGGCATATTTATCCGTACTTCGAACGTTTATGTAAAGAGAACAAAAACAATAAATTACTACAGAGGAAAGGTAAAATAAACAATAGAGAAGTTCAAGTTACATTTAAGTTAAAAAAAAAATTAAAAAAGAAAGGGCATCTTATCAAAAAAATAAAATTGATTAAATAATCGATGTTACGTTTCTTTATTTCAAACATTTAATTTAAGAAGAAAAAGCTCTCTTTTATTGGTCTAAATGGTAATATTAAAAATATTTAATTTTTCCTTGTTTACAATCTCGTTATTTCGACGTTGTCCCCGTACTTGCGATAAAAAACGAACTGAACGTCGTAGCGAAAAAAGAAAAATGGAAAGAGTACAGATAAGAAAAT
Source organism: Vespa mandarinia (assembly GCF_050613455.1). Lineage (NCBI taxonomy): Eukaryota > Metazoa > Arthropoda > Insecta > Hymenoptera > Vespidae > Vespa > Vespa mandarinia. The sequence goes on along the minus strand of NC_140834.1, from coordinate 2,012,702 downwards.
GAGAAAAAATGAGAAGGAAGGAAATACAAAAATAATTTTATTATTTAAATTATATTAATTATAATTAAATTATATTATTATAAAAATGTGAATGATAACATATTGAATACTCCTGAGAAAAAACGTGAAATAAAATACGACAAATTTTAACATTATGTATAGAGATATCGGTCAAAGATCATTTTCTTTTCTGTTCCCATTTTGTAATGTAACAAGTCGAAGAGGTATTGAAGACTCAAGCGTATATCAAGCGGATATTATCGCTATTGTTTTTAATTTGTTGCCTTCTTTTTTATTTTCCATTTTTTGTTATTTTTGTTTTTTCATTTGATTATCTTCAGTTCAAACCATTCGAGATCGTGAACGTTTCTCTATTTCACGAAAGATACATCGCGATCGGTGGTGTATGACCATTGAGAAATAATTACGTTAAATTTGCAATATATACCGTTTATTGCACGATACGAATCATATTGGCATACTTGGATTTGTACGATATAATAGACGACCTTTATCTCATGGTACAGAATCTTTTGGAAACTTTAGTGCCGAGTTTGTCGTTGTTAATGATAATAATTATTCGATTTCATCCCATTTTGGTAACATTGATCGTCACTACCAAGATCGAAATTCTCAATGACGGAAGATACTTCGAAAAGAACGAGGAATATTTAGATTATTATCATCACAACCATACGTAGAACACATTGTCGAAAATCGCATCGACAACTTCAACATAACGAGGATGTAAACTATTCCCAAATCTTTATGCTTTAGTACATGGATACATATATATATTTTATACACCTATGGATATATATATATTTTTCTTTCAAATGTATATATGCATAAATATAAAAATATTTAATTTTCAATATTATAATTTAATTCCTATATATATATATATATATATATATATATATATATATATGTATATACATACGTTATATTATGTGTTATATTTCTAACACTATATATATATATATATATATATATATGTATATACATACATTTATAATATTTAAAAATTAATATATTTTTAATATTAGTGTACTAAAGTTTCTTAAAATAAAATTTTTGTCATTACGCAATGATATATACACATATATGGAAAAAAATAAAAAAGAGATATCATTCATATCAAGAGAACTGAACTGAAAAATAAAACAAGAAAAATGAATAACTTATCCAATTAACTGATTTTATATGGAAATTATAAAATTATTGGATACATTTAAATTTGAGTGCTAATTTTACTTCTTACAATTTCAGATTATGCACCCCCATTCCGAGGTATATTATCGATCCCTTCGATTTCTCTGTTCATAGATCTTTCAGAATACTCAATTGCTTAAAGTGAACATTCATTGTTTATTATTTATTAATTATTATATCTTCTTACCAGCTGTATCCGTGTAGAACCTGTATTCATTATACTTGTTTTAAATGTGTTACTGATCTTAGTCATCATGAAATAATGGTTGAGACATATTTATCGTCTCTCTCTCTCTCTCCCTCTCTCTCTCTCTTTCTCTCACGCCCTCCCTGTCCGTAGATCTTGAGGAGTACGTACGTCCTTTAAGAGTCTAAGAGTTACTATAAAAAAGAAAGGAGAAAAAAGAGAAGAAAAATTTCAGAAATGTCTAAACTGACCGTAGAATTTATCACGTATCATAACACGTGGGCCAATATTATTAAAGATATAAAATAGAATAAAAAAGAAATTGCGAAATCGTTTAAATTAATAACAATAGTTATCGTAGCATTAATTGGTAATGTCCAATATCATATAAAAACATTACAAAATTGTCTAATTTTTCATTAAACTTTCGACGAAACACTATCATATACAAAAAAAAAAAAAAAAAGAAATGGAAATGTCTTAAAATCGTCTGAAGTGTTCACAAAATTTTGTCGTAACATAAATTAGCGATTACGATTATAAAAAAAAAAATTCAGAATCCTCTAAATGGATCGAAAGATTTACCATAGCGATCTACAATTTAAAACAAAACGTAAATGAAAATACAAAATAGTGTAAACTAAACACAAAACTTTCCTTAGCGTAAACAGTCAACTACACTACTTTACCATATCATTGCACACGCTATACTAATGCACGCACATACTTTTCCCTATAATGCATATGCCTCTTCAAGTGATCATTAAATTCTTATTTTTAAAACACATCTCTTCGTTCGGTAAACGTTCGAAAAAGGACGTTCCATCTAGTAAAGAAGAAAATAAAAGTCACAGGCCGAAGTTAGACACAGTGTAGGTAAGATAATTGCAATGCAAGGAAACAAAAAAAAAAAAAGGGAAAAGAAAAGAAGAACGAAACGAAACGACGAACAATCAGAAAAAAGTTTCGGAAAGTTTCGAAAATTAAAAAGAAAGAAATATCCGAGGTTATTATAAATCATCATCCACCACTCACGAAACTCTCCAACACAAATTCGTTCCTGCATTTTATTCCCACTCCTTACAACTTACATCCCCCTCCAACCAACCATTGTAAAAGCTATACGACCTTTCATTCTTGGATTTATTCTCTAACCTTCGAGCATTAGTAGACTCGAATTCGATTGATACGTTGACGTCACGTACATCCAATCACAATCGTTCATTAGCAAAGGATTAAGAAAAGAAAAATTACGACGAATTCGAAAAGAAAGGATTGGTTAAGGTCACGATACTTAAGTGACCCAAATCTGTGTTGTATCCAGTGGAAAGAGTGACCACTCATTCATTGTCCTAACAAAAATTTTTTTTTGTTAATATTTTCATGTTTTCGTCACGTTATGGGAGTGTGTTGAAGGAGGTGTTAGATCAAATGTTAACAAGTGATTTTTTGAGTGAGAAAAAAGAAAAGAACGAGGAAATTGTGAAAAACGAACAAAAATTGTTCGCCACGATGTTTAGTGATTTTCGTGGATAATGTTTTTTTTCTTCTTATCAAATTGAGTAAAAGAAGAACAAAGTATAATTCATAGAAAGAACTTTTCTATCGTACAATAAAAAGTTTTAATGATGCGAATGGAAAATGTTCGTTCGAAGTACATTAAAAAGCAATTAATCGATTTTTAAAATCAATCAGTTTCTCTATGGTAGTGAATGTGTCCACTCACGTCTACATGTGCCTACCATAAAGCTATAAAGAGAAAAAAATTAGGAAATATTAATGAAGCTCTATTACAGAGATAATTGTTGAATCAATAAATCATAGGGTGCACTCATTTAAAGAAAGTTTTCTCGATCGGTGTTCAGAAGTTACATTGATTTCTTTACTTTATGTGTCGTCCTTGCTAGCAATGGTGAATATGTGTTCTAAAATTTATTTTTTTTCTCCCCTTCTTTTCTATTTATCAGTTTTCTTGTTCTTTTTTTGATCAAGTATGATTACAGAAAACTACGTGTGGCCGTGTATAGGCGTGTGTGGTTTTTTTTTCTCATATTGATTTTAAAAAATAATTCTCTTTTTTAAGTAAATTATAAAAAATCACGAATCGTTTTTTGCTAAGTGAATCAACGAATGACGTGTTGTTTCTTTCTTCCATACGTATTTTGAAAAATATATTTACAATTTTTTATTATTCGAATGTTATAGTAAAGAAAAAAAATTAATGAATTGTGAAAATTTTTTATAAGGCGAATCGTAATGAATGACAATTTTTTCTGTATCTCTTTCATTTATATCAAAAGATATAAATACCTTATATTGAAAATTTATGTTGAAGGATATATTAAAATTTTCATAATTTTTTATTATTGTACGAAATAGTAATGAAAACAAAAAAAAAAGTAAATGAAAAATATGCAAAAAAAATTGATTTAATCATTAGACTTCAAGGAAGCAAAATAGTTAGTTAATTAGATAAATGAAAATAATAAAGAATGCAAAATAGATTGAAAGATATATAAAAAAAAAAATTTGATTTTGTGGTAATTGGCAAATTTAAAAAGACCAAAACGAAACAAAAAATATAGTGCAATAAAAATTCAATTTATCAATAACTCTCGAAAAAGTTAAACGATATAATTAACTAAATTAATTGATTAAAAGAAAGAAAACTAGAAACCAAGAAATAAATAAAAAGAAATAAAGTATATAAAGAAAAAGAAAAAGAATAAGAGAAATAAGAAAATCTTCGTTTTAGGAGCTTGACTTTCACGGTACCAGGAGGGTAATAGATTTGATCAAACATACGATAAATTGCGCAGGAATTTGGCCAGAAAGCATTCACGAGTCGCTTTTCATTTTTTTCTTTATTTATTTGATCACACATTGTGCACTGGGAGTCATCTCGATTACCAATAACATATCGAATTTGGAATATGTTCTTGCTTGCTTTGAAGAAAACTTGTTCTCTTTTATGACGCTATTGAAAATATCCATATGCAGATTTAATAGCAATTCGTTGGCCGAAATTATAAAGGAAATCAAAGTCGATCTTATTCCAGAAAGATACAAAACCAATGAGGAAAAGATTGCTTTTTTGAATTATAACAATTTTAGTTTAATGGTCGTCAGGGTCACTTTAGGAACAAGCTCCACAGCTGCTGTCCTGTATTTTTTGTCCTTTTTAACTGTCAACATTGAAATGGGTAAATTATTTTATAATTAAATTTAAATCATATAGAACTGATGGATTTTTTTTGTTTTTCTCTTTTTCAATTATTTATTTTACTTCGTATAATAATATTTTTCTTTTTCATTCGACTACTTATATATTTATTTATTTTTTATCATTTCGATCAGTAATTTTTGTAAATGTTCTTCAACTATTTTTCTTTTCTTTTTATTTATCATCTTCTTTTTTATATTCGTGAATAATTCTTATTGTAACGACTGTCGACTTTTATTGTTTTAATTTTTAGTGCAAATATTTTAAATATTTTAATTTATTTCAATTATATATAATTGTATAATTTTTTATTTCACTTTATTATAGTATTATAATTTTGTAAATTTAAAATACTTAATTTTAATATATATTGAAATATATTTTTATGTTGATTTTTCTTGTTCCTAATTGTTTTTCTTTTTTTTTATATCTTTTACATTAAATATATGTTATCTTTAACATAAGATAGTTAGTATAATTATATATCGATTGTTTGAAATAGAAACCTTAGAAATAATAATCACGTAAAATAACTTTTTTATGTCATTTTTATTTCAAATATTATTAAAAAAAAATTAATATTGTCGTCCGTTTTAAAATTATTTTTTATAGAAAAATATTGAATATCCTAATATTTTTCATTAAGAATAATGTTCATAATATACATGGAAAAAAAAATTACATCTAAAATTATTTCTTTTTTTCTTAAAAGCAATTACAAATAATATTATAAAAAATTACAATATTATTATATCCAGGAAAATCTAAAATTGATTTTACAGATAACATTTCTTATTAGTTAAAATAGAGAAATTAAATTATTTCTATAGTTATCGTATAATAAAACAAAACAAAAAATTTCTAATAATGTAAAGTGTTTCTTCTATAATTCTTTTGTTACTTACAGTCATTGCAAATTCATCTTACGGATACGTATTGCCATACAAAACCCCTCCGCTGATCGAACCAACAAATGTGCCACTCTACGTTTTTCTTTGTCTATATGAATTTTTAATAGTACTAATTATGATATTCGGTTATGTCGGAACTGATTGTCTAATAATCAGTTTTGTACTCCACCTCAGCGGTGTTTTCTCTGCACTTTCCTGCAAAGTAAAGGACGTTTTGGATAATCCGGAGAATCGTAAACATCGAATAAAAAAATTAATTTTGAGACACATACGTCTAGTACGGTAATAATAATAAATAATACGAATAGCAATAATACCAATAATAATTAATTAAATAAATAAAAGTATGCATTAATGAAATTTATAAATTAAATATATGCATATATATATATATATATATATATATTTTTATATATGTATACATATACTGTGTAGAATGTTTCAGATTAGCTGATTCTTTGGAAAGTAATTTCAACATATTTATTTTACAACAATTATTGGGAAATACTCTTCATCTTTCTCTTCTTGGTTACGACTCGCTCGTTGTAAATTTAACATATAAATTTTATTATTGCTTATTTTTAGAAAATATTTTTTAGAAAATAATAGATTAAATTATTATTATTTCCAGTCTATATCAGCAGGAGAGCAAAAAAAGTTAATCGCTTTTGTCATACTTGCATCTCGTGTTTTGATCTCGCTATTGGTTTACTGCTATGTCGGAGAGTGTTATTAATGAAGTACGTAAATCATCTCATTCGCACGCAATTATGTCATTTTATGCTATTGATAAAATAATATCGTTTCACACACTTTCAAATAAAGGATACATACACATAAATATTAATTATTTACTTTTTATAATTCATTTGCATTTATTTCTATTTGTTTATAGCTACTTATTTTTCTCTATTATTTTTTATATTTTAATTTCATGTATATTCATATAATCTTCTTTTTTGATACATTATTTATTATATTTATTTATTATTATTTTCTAATTACATACTTTTGATATTATTGTTTTAGAAGATTTTTTTTATATTTAAAAATGAATGTGTATATATATGTATATATATGGACAGATTTATATTACATTATACATACTAAATTCATATAATTTATAAATTATATGTATTGTGTTGCAAAAAATTTGACGTCACATTTTAGAACTTCAGGAATTCATGACTCCAGGAGCATATATGGAAGCAAATTTTTTTCTTCTTTTTTTTTTTTTCTTTTTATAATTCTGATTGACATGTCATGGTTACCAGTTCCATCCATTACTCCTTCCCTAACGAAAATAATTGAAAATTATTATTACAGATTAATAAATGATTAAAAACATATTTTACAGAGCACATCCTTTGGTGAATCATTTTATCAGTGCAAATGGTACAACATATCGCAAGAGGAGATTAAATTAATGCACATTTGTATGATGCGATCGTCAAAACAAATGGAACTGACAATTGGCAAATTCTTCGTGCTGTCGTTGGCTACATTCACAGATGTGAGTAATGATTAAATTTTATTTGTTTTTTCGTTTTCTCTGTCCTTTTTTTACCATAAATATACATATATATATTTATATAATCTTCTAAATCATCATTAATATCATTTATTCATACGTTTGCGTACGTTTCTAGGTTGTCAAGACATCAATGGCGTATTTATCCATACTTCGAACGTTTATGTAAAGAGAACAAAAACAATAAATTACAGCAGAGGAAAGGTAAAAAAAAACAATAGAGAAGTTCAAGTGTTATATTTAAGTTAAAAGAAAAATTAAAAAAGAAAGAGCATCTTATCAAAAAAATAAAATTGATTAAATAATCGATGTTACGTTTCTTTATTTCAAACATTTAATTTAAGAAGAAAAAGCTCTCTTTTATTTGTCTAAATGGTAATATTAAAAATATTTTATTTTTCCTTGTTTACAATCTCGTTATCTCAACTGTGCGTCCATGCTTGCGATAAAAAACGAACTGAACATCGTAGCGAAGATAAGAAAAATGGAAAGAGTACAGATAAGAAAATGAGTAAAAATGAGAAGAAAGGAAATACAAAAATAATTTTATTATTTCAATTATATTATTTATTATTAAATTATATTATTATAAAAATGTGAATGACATCGTCGTGAAATCCTTAAAAAAATCGTGAAAAAAAATTAAATAAAATATGATAAGTTTTAACATTAGGTATGGAGATATCGGTCGAAGATCATTTTCTTTTCTGTTTCCTTTTTTTTTTTTAATGTATCAAGTCGAAGAAGTATTGAAAATTCAAGAGGATAACAAATATTGTTATTTCTTTTAATCTGTGGCCTTCTTTTTTATTTTCCATTTTTTTTTGTATTTTTTTTTTTTTGTTTGATTATTTTCAGATCAAACCATTCGAGATTTTGAACATTTTTTTACTTCACGAGAGATACTTCAAGATCGGTTGTGTATGGCCATTGAGAAATAGTTACGTTATATTTGCAATATATGCCGCTTATTGCTCGATACAAATCTCAATGGTGTATATCGATTTGTACAGTAAAATAAACGATCTTTATCTCATGGTACAGAATCTTTTGGAAATCTTTTGATACCGAGTTTTTCGTTGTTAATGATAATAATTATTCGTTTTCATCCAATTTTGATAATATTGATCATCACTATCAAGATCGAAATTGTCAATGACGGAGGATACTTCGAAAACAACGAGGATGGTTACTTCATTATCGTTACAATCATATATATAACACATTGTCGAAAATTCCATCGACAACTTCAATATAACAAGAATGTCAACTATTACCAAATCTTTATGCTTTATTACATTCTATGGATATATATATATATATATATATATATATATATATAATATCTTGGATTACTTATGGGAGGTGATAAACGAAAATATGTTTCTCTGTGAACAAAGTGATAAACCTTTATTTGTTAATTAATGCTTAGTTTCTAATTAGTCTTACCTGTGAACAAAGAAACGACAATTTACGTTTATTATTCACACTGATAAATTTTATTTAATATATTAAAAATTTTCTTATAGCACTCGTATTACTTTTCTCTTCTATGTTATATTTCATACTGCCCGTTTCTCTTCCAAATCTTAACGACTCGATTTGTAGGTCACAAAAGAAATTGTAAATAATAAAGGACAATGGAAGAGCGAGTTATGAGACGCGCGGCAAATCTATCCGAAGAAAGTATACTTTCTTTACATATATATATTTTTTTTCAAATTTATATACGTATAAATATAAAAATATTTAATTTTCAATATTATAATTTAATTTCTTAATATATATACATATATATATATATAATAGTTAAAAATTATTATATTATTAATATAAGGTAATACAATTTTTTATAATAAAATTTTCGTCATTACTTGCATATATATACATATATGGAAAAAAAGACAAAAGAGGCATCATTGATATAAAGAAAATTGAACTGCAAAATAAATCAAGAAAAATGAATAACTTATCCGATTAATTGAGTTTACATGGAAATTATAAAATTATTGGATATATTTAAATTTGAGTTCTAATTTCAGTTCTTACAATTTCAAATTATGCGCCTCCATTCCGAGGTATCGTACCGATTCAATCAATTTCTTTGTTCATAGATCTTTTAGAATACTCGATTGCTTAAAATGAACCATCAATGTTTATTATTTATTAATTATTATACCTACTTAAAAGCTGTATCCGTGTAGAACCTGTATTCATTATACCTGTTTTACAGGTGTTACTAATCCTAGCCCTAGTAAATATGTTACTATACGCAAACATTTGTCTAATAATTAATGTGACCAAATTACATGGGCTGATTCACGAAATAATGGCTGAGACATATTTAACCTCTATCGCTCTCTCTCTCTCTCTCTCGCTCTCCCTGTCCGTAGATCTTGAAGAGTACGTACGTCCTTCAAGAGTCTAAGAGTTACTATAAAAAAGAAAGGAGAAAAAAGAGAAGAAAAATTTCAGAAATGTCTAAACTGATCGTAGAACTTATCACGTAACATAACACGGGGGCCAATATTATTAAAAATATAAAATAGAATAAAAAAGAAATTGCGAAATCGTTTAAATTAATAACAATACTTATCGTAGCATTAATTGGTAATGTCCAATATCATATAAAAACATTACAAAATTGTTTAATTTTTCATTAAACTTTCGACGAAACACTATCATATACAAAAAAAAAAAAAAAGAAATGGAAATGTCTTAAAATCGTCTGAAGTGTTCACAAAATTTTGTCGTGACATAAATTAGCGATTACGATTATAAAAAAAAAATTCAGAATTCTCTAAATGGATCGAAAGATTTACCATAGCGATCTACATTTTAAAACAAAACGTAAATGAAAATACAAAATAGTGTAAACTAAACACAAAACTTTCCTTAGCGTAAACAGTCAACTACACTACTTTACCATATCATTGCACACGCTATACTAATGCACGCACATACTTTTCCCTATAATGCATATGCCTCTTCAAGTGATCATTAAATTCTTATTTTTAAAACACATCTCTTCGTTCGGTAAACGTTCGAAAAAGGACGTTCCATCTAGTAAAGAAGAAAATAAAAGTCACAGGCCGAAGTTAGACACAGTGTAGGTAAGATAATTGCAATGCAAGGAATCAAAAAAAAAAAAAGGGAAAAGAAAAGAAGAACGAAACGAAACGACGAACAATCAGAAAAAAGTTTCGGAAAGTTTCGAAAATTAAAAAGAAAGAAATATCCGAGGTTATTATAAATCATCATCCACCACTCACGAAACTCGCCAACACAAATTCGTTCCTGCATTTTATTCCCACTCCTTACAACTTACATCCCCCTCCATCCAACCATTGTAAAAGCTATACGACCTTTCATTCTCGGATTTATTCTCTAACCTTGGTACATTAGTCGACTTGAATTCGATTGATACGTTGACGTCTCAAATATACAATAACAATCGTTCATTAACGAAGAAATGAAAGAAGAAAAATTACGACGAATTTGAAAAAAAAGGATTGGCTAAGTTCACGATACTCACGTGACCCAAATCAGTGTTGTATCCAGTGGAAAGAGTGATCACTCATTCGTTGTCGTAACAAAAATATTTTTTGTTAATATTTTCATGACTTCGTCATTTGATGCGTGTGTGTTGGGGCAGGTGTTAGGTCAAAAGTGAACAAGTGTTTTTTTTTTTTTTTTTTTTTTTTTTTGAGAGAAAAAAAGAAGGAACGAAGTAATTGTGAAAAATCGTTCAGCACAACGTTTAATGATTTTTGTGAATAATTTTTTTTCATCTTATCAAATTACGTATAAGAAGAATGGCGACAAATGCATAGAAAAAAGTTTTCTATCGTATCGTAAAAAGTTTTAATTATCCGAGTGGAAAATGTTCGTCTGAAGTGCATTAAATTGCAATTAATCGATTTTTAAAATCGATCAGCCTGTGCATGGGATTTAATGTATGTGCACTCGTGTGTATATATGAATAACATAAAGCTATAAAGAGAAAAAAATTAGGAAATATTAATGAAGCTCTATTACAGAGATAATTGTTGAATCAATAAATCATAGGGTGCACTCATTTAAAGAAAGTTTTCTCGTTCGGTGTCTAGAACTAACATAGTTTTTTTTTCCTTTATATGTCGTCCTTGCTAGCAATGGTGAATATGTGTTCTAAAATTTATTCTTTTTCTCCCTTTCTTTTCTGCTTATCAATTTTCTTACACTTTTTTCGATAAAGTAAGATTACAGAAAACTACGTGTGGCCGTGTATACGCGTGTGCGTTTTTATTTTTGTCAAATTGATTTTAAAAAATAATTTTTTTTTTTTAAAGTAAACTGCAAATAATAACGAAGTCGATTTTTGCTAAGTGAATCAACGAATGACGTGTTGGTTTTTTCTTCCATACGTATTTTGAAAAATATATTTAGAATTTCTTATTATTCATATGATATAGTAAAAAAAAATAAGTTAATGAAGTATAAAAATTTTTTATAAGGCGAATCGTAATAAATGATATTCCTTTTCTTTATTTCTTTCATTTATACTAGAAGATATAAAAATCTTATATTGAAAATTTATATTGAAGGATATATTAAAATTTTCTTAATTTTCTTTTTTGTTATACAAAATAGTTATGAAAAAAAGAAAGAAATAAATGAGAAATATGCAAGAAAAATTCAATTAATCATTAGACCTCAGAGAAGCAAAATATTTAATTAGATGATAGGAAAAAAATAAAAAATGTATAATAGATGGAAAGATATGCGAAAATAAAATTTCGCTTTCGTAGTAATTGACTAATTTAAAAAGATCAAAACGAAACAAAAAATATAGTGCAATAAAAATTCAATTTATCAATAACTCTCGAAAAAGTTAAACGATTTAATTAACTTAATTAATTGATTAAAAGAAAGAAAAACTAGAAACCAAGAAATAAATAAAAAGAAATAAAGTATGTAAAGAAAAAGAAAAAGAATAAGAGAAATAAGAAAATCTTCGTTTTAGGAGCTTGACTTTCGGGGTACCGGCAAGGTGATAGATTTGAACAAACGTACGTTAAATTGCGCGGGAATTTGGCCAGAAAGGATTCACGAGCCTGTTTTCATTTTTTTCTTTGTTTACTTGGCCACACATTGTACAATGGGAGTCATCTCAATTACCGATAACATATCGGATATGGAATATGTTATTGCTTGCTTAGATGAGTACTTGTTCAATTTTATGACGCTATTGAAAATATGCATATGCAGAATTAATAGCAATTCGTTGGCCGAAATTTTAAAGGAAATCAAACACGATCTTATACCAGAAAGATACAAAACTGACGAGGAAAAGATTGCTTTTTTAAATTATAACAATTTTAGTCTAAAGCTCGTTAAGTTGAGTATAGGAACAAGCAGCACAGCCGCTTTGCTGTGTTATATGTCCTTACTAGCTATCAACATTGAAATGGGTAAATTTTTTTATAATTATATCGAAATCATATTTGACTAATGGAGTTTTTTTGTTTTTCTCTTTTTCATTTATTTATTTTACTTCGTATAATAATTTTTTTTCTTTTACATTCGACTACTTATATATTTATTTATTTTTTATCATTTCGATCAGTAATTTTTGTAAAGGTTCTTCAACTATTTTCCATTTCTTTTTATTTATCATCTTCTTTCTTATATTCGTGAATAATTCTTATTGTAACGACTGTCGACTTTTATTGTTTTAATTTTTAGTGCAAATATTTTAAATATTTTAATTTATTTCAATTATATATAATTGTATAATTTTTTATTTCACTTTATTATAGTATTATAATTTTGTAAATTTAAAATACTTTATTTTAATATATATTGAAATATATTTTTATGTTGATTTTTCTTGTTTCTAATTGTTTTTCTTTTTTTTTATATCTTTTACATTAAATATATATTATCAGAACAGAAGATAATTAGTATAATTATATATCGGGTGCCGAAATATAAAAACTTAGAAATAATAATCACGTAAAATAACTTTTTAATATTATTTTTATTTCAAATATTAAAAAAAAAAAATTAATATTACCGTCCGTTTAAAAAATTTCTTTTATAGAAAAATATTGAATATCCTTATATTTTTCGTTAAGAATAATATTCATACGATGGAAAAAGAAATTATAACTAAAATTATTTTTTTTTTTTTTGTTAGAAGCAAGTACAAATAATATTATAAAAAAATTATAATATTATTATATCGAGAAAAATCTAAAATTGATTTTACAGATATCATTTCTTATTAGTTAAAATAAAGTAATTAAATTATTTCTATAGTTATCGTTTAATAAAAAAAAAAAAAAAATAAGTTTCTAATAAAATAAAATCTTTCTTTTATTATTGTGTTGTTACTTACAGTCGTTGCAAATTCATCTTACGGATACGTATTGCCATACAAAACTTCTTCGCTGATCGAACCGACAAATCTGATAACCTACGTTTTTCTTTGTCTATATGAATTTTTAACAGCACTAATTATAATCTTCGGTTACGTCGGTACTGATTGTCTATTCATCAGTTTGGTACTTCACGTCAGTGGTGCTTTCTCTGCACTTTCCTGCAAAGTAAAGCACGTTTTGGACAATCCGAAGAATCGTAAACGTCGAATAAAGAAATTAATTTTGAGACACATACGTCTAGTACGGTAATAATAATAAATAATAACAAAAACAATAATAATAATATTATTAATAATGATGCTGATGATGATGATAATAATAATAATATCAATAATAATGAATAAAATAAATAAAAGAATACATTAATGAAATTTATAAATTAAGCATATACATATATATAAATATATATATATATATGTAATATATATTTATATATGTATACATATACTATGCAGAATGTTTCAGATTAGCTGATTCTTTGGAAAGTGAATTCAACCTATTAATTTTGCAACAATTAATAGGAAGTACCCTTCATCTTTGTCTTCTTGGTTACGACGTGCTCGTTGTAAATTTAACATATACATTTCGTTATTGCTTATTACTAAAAAATATTTTGTAGAATATATTAAATTAAATTATTATTACTTCCAGTGTATATCAGCAGGAGAGCAAAGAAAGACAGTCGCTTTTTTTTTTGTTGCATGTCGTGTTTTATGCACGCTATTGGTTTATTGCTATATCGGGGAGTGTCTTATTAATGAAGTACGTAAATTATCTCATTCACACGCAATTATGTCATTTTATACACCTAATGCAATGATATCGTTTTACACTATCAAATAAAGAAACATACACACACACACAAACACATAAACATTAATTATTTATTTTTTATAATTCATTTACATTTATTTCTATTTGTTTATAGTTATCTATTTTTCTCTTTTATTTTTTATATTTTAATTTCATGTATATTCATATAATCTTCTTCTTTGATACATTATTTATTATATTTATTTATTATTATTTTCTAATTACATACTTTTGATATTATTGTTTTAGAACATTTTTTTTATATTTAAAAATGAATGTGGATATATATGTATATATATATGGACAGATTTATATTATATTATACATACTAAATTCATATAATTTATAAATTATATGTATTGTGTTGCAAAAAATTTGACGTCACATTTTAGAACTTCAGGAATTCATGACTTCAGGAGCATATATGGAAGCAAATTTTTTTCTTTTTTTTTTTCTTTTTATAATTCTGATTGACATGTCATGGTTTCCAGTTCCATCCTCCCATTCCATCACTGTCGCAAATAATTGATAATTTTTATTACAGATTAATAAATGTTTAAAAATATATTTTACAGAGTACATCCTTTGGTGAATCAATTTATCACTGCAAATGGTACAACATATCGCAAGAGGAGATTAAATTAATCCAAATTTGTATGATGCGATCGTCAAAACAAATGGAACTGACAGTCGGCAAATTCTTCGTGTTGTCGTTGACTACATACACAGATGTGAGTAGAAATTAAATTTTTTTTCTTTTCTTCGTTTTTTCTGTCCTTTTTACAACATAAATATATGTATATATATTTATATAATCTTCTGAATCATCATTAATATCCTTTATTCATACGTTCTCGTACATTTTTAGGTTGTCAAGACATCAATGGCGTATTTATC